>NW_020837948.1:29497934-29592855 GCF_003676395.1 Aethalodelphis obliquidens
TTTTTTTTTTTTTTTTTTTTTTTTTTTCCCGGTACGCGGGCCTCTCACTGTTGTGGCCTCTCCGGTTGTGGAGCACAGGCTCCAGACGCGCAGGCTCAGCGGCCATGGCTCACGGGCCCAGACGCTCCGCGGCATGTGGGATCTTCCTGGACCGGGGCACGAACCTGTGTCCCCTGCATCGGCAGGCGGACTCTCAACCACTGCGCCACCAGGGAAGCCCTGTGCCATTTCTTTATCTATTTTTATTGATTGATTTTTCTCCTTATTGTGGGATATATTTTCCTCCTCCTTTTCATGACTGTTCACTTTGATTGGATACCAGACATTGTGAATATTAGGTTGTTGGGTGCTGATTGTTTTTATATTCCTTTAAATATTTCTGGACTTTGTTCTGGGATGCAGTTAAGTTACTTGGACACAGTTTGATCATCTAAGGCTTGCTTTTAAGCTTTGTTAGGTGGATCCGGAACAACTTTTAGTTGAGGGCTAATTTGGCCACACTAGTGGGGCATTGTCCTTCTGAGGCCTTGAGTTGATGCCCTGTGGATTAGCAGGTCTTTGTATCCTGGCTCATGGAAATCAAGGTATTTCCAGGCCTTTGTGAGCTCCAGACGTTGTTCCACTTAGTCCTGAATGATGATTCTTTCTCTAGTCTCAGTTTTCTTTTATGTAGAACCAGACCAGTATTCAGCCCAAGACTCTACTGGACTCCTGTGCGTATCTGCACAGCTCACTCACTTGCTCTTTCTGTGTAGCTCCCTCCTTTCTGGTTCTCTATGCAGCAGATTCTAGCCACCTTGGTGTTCTAGAACTCTGAACTCTGTCTCTTGAACTAAGCAAGACTGTTGTGCTCTGTTTGGGGTCTCCTTTCCCATGCCGTGATCTGGAAGCGCTCTAAGCAGTGAGTGTTTGATGTGTAGGGCTCACTTGTTTGTTTCCTTGCTGTCAGAGATCACTGTCCTGCATTGCCTGTTGTCAGTGTCTGAATACCAGTTTTTTAATATGTTGTCTAGCTTAGTGATTTTCTGAGGTAGGAGGGAAAATCTGGTTCCTGTTCTCATCATGGCTGGAAGCAGAATTTCCAGGATCCACCAAAATTTTGTTGTTTCATATTAAAAAATCTTTAACTCTTGATTTAATTAAGATTCTTGGTCATTTAATCAGAGGCTGAAGTTGGAATCTTTTGGTCAGTTCAGGGTATGCCATAGGGCCGTAGGTTTACGACACAGAGCTCTAATGTGAGCAATGTAGTGGGTTCTGTGTGGCCACTGCCTGGACTTCCGTAAGCTTCTCAAGGACTGGAACTAAGTAATCGATCCATTTGGCAAATATTCATTGAAACTTCATTATGCGATAGGATTTTGTTAGTCACTGGGAATATAGAAATGAATAAAGCATGATCCCATATTCTAGTGGGAAAAGCTGGAATGTACAATTTTATACACTGACTGAAAGATTATAAAAATGGGAAGGATCTTTCTGAGAGATCAGAAGGTCTTAGAACACTGTGTTTGCAGGATGTAGCATATCATTAGATCTTGTGCACAATAGTGTTCAATAAATGCTTATGGATGAAGAATATTGCAACTAATTTATAGACATAGTCTGCTTAGAAGTATGTTAACATATTTTTTCTTAGGTATCTAGAAAAGATAGCTTAAATAAATACACAAGAAAAATATGATGATATATGTTTTAAGAAAAAGTTAATTTAGCTTGTACTCTCATGAATATTATTTTTGACAATTTCTAAGACTTTAAATGTAACATTGATAGCTAAGTTATGTAGATCTGCTTTGTTTTTAATTGTCATATCAGACAGTTGAAGAATACCAATTCAATCAAATCTTCATTTTTAACTACAGCTCCCCACTCCTTTTTTTTTTTGCTCATTCCTGTTCATATTTTTAAAAGCAGCGTCTGCAGATAGTTATTTATATGTATGAATTCACTGGTTCATTCTAGTGCGAAATAGGTCATTCTGGAACAGTGAGAAATGTGATTACTGAATTTCAAGCAGTTTTTGATGTTCAGCTGGATCTGTAGAGAAAGAAAAGGGGTCAGGCCAACACTTGTTGAAGATTTCTTGTTGCCATTGGCCTGATGAAGGAGACTTGGTGCTGGTAATATGAACTCTTCAGTGTATTGGCAAGAGGAAGAAGGAGACTTAGAACCCAGGTTTAATAACTACTCATATTAGGATATTTTATTTGAACCACTAATTAGAAACAAGGAAGCACATAAAATGCCATCCTAATTAGGTGTGTGGGGCTTCTTCTCCTTAAAAAAAATAAGGTACAGCAAATGATAGTGTGATGTTTTTCAGGCACAAATCTGCTATTTTTTTTTTTTTTTAAAGCATGCCAATATACTACCAGGAAAGAAAGCATACTGCAGTAGGATTGACAAATGATGATTCTCATCAAAAATAACAAATTCTTAAGTATTAAAATAAAGAATACTTTGAAAAAATTCGACATTACTCAGCATTTGAAAATTGAAATCATTTAAAAGCCTTATTTTCCTCTAAATAGGAAACTGCTTTCAAGCAGTAAACTTTATTTACAAACTTGAGAAAGGGCCCATTAATTAAAATCTAATTCCACAGTCAACTGGCAAGTTTGTTTATGATACATGTATTAATTCGTTTCTTTGTCTTTTTTGAATGGTATAGCTATAATGCACTGTAATTATATCTATTAATATCCAGGTAAGAAATATGAGAAATTCTATATTTGGAAGTACATATTTTAGTCAGTTTCAAGTGTTATTATAAATAAATAGCTTGCATTACTGAAGAATTTGTTTCAAATTAAACTTGAAGAGAGGATCTTAAAAAGAGATTAATTCAGAATTATGCTTCAGGTTCTGCTCGGGTGTTCTTGAATCCAGTGGGTTTTCTTATACACAGTTTAAAGCAGATGAGTGAAGACGAAGGCTGACAGAGCACTGAGAGCTTTGCCTAGCTCTGGTCCAAGAGCCAGAGCGAGCTAGGGTGCACCCGTCCTATCCAGGACTCGGGTGAGGAACAACAACCACACCTTAGTGTCGATAAACTGTGGTCACTTTATTGACCCTTAAGCTAGACGAGAATAAAGGCGTTTGACTCTTGTTATATGATAGACTTCTAATGACAGACATTATAAAGAAAAGAAATTCTTTCTCTGATTTTAGCAGAGTGGATATATTCTACCTCCCACCTCTGCCCATTCCCCCCCCTCACCTTCTTTGGACTTGATGTATTTGATGTGTGAAAAGTTGGACTTGATGTTATTTGATGTGTGAAAAGTGATTCAAATAAAATGTAGTATTACTATCAAAAAAGATCACAAAACATCTTAATCATGTATTGCTCTTGTATTGCTATACATTGTTTATATTAAGCATATGCAATAAAATAATGAAAGCTCATAGGACCATGTTTGGGAATCCTGGGAGGGGAGCAGTGGCCAGTATTCCATTCTCTCCATCACTCCTTGTCTTTCCTTTTGCAAAGCCCAGGTATTTCCCTGCCTACTCTACCTTTTTACTTTCGCAGTAGGTCTTTGTCCAAGGGTATGAATCTTTTGGCCTACTAGGGAACATGATTTAATGGGATGCTTTCCCCCAGTTTGTCTTGTTTTAGGTAAGAACACAAACCAGGATATCTAAGGGGTGTTCTACTTAGTGCTAAAAAAAAAGGAGAGGGTTAACAAAAAAATGTTTTACGATAGAAAAGCCAAAGGAAATTTTAAAAATGTTTAATAATAGTTACTCATTACTTTATTCAGGTATATAGACCTAGCCTAACCTGATTATCCTTAAACACAGCAACTTCATTCATTCAGGAATCCATCTATCCATCCTTCAAACTTAACTTGGTACATTTGTTCATGAATTCATTCTTCAAACTTACTAGGTGCTCAGCCCTAAGGGTACGAAGGTGATTCCTGTATCCAAAGAGCTCATGATATTTCATAGTTTTCTAAGCACTTTCATTGAGGTTCACCTGATTATTTATTCAACGAATACTTGCTGATCTCTATTCTTGGCACTGGAGTTACAGCAGTGAACAAAATAGACCCTGCCTTCGGGGAGTTACATTCCAGTAGGAGGGATGGATAATGAACAAGTGAAAATATTCTTCAGATAGTGGTAAGAAAAGTATAACAGCTTAAGTGGGTGTAGGGAGTAGGATATGTGCCTGGGGATTATAGTTTGCAGTTTTCTACAGCTTAGTGAGGGTCTGCCTCATGGAAGAGCTGGCACTAGAGCAGAGACTTGAGTGAAGTCAAGGAGTGAGCTGTGTAAATCACTGAGGAAATAGCAAGTACAAAGTCCTTGAAGCAGAACCACATTGGTGTGTTTGAGAAACAGAAAGGAGGGCAGTATGGCCAGAGCAAAAGTCAGTGAAGGAAGGAGGGATAGGAAAATAAGGTCAGAGTGCATGACAGCAGGCAGATTATGTGGAGCCTTGTAGGTCATGTGAAGGGGTCTGGATTTTTACATATGGTGAAAAGCTATTGGAAGGTTTTGAGTGAGAGAATGACATGATCTCATTTAAAAATGATCATGCTACCTGTTGAGTAGTGAATAGACAGTACCAGGGAAAGGATGGAAGCAGAGAAATCAGTTGAGCCGTATTATAACAGCTTAAGTAAGACATGATTGTGGTGTGGACCTGCATGATAGAAGTGGAGATTAGTATATAGTTTAAAGCTAGAGCTAAAAGCATTTGCTGCTGGATTATATGCAGGAACTAAAAAGAAGAGCAGAGAATGTCCTCCCTCGATGATCTGTCTTGGTCCACATATAACCCCATGTTGCTGCACTAAACGGCAGCTAAGGAATGGGGTTCCAAGGTGTTGAGTACTTTTGCAAAGCTTGTTCTGTTTCAGAACCTGGACCAGGTCTGAAAAAAAATGTTAAATTCTTTTTCTAGCCCTTTGTTTTTTCCATTTCTTTCTATTTAGAAAACTAAGACCATCCTATATGCAGGCAAGGGGGCAGTAATCTGGATATCAGCATTATGCATATAATGAACACATATTATTATTTTATCACCATAAGGACTACAAAAATTTTCATTGCATTTTTTTGGAAGAACATACTCAAGATTCTAGGTCATTTTCTTTAAGATTGAGTCCTCCTTTCCGTTCCAAGTGACCTTTCTTAAGTAGTACAGCAATGAATGCCTGACAGCCGTGTGTAATTTTAGAGGGAGAAAGAAATACTTAGAAAGGGCTCTTATAAATCAGGAACAGGATAGAAAATGGAGGCAATAGTAGATAGTAAAAAGGAACATTGGGAATTGAAATAACTCATTTATGGGCAGGATTATCTTTGGTGCGTATTATTATCTCTCAGGAGTGATGGTCCCAACACCCCTTCGTCTCTCTGATATGGACTCACAGGGTGTTTTCCGTGGAGCGGCAGGCTAGGGAACAGAGGCAGCAGTCCTGCTCCTTGTGCTGTGCTCTGAGCCTGGAAGCCCAGATGGGTTAAGGCTGACCGTAATGCAAGCTGCAAATAAAGGAAGGCACTCAGATGGTCCTTGTTTTCATTACTAAGGAATTAGCTAACACTTAGGCTGTGCTTAATGTTGTATTATGTACACAGCACTGATCAAAGTGCTTTACATATGTTAACTCATATAACCCTCACACAAGCTTGCAAGGAAGTTATGATTATTTTCCTATTTTAAGATGAGGAACCTGACCCCAGAGAGGTTAAGTGACTTACTTTGGGTTCATAGAACTATAGCTAATAAATTGCAGAGCCAAGATTAGAACTCGGGAAGTCTGGCTCCGCTGTTCCGCTCTTAACTCTGCACCATACATCTCATGAAGAGTAAGCACATGTGTTGAATCAAATGAAACAGGACAATGCTATTTACATTTCATAGTATAAATTTTCAAGTTTTAGAAAAACAAAGAAAAATAAAGGCTAAGAAAAAATTTTTTGCCTAGGATAGAATTAATTCAATTTCAATAAAAACAGAATCAAACTAAGAGTGGTTTTTGGCAAACATCCGTTAGAAGGATACATGATGTCAGAGAGAGATGATCAAGAAAGAAGACGTGGGATGGACTTACATGAGTCAACCCTAAGGAAACGGGTGCCCATCCTGACCTGTCAAAGTCCTTATGACTCCTGAGAGGTGTATTTACTTATGTATGTGTCATCTGTCCCTTTAAAAATACCTTTTGCCTTATCTCTCTACATATTCCATTCAAATGAAGGATTTCATAAACACAGTTTGAATTCCGTAATTCACCTTTTAATTTCTCATGTCTTTAAGACTTGTGGAGTCTTAAAAGAATGAAGTTTTAAAGGAGCCTAGTGAAATGACGTTTTGAAGCTGCAGAAGAAACTGAATTATAAAACAATGCCTAATTGTAGTTTTAAAACTTTCTTTATCTCACTTAATTAACAAAAGATACCAAATAATATACTTTTCAGAGTTGTGTTTAAAATTCAGAGGTTGTTAGGAAAGAAATTCTCTATAAGTTATTTTTGTAATTATTTTCTATTTTTAAATTTCTCTATTTCTCTCCATTTTTTCACCTCCTTTAAAAATAGCAGCTTTGTTGAGATATATGTCACATACCATGAAATTCACCATCTTCAGGTGGTATTTACTGTATTCATAGAATTGTACAACCATCACCACAATCTAATTATTGCATATTTTCATTAGCCCAGAAAGTAACCAATAGCAGTCACTTCCAATTACCCCCTTCCCCAGCCCCTGGCAACCACCAGTCTACTTTCTGTCTACAGATTTGCCTATGCTGGACATTTCATATCAGTGGGATAGTATATATGTGCCTTTTTGTGTCTTTCATTTAAAACAATATTTTCAGTTTTCTTCCATGTTGTAGCATTTATTTGTACTTCATTCCTTTTTATTGCCAAATAATATTCCATTGAATAGATATATACCACATTTTGTCTATCCATTTATTAGTTGATGGACATTTGAGTTGCTTCTACTTCTTGGCTAACATGAATAATGCTGTCATGAACATTTGTGTACAAGTTGTTATGTGGGCATATGTTTTCACTTCCCTTGGAGGTTACATATATATCCCTTTTCTTTCTCTCCATGTATCTATTTACCTGTTTGTCTATCTGGAAGTGGAATGGCTGGGTCATATGGTAACTTTAGGTATAATATTTTGAGGAACTCTAGACTCTTTTCCAAAGTGGCTGTACCATTTGATAGTCCCACCAGCAGTGTATGAGGCCTCCAGTTTCTCCACATTTTTGTCAACACCTGTTAATGTCTTTTAAGTTGTATTTTATTTTCATATTTACAAGAAGTAGAATCCTGTCCTGCTTTGTTATTCTGCAGTCTCAGTTTCCCCCTGGTGCATACTGTGGTGGCGTTGGTCGAAGTGGTGTAGTAGAAAGAGCCCTCAACTTAGAAGAATTGGCTTTCAGGCCCAGCTTCTTACTTACTGCTTGAGTGACCTTGAGTAAATCAATCACTCCACCTCTGTGAGCCTCAGTTTTCCACCATTTCAAATAGGATTAATCCCTCACTTTCTGGCAGTTGTCCAATAAAATAATATGTAAAATTAATTTGCAAATTGTAAAGCATCAGACTTCTTCCTGTTCCTTCTCTGTCACCGTCACTTTTATTCTCTTTTTGTTGCATATTCGTAAGTAAATAAATAGGGAGAGATACTAAGTTTTTTGCTTTAATGACCTTTTTTCTAATAGAATATAAACTCTACAAAAGCTTTATGTTTCTTTCTTGTTTTTATAATTGTTAGTTAACTTTAGAATAGTTATATCAGCAAAAATGTTGAAAGCAGAGCTCTTCTGTCCTATTCCTTTTGGGAAGAATCTTACAAGTTGTCTAGGATAAGAAATGAAGCTACATAAACAGATTGTTAAGAGTTAAATGTAGCTCTCTTTCTTTTCTAGCATTTAAAATTTTTTCCCACATTTTTCCTATCTGTGTTTGTAACTTGGGTATGTACCCAGAGAAAGCTGTGTTTTATCCTTTACCTTTTTTATAGTTACAAGCAACTTTGAGAAACATATGCAAGTTCTAATGGCTTAATAACTACATTACGTCAAAGCCTTCACCAGTTTACAACAGCCAGGCTTTTCTACTACAGCTTTACCAGAATCATCTCCTGAAGCCAAATTACATCTTTTCTAAGTGCTAAAAACTTTTCTTCCACAGTGCTGTGTGCTTTCTCTGCCTGTTTTTCAAGGTTCACACCAGTTCTTTCTGCCTTTTCCAAGAAGCCTTCACCCATCTGAATCCATTTTATTTATTGTTAGTTCTTTGTTAATTCATACCTAAGCAATTTATACTTTTAAAAAAAAGCATATCCAAACTGTGTGAAGAAAAAGGTAAAATTCTTTCTATTCCCCAGAGTTCTCTGTATCTTTCTAGTCATTTTTAATATATTTTAATAGAAATAGGACCATCCTATACATGTTGTTTTGTGCCACTTGCTTTGTCCCAAAACTCTGAAAAATGTTTTACATTCAGTGAATGAATCTTTTACTCTTCGTATCTGTTTTTAACATTTTCATATGTGTTAGTCTTACTCAACTAAAGTAAGAAGCTTCTCGGGGGACAGAGGCTATATCTTAAGCTTTTGTTCTTCGTCATCAGGGATGCACAGAGGTATGTCCTGTAGGAGACAATAAGTATAGTTGGTTGAACTGTACATTTTGAGCCTATATCTTAGTGTGATCCTCTATAAATTCAGGAGAAGCCTTAGAGGATTGATTAATTTCTTTATTCTTATTGTAGGTAACCTTTCTAATGAAAATAATATTTAGAAATGTAATTATGTGTAAAATTAATATTTGGCTGAGGGAGAGAATAGAATTGATGAAGGAAATTTGAGAATGTCCAGCATAAGACATAGTGTCTGGCACAGTTTGCTCCGTGGAAGCAAGAAGAGGATGGCAACTTGAGGGGAATAAAGGAAAAATCAATAAAAAGCATCAGAGCAACTTGGTTGTGAACTGTAGAAAAAGGGTGAATTAAGGGAAACTTTTTGAGAAGTAAACTAAATAGAGTCAATACAAAACTGCAGAAGAGACCTATTATCCTTTTAACTATAAAATAAGAGACCTACTAGCTTCCAAAATATCTCTTCCATCAAAGTGAAGGAGATGTAAGCATTGTGGTAAATGAAAGAGAAAATATCTTATTTTCCCTGAAACACTTGAAAAATAAAAAGTTTTACTACAAGAGTGTGAGATTTCCTGGTAAGATATATGACATGACATAGAAGCTCAAAATTAACCTTCTCACACATTTTCTTTACTTTTAGTGCTCACAAACCTCTGCTGACCAATGCTGTATTTTATTTTTTCTTAAATTAGATTACTAGTGTTTTATACTGCAAGTTTATGTTGAAAATATTAGATGATAGGATCCAAACTGATCAAATGATCATTTAAACAACAATGACAAAAACAACAAATGTACAGTTTTTGAAGCAGAGGCAATGCCCTGCCTTGTGCATTTTTCTAAGGAACGCTGTTTGAATTTGAAAGTTCTTTATGCCCCTTGAAAGCAAAATGGCTGCAGCTTAAAAATCGTAAGTTGCAGGAAGTTTTCTGAAGTTTTAGAAATTGAATTACTGAATACAGGTTACCTTCTGCATAACTGTATAAAGCTGATGAAATGGGTCTTTTTTGCTCTGATTGCTTTCTAAATTCTATCCAAGTGAATTCACAGCTGATGATTTTAAGCAGAGTAAGGACAGATTAACTGGCTCACATAAAATAAAACCTTTAAAGACAGAAAAAATAAGTAGTTCCACACTTTCACAAGGTGTTACGCGTATTTGCAAAGTACCCAGTAATTCTGATGGCAAATATCCTTTCTTCCCCTCTGATTGGCTTCTTTGTGGTATTTATCACATATTTACCTTTTCCTACTAGCCAACATTCTTTTAGTCTCTCGACTCTGACTTTACAGTGTTTAGAATAGTAAATGTTATTAGCAGGAAAAAATCATGAGAAAACTGCTTTGTCATAAGAGTTCCAGTCTTATAAATGATATGATTTAAATATTTCTTCTGCCAGGAATTCTTTAGACAGTCAAGCATTACTGATACATGGGGGAAATTACAACACACTGTGCTGTGTTTGCAGAAGTTTCTTCCTATGTAGGCTTTTTGTCTTGTGTTTTTTGTTGTTGGTACCATAAGTACAGTGGTGAACATAGACAAGAGCAAAACCATAATGAGGGGGCTTCCCTGGTGGCGCAGTAGTTGAGAGTCCGCCTGCCGATGCAGGGGACGCGGGTTCGTGCTCCGGTCCGGGAAGATCCCACATGCCGCGGAGCAGCTGGGCCCGTGAGCCATGGCCGCTGAGCCTGCGCGTCCAGAGCCTGTGCTCCGCAACGGGAGAGGCCACAACAGTGAGAGGCCCATGTACCAAAAAAAAAAAAAAAAAAAAAAAACCATAATGAGGGCCAGCAGTAAGACAGTAGCTTTGGACTCTAGTGTTTCTGATCAACAGGGTGGACTAAGCTGAAAGATGGTGATGGGAAAGATATCCCATCACCACACACACTCCAAATTCAAAGCAAATATGTAGGCATTATTTCCATTTTACAAATAAGGAATCTGTGACTAAGAGAGATTAAATAGTTTGCCAAGATCCCAGTTAGTGGTGAAATCAGGATTAGAACTCAGCTCTGTCTGATTCAACATTCCATGTCTTTAATCACCACACTCTTGATTTTTGTTCCTCAGTTCTAAAAACTTGGCTGGAAATAAAGCTACCAAATGGAAATTAAAACTTGTAATAAATTATTTTCCTAATTTGAGACCGATTTGGCACTAAAAATTTTAGTATTTAAAAATAGTATCGATACAATGCCACTTAGGAGTCTGTTTTGGGGGGGATCAGCTTCTCTGATGCCCCCTCTATCTCTCCATATTTCATTTGCATGAATCTCGCTCTTTGGAGACAGAAACCCTGTAGCTTGTAATGGCCACCCATTCTGGGGATTGAGGGAAGCAAGTTGTATTTAATCCTCATTCCTTGAGGATAAGCTGCCAAGACTGGTTGAACTCATCTCACTTGAGCCACAGCCGCCCACATTCCACATTGAATGAGCGCCCCAGCCCTGGAGTGCGCATGCCCTGGGAACTGGTGAACCCATTCACGTGGGTCTCTGTCACCATTTTCTCAAGGGTTTTTCGCCTCTGTGATGTCTATTTTGAAATTTTTGCAAAGTATATCCTTACCATTTCTCCCCTTTGTACATTCAATTCTATATTTTTAGTGGTTTTGAAAATTTTTTGTTAATTAAAATAAAAGCAATAGATGATGATTCAAAGTTGGTACTTGTCCAGTTTCCCTGCCCATGTGCCATTTTAAAGCGTGGGAGAAGATTGCTTGGAAAATTACTATCACGAAGTACATTTTAAAATGAATAATTATAACCATTTTCTTCTTTTTGTGTCAGTTAATGTTAAAATACAGCAGAGAGGTAACTCAATTTAGTTCAAAAGCCATTTTTTAAATGAGAATTAGCTGGGAACAGTGTTACGTTAATAGACACTGCCAGCGGCTGGATTCTGCATACAAAACACTTGTTCATGTTTTCCTTGAAGTCCTTTGATTGGGCCCAGCACTAAGTTTATACTGAATGGGCTCAGTCTGGTCCTTGGCAAGCATCAGGGAGTAATGAATAGTGGAACATCGAAAGCCTTATATGTCCTGGCACAAGCCCTGTGTCGGTATGATGAGCTAACCATGGCATTGTTCAATGAGAAGGCCCTGTGTCCTTTTGGAAATAAAATCTTGGCCTGTGGACAGAGGTCTATGTACACTCATTGAATTTCTCTGTCTTCCTGGTATGCTATTCCATTCATAATTAAACTTTGAAAGCAAAGTTCTGAAGAGGTTCTTGAATGCCTCTCCTCCTAGCATGCCCAGAAACAAGTGGCTGATGTAAAAATGACATAGCCTTACCCCTTTATTTGGTAGCTCTCCGAAATTCACATCAAAGACCTGGAGAACAAATTCTTTAAGCTAGAGAGCAGTGTAGACATTCAGTGTTTTCTCTCCTTCCAAAATGTCTTCCTTCTGAAATCTGTGGTAATTTACCACAGATTTTTGCTATGGAATTCTGATGTTCTGTTCTTTTATGTTTACAGCTCCATCTGTATTTGTAGTGAGATGTCTAAATTTGTCATAGTACATCTAAATTCCAAGAATGAATTGATCTTCTTATGAATATTTTCACCTTGAAAGCAAAGAAAGGAGGAAAAATTAAGCTCTAGTGATTGATTAAAGCTATGACATTATAACTTGCCTTTCATTTCTAATTTTTATTCTTAATAACAGAATAAAAATTTGGTAATCAGAGCCTGCCAGAAGGTACCTGAAGAAGCCAGGAATAAAAACTTACTTTAGCTGTGTTGAAACTACTGTTGATATTATAAATTATCAAGAAGAGCCTCCTAAGTGTCCTTTTAAAGCATATTTTAGTTTTGTATAATACAACCAGGCTCCTAGGTGGATGGACCTAGAGTCTGTCATACAGAGTGAAGTAAGTCAGAAAGAGAAAAACAGATACAGTATGCTAACACATATATGGAATCTATATAAAAAAAAAATGTTCTGAAGAACCTAGGGGCAGGACAGGAATAAAGACACAGACATAGAGAATGGACTTGAGGACACGGGGAGGGGGAAGGGTAAGCTGGGACGAAGTGAAAGAGTGGCATGGACATACATACACTACCAAATGTAAAATAGATAGCTAGTGGGAAGCAGCCGCATAGCACAGGGAGATCAGCTCAGTGCTCTGTGACCACCTAGAGGGGTGGGATAGGGAGGATGGGAGGGAGATGCAAGAGGGAAGAGATATGGGGATATATGTATATGTATAGTTGATTCACTTTGTTATAAAGCAGAAACTAACACACCATTGTAAAGCAATTATACTCCAATAAAGATGTTAAAAAAAACCCAACAGGCTCCTAATAAAGTATAAACAGGTTAATAAAACCATGAAAAGAATTTGAAAAAGAATAGATACATGTATATGTATAACTGAATCACTTTGCTGTACACCTGAAACTAACACAACATTGTTAATCAACTGTACTCCAATATAAAATAAAAAGTTTAAAAAATTTTTTAAATAAAATAAAATAGAAGAATGACACCCAAAAAACCCCATGAAAAACCTGCATTATGTGAATATTTAAAATCTGATAATCTATTAGAAATATATTTTGACATACAAATTTAATAACATAAATTCTGGGATTATCTGAAAGCAATTCAAAGTGGGGAGGGGAATGGAGAGAAGTGTCAACACATAAATGACAAAAGATTGGCCATGAGTTGATCATCGTTGACCTGTGGGGTGCATACATGAATGTTCATTATACCATTTCCTCTATTTTTTTTTACTTATTTGAGATTTTTCATAATAAAAAGTTAAAAAATAATTTCTGGTTGCTCAAAATGATGGCTTCATTGAATGAACTGTTTTCTTGCTAAAGAAAATCTAGAAATTGAAGATACCTTAAAAAACTTTACGAGGATTTATGATATGCAAACAATATTCTGACATGTAAATAATTAATTTTTCCTTTAGTGATTGCATTTAGGATGCTAGCGGTGGATATGGATATAAAAATCATGCTAGGGGCTTCTCTGGTGGCTCAGTGGTTGGAAGTCCGCCTGCCGATGCTGGGGACACGGGTTCGTGCCCCGGTCTGGGAAGATCCTACATGCCGTGGAGCAGCTGGGCCCGTGAGCCATGGCCATTGAGCCTGCGCGTCCGGAGCCTGTGCTCCGCAGCGGGAGAGGCCACAACAGTGAGAGGACCACGTACCGCAAAAAAAAAAAAAAAAAAAAAATCATGCTATGAATAGTGTATTAGCTAAAATGCTAGCATCTTTGAGATAATTAGGATTGTTAAATTAGTCTCTAATATAGATTATCCACAGATGAACACTCTTCTAAAACATTAATATATTGCAGTATAAGCAGTAAGCCCATACCAGGCGTAACCTACTCTCCATAAGGTAACTGAGAAAATGATTGCATTTTTGTGGTTTTGACTTATCATACCATTGTAGACATGGAAAAATTTTGGATTACAGATTATCAGTTAAGATGAAAGATGTACTATGTACCAAAAGTAACTGATAAGTATGCCAATGTCTATTCATATCACATAACAAACTATTTTATGCTTCATTTTTGTTTGGCTTAGTTTGACCACTTATCAACTACATTAGAGTTTAGTTTTTAAAACTAAACTCTAATGTAGAGTCTACTAGGAGTTTACGGAGTGTCTAGTAGATCCAGTGGTCAGTAAGATAGGCAGATTTCCTGTTCTCCTGAAGCTTTCGTTTTAGGGGTTGTGGGAAGATAAACAAGTAAAAAGCCTATCAGATAGTATAAAGTGGTATTTGGAGAATTAGAGTAACTTAATGTGATGGAGAGAGATGTTGGGTGGTCAAGAAGGGTACCTCTGAAGATATAATCTTTAACCTGGGATCAGAATGTCACAAAGAGCCCTTCACGCAAAGATGAGTTTCTTAGTTCTGTGTGTTAAAAACTAAAATCTTAAAGCTGTGACTCACTCTCCTAGGGGTAGGGTTTTTTCTAAATAATATATGTACCTTGATTTGGCTTGACCAATAGTGGACTGGCTAAGTATTCCATAGAGGAGCATTTAATCCATGCCACTCCCTCATCACTGACACACTGTAGGTTGGCTTTCTTTCTCCTGTACATTCTACAGGGCTCTTTAACATCCAGCAGGAAACCTGAGCAGGACGCTTGGGTTTGGCATGCTTCTGCCGGCCTTTCAGCCCTTGTTGTAGGGCCTGCCCTGTCTAACCCAGAACTTCACACTGCCTCCTGGTTGTTCAGACAGCTCCTTACTTCCTGATCTTTTTCATTCCATGCTGACTGGACATCCAGGCACAGTGTTGGTGCTGCGTGAACCCCACCCCACCCCACCCCCACCGCCCAACTCCCCAAATAAGGGGAACCTATTGTTGTCTGTCTGCTTGATGTCAAACTCATTCTTCCAAGTGGTTACTCCTGGATAATCTGATTTCCGAATCTGGGCCAATATGTGGACTATGTTCTCCTTCTCTTTCTCCTACTCCGCTCTACCTTGCTCTCTATCACATTCTTTCCCTTCAGGGTAGCATAAGCACAGTTTCTGATAGTCTTTTGAGACAGAAGTTTGTCCATAAACTTGGTGTTAATTTTGAGCTGCCACCAAAGACATTCTGGAGAAAATGGGCCTTGTAACACTAAGGTTGTCCTGTGTGAGTAACTGTCTAAATTAAAAGCTGTTCCTGCTCATGTCTGAAAAACACCATATTTTCCATTTGCACAGGAGCTGTGTTACTGATAATGAATTAATGGTTTCTTACTGAGCTGAAAAATCATTTTGCTAGTGCTTCCTATGTGGGCTCTCCATGCCTAAATAAATTGTTGTACATATGCAAAGGGTAACTAACATTTAGAAACAAAATCATAGAATATTTTGTGTTGCGGTAATCGATCATGTTTCCTGGAGTCTTTAACTTTATGAAATTGCTAACAAGCATAACCGTTTTAAAACACTGAGTCTATATCTAGGAAGATAACTAGATTGGTATGGTAATCATACTGTTTAAACAGACCCAGAGCATTTTCAGCTCTTCAGAATTTTAAACTTTTAAACAACAATTTCATCTATGTTTTTAAAAGTTATGTTTTGTCATAGACAGCATGTCCATGTTCAGCATTGATTTTACCTGTCTAGGAAATTGATTTATCGTTTTTTCTCATTTCTAAGAAGACAGTTCTCTTCATAAAATTCCTAGTTCTTTTCAAACAAATTGAATTTGTGCCATTTTGTTCTGGCATCTGACTTAAAGGTGAAAACTCTATGAGTGATGCAATTTATCATCACATCAGCCCTTACTGTGAATAAAGTGTAACTACATTTGCCATTTATTACCTCTGGCCTAATATTAACAGTGATAAATTGTACATAAAGGTTCCTAACATAACAAATGTTAAGATTTGTTGAACAGAAAAATGACCTCAGTTGTCAGGAAATTATCAAATCAGTTCGATGTTAGATTTCATCTCGTTAATTTGAATAGCTTCTCGATTTATTCTGTGTAGCGTACAGGGTGAAAGCTGGAGGAGACTTCTGTTCTCCAATTTCTTTGTTAATAGCTTACTAAAATAATTTATTTAAATGTTATGTAGCTTGAGTTTTCCCACATAATGGGCATAAATACCATCCCCTCTCCTTCTTCCTAACAGTATGGTAAAAGTTAAATAAATACCACATATCAAGTGAGAAAGCATCTGAGGTTCCCACTGATTTCTGTTCCCAGTTCTTCCTTCATTTTCATGTTGTAGGTGAACAACTTTGCCATCTGATGGTATTTATAAAAGTTGCTCAGAGATCTTCAGAAGTCGGATTCTGAGCACGTGTAAAATACTTAATAGAAAGAAAAATACATGTCCTCCCGCCCCCCAAATGTAAACATATGACATGTTATGATTTTTAAATGAATGTCATAAATGACACATTTGCTTTCTAAGAGGGACTCCTTATATGTAAATTGGAAAAGCTAAATATATCACTTATCGTATTTGCCCAGAGAAGCAAGTTTTTTTCCCTTGGTGTGATGATTGGTAGCATTGGTTCCCTACCAGTTTTGAAGTGTTCTGATAAAATGCATAAGAAATAGGCATGCCAAGATAAATATTAAGTTGATTTTTCATAGAAGGTCACTCACCGGTTTATTTGTTGGTACGCTAAGTTTCTATCAATTTTGATATGAGCCTTTCAAAATTTAGGCTTTTCAAATCATTTTTATTTTTGTTTCAGCTTCCATAAGGTTTCTAATCAGAGTAAATCATGTAATACTTAGTCCCCAGAAATGGTTTAGACAGTAACATTTTTAGAACAGAATATGAGAGCCCTTACAGATTTTGAAAGCAATATATTTTCAATTACAAAAAGACCTTTCTCCCATAAAACAGTAGGAGCACATTGGCAGCTTTTGTTTGTGTTAGTTAACCACAGACACATTTTTATGCCTGAATGAGAAATTTCTAAATGTTTATTGTCCATGTGAATGAACAGAATGGAATTTAGAAATAGTTTTGGTATTCTTTAAAGATATAGGAGAGAAATAGAATGAGTGAGTAAGGAGAGGTTTCCTGGATTTTTTTCTCCAAATGGCACATACTGTTTACAGTGTTATATACTTGTCCTACTGGCATTTGTATTAAGGAAACTTGGTCATATAATAGTAGCCTCTCCCTTATAGAACTGCCGAGTTTACCAGGGTTTGAACAAGTTTCTGGATATAAGATATACAGAGATATATAATTAATTTTATGCATTTTATCAGAAAGATGATTTTGTAACTTGTGCAAAAGAGCTTTTCCCTCGTGTTTTGCCCTTGCTTCTTGATTAACTAACTGGTCGCAGGGAGCATAATTTGCACAGAATAATGACTGAAGTAGCACATGCTGCTAAGTGCCACAGATTGCATTTATATCTGTGCTCTAGTAATCATTTTAAGTTTAAGAGGCCAAGGCTCTTTGTAAGCTTCAGAGAGCATACTATGTACAAGTACAAATTTTGATGTTTAAACCATAGACTTTTTGGTGCTATTTTGGAATCTTGAGTGATTGAGGAACTACAAAGGAGCACATCTCACATATGGACATCTCAAATTAAGGATTATAGTGCATGCAGGTGTGTTCTGGCTCTGGCAACCTGAATTTGTGGCTTTCTAATAAGTACTTAATGGCTTTGATGTTTAAAAATCATGCTTTGTTTCTTTCCACATTATCCTACATTTACTTGCATCTTGAAGTAGAGTTAGGCATTAGAATAAAACATAGACACCCTACTGAGTTAAAATTTTTAAATCTTATTCTATTGTCATTACTCTTAGATCTACCCATTTAACTCTCACTCAGGTCTGCATATAATCTTTGCAAATATAAATGCAGTGAAATTACTAAATCGAAAGACGTTAGAAACTGTCAGAGTAGGATTGTGAACCTGAATGGGTAGTAAAGAAAATTCTTCTGAGATGCTAAGATGCTCAGCACTGTATGCTTTAATGTTTTTTCATTAGTGACCCTTAGGGAATATCTAGCAGTGTAAATTACCTTTTTAGCTTTTGGATACATTTCAAGGTGGAGTTTCTTATTAAAAATTCAAAGGAAATCTTCTTTGGTAATCATTTTAATGCTCCACATCAGTGGATTCAACTTTGCTTTCTTAAAAAGTTTTGCTTTTCCTTAGTAAATTACTGACAAGATGCGGGGGAGGGGAGGTGTTGCAGGACTGAGTTTTCTTATAAAACTCAAGGGGGCTGTAGTTCCACTGGGAGAAAACTCTCTGCCCTAAGCTAGGGCATTTTACCTTTTTAAAGTAGATTAAGATTTTTAGTGGGATTATTATCATAAGAGTGTATTATGGCATGTAAAATACAGAAAAGGGGATTTTTTTCAATAGGGAAATATTTACCAATTTTAATAAATTATAAAAACTGAATTTCTATGTCTCTCCATAGAAACATACTTGGAAGAATGTATGATGCATGGTATTTTGGGGCAGGGAGGGAGAGAGGGGAGTGAAGGGGTGCAAAGAAGTCTGTGTATGTGTAAGGTTAAAAATTTAACTGAATATTTTATTATTTATGTGAGTAAATGGTTTAGAAATGTTTTATTCTTCTCTCCATTGCTGATTCTCTAATTATCTCACAGATTCATTATATGTTTATTTAATTTGGTGATTAAAGAGAGCATACTGTAATTGGCCCTTCAATTCATTGTCCTTGCTTTCTTCAAAACAAAACAAAATAACCAAATTCTCTGAAATATATAGTACATCTTAACAGTATGCACAAATCCAGTACTTACTGCTTATTTTCCTTCTCTTCCCTTTGGGAAACATTCATCCCGCCGGTATTTAACAGACCTATTTGTGTACTCATTTCAGGAAAGTCTTTAATGAGACCTATAAAAATTTCCCTGTAAATTTCTTATTTGTTTAAATATAGACACACAGCCCCAGCCTCACCCTCTAGTTTCTCAAGGCTGAGTGTTGGGTGTCATTTGGCTACTGTCATTGTGTTCACCTTTCCTTGGTGTGTGACAGGTCATTAGAAAAAGTCCAGATATGGACTGGTCCACATGTACACTGGAGACTTTGTAGAGATATACTCTGATCATTAATCTCAACAAAGATACTAGTTAATTTTTGTTGGCACATTCAAATAAATTTTAGTATGTAAAGTAATATATGGAACTAAAAAATACTTGATGTCTGAAGTCACAATTTTTCTCAGCCTAGAAGATGCCAAAGATAACGCCAGAATATAAACAGAGGAGGGATGTTGTGTTTTCTGGACAGAGGAGTTTGACACATGAATTAACAAAAGAAAGCATGATTATTTTATACTGTTACTAAAACTAAATTTTTTATTTTGCTACTAGATATTATTCTAATCTGCAATGTAATATAAGGATTAGAGTTTATTAAATATTTACAAGAACTCTTACATGCACCTCAATTTAACTGAAATGTATTTTAAGCAAATGGAGATTTAAGGAGCTCACAGATTAAGTTAAAAATTCACTTTTATAAGCAGCAGTCCATTTCTTGGAGGGCTGCTATGGGCTGAACCCTGTTTTAGGGGAGTATGTAGGATATATATTTTGCGTGTAAGGAGTGGGAGAAAAGGCCTGATGCCTGACCTCAAGGAGCATACTTAACAGCCTGCCGATGGGTGAAGCAAGGTTCACATAAAACAGACAGCAAAGTAGCAAGTGGTAACAAGAATATGCAATAAAATGCCAAAGCAGGTGGTGTATTAAAGGAAAAATAAAGTCAAAATAGATCTCCTTTTCCAAACCAAATTGTACACAAGATGCCAACATAGAAAACAGAAAAATGTGACTTTTTAAAAACTATAATTTTGTTACACAAGTTCAAATGTATATAATATTTACTCAAGAAGTTAATTCAAAAAGCAAACGGGCTGGTCTATAGTAAGGACTCAGTAAGTGTTCGTTACTTTTGTTATTTTTGCCATTAGTTTTAAATTACGTGTTTTGCATAGCAGTTGCAAAACAATACTGGCTTTAGCTTTAAATCTATTTCTGTATTTTGTTCAGGTTGCACATTTCAGAGAAAAATCTGGATTCACACAAATAAGTACTTGTACATGGAAAGCTTTGTTTGGTTTTAGTAGTTTGCTTTGTCACATTGTGATAGTCTTCATTTTAATCAAGACGGCAGAGAAGAGATTCTTTTAAGCAGAGCCCCCCTCCCCAAATGGGGGGGAACCCCAAAACTTGGTGGCACAAGTTAATTCACTGGTTATTGTAGTATACCAGAAAAAAGGGGGTGACTGTATGTATGTGTGTTGTGTTAATGTGTAACAACCCACAAAGTAAAACAGAACCAGATATTTGAGAACCCCTTAAAACACCATGTAATACAAACTTAGGAAGGTGTGCAGTTTGTTTCTTATAAGACCCAGGTCATCAAACCACAGCCTGTAGTTCAGATCTGGTGCACCACCTGTTTTTGTAAAGCTCATGAGCTAAAACTGCTTTTTACATTTCAGTGGTTGAAAAGATAAATAAAAAGAAGAATTTATCTTGACACATAAAAAGTTTGGAGGCAGAACTAACAGGACTTGATGATGGATTTGGATGTGGGGAGACAGTGAAGGAGGGAGATGTAGCTAAGACTGTTTGGTTTGGGTTTTTTAGTACAGGATGGAGGGTAGTACCATTCTCTGAGATAGGCAACAGTGAGAGGCCCGCGTAAAGAAAAAAAGTATGAGAAGTGTCAGGGGAATGACAATGTTTTAGAGAAGACAACCAAAAGGGATGGATGAGTATCTACGGATTTTTAAATATGAACGTCTTTGATGACTAGAGAGGAAGACGTGTGATGAGGCAACGAGAATAGAATCCCTAAATCATTGTTTTATCAAAGCTATTTATACCTTTAATTATATTAGTTTTAAAGAAAACCTGCATTCCCAGGTGAGATTTTATTTATTTATTTATTTGCGGTACGCGGACCTCTCACTGTTGTGGTCTCTCCCGTTGCGGAGCACAGGCTCCGGATGCGCAGGCTCAGCGGCTATGGCTCACGGGCCCAGCCGCTCCGTGGCATGTGGGATCCTCCGGGACCGGGGCACGAACCCATGTTCCCTGCATCGGCAGGCGGACTTTCAACCACTGCGCCACCAGGGAAGCCCAGCCCCCAGGTGTGATCTTTTTATTGTACAGTTGATCTCCAACTTTACAATGGCAGTTAATTTAAAAATGGGATTCACTTAAAAGAAATTTGCTTCACAGCAAATTTTGATTGAAAACATCTATTTCCTATCACCTAAATACTTGAAATCTTACCCAGATTATACAGCAAATCTCCTTTAATAAAAAATTGCAATAATGAGATAAAGTTAAAAAGCAAAACTGGTGACTCTTGGGAAATATCACATTGCTCACAGGCCTTGTCAATTTTCAGTAGGTTCCCAGCCAACTTAATTGTATTACTCCGATTTGTTAAATAACGCCTTACTCCTTTACCAAGGTTTCTATAATATGTGTGGCCAAAGGAAACTGTATTATTAAAGAAAGGTTGGAAAAGCAGAGGGGTGGGTGGGGTAGAAGAAAATCTGTTTTGCATTTTGTTTGTAGGGATTTGGTGAGGATTTTCCTTATGTGGTTTCACACATATATTTTTCTTCGCTTTTCTTATGTTGTTGTGATGTATTATAATGTGAAAGTTGACACTCTTGGGTACTTTGGCCGTAGACACTCAGATGGAGGTTGGTTGGGGTCTAAGATGTTTATTAGGTATCAACTACTGTGAAAGGAAGTGTGGAGGGAGGATTGGGCAGAGGGAAAATTCAAACCGTGATGCTGGTGCCGCCAAGGTCTTGGCCGACCCTGTGGAGCTAGCATTGCCGGTCCAGGTGTGCTGCTTAGGGCTGAAATGGACAGGTCTTTGTGTACCGCCCACCCCTCAGCCACTGTTATAGGCTGCTGCTTGGATGAGCCGTCTCTTTGCAGCCGAGGCTGACCCTACAGCCCAGGTCAACAGCCGAGGCTGGTGCTCTCGCCACCCCATGTTTGGCAGCAAGTCCTTGTTTGAAGAGGAATCTGAGCAGCGCATCTCATCGCTAACACACTGTCTTGCAATTTTCCATGTAATTGAGTTGAATACCCTGTATACATTTATATTGGTTTGGATTCTTTGTGTTACAAGCAAGAACAACCACTCATTCAAACATTCAGGGACTTTATTGGCTCATGTAAACAGAGGCCCAGAGGGCGGGTGGGCTTCAGAGCGTTCTTCATCCAGCAGCTTCAGCTCCATTCTCTGGGATTCTCTTGACTTTGTCGTCTTCAGGGTATAGAAGGCTTCTCCCACTGGCTGACCTCTCTGATGGTAGAAAAGAAGCTGTGGCCTCGCATCTGCGTACCACCTGGGCCAAAGCAGGAAAGAGCATCTGGTGGGGCTATGCAGAGCTCAGGCGGTCCTGAAACGACCCCGCCTGGACTGTGGGAGCTTAAGTGTAGGGGCAGAGGTACTGAAGGCGCTGACTGGCTTAGCCGAGGCTCAGCGGTCCATTCCTGGAGCCAGGGATAGAGTCTATTTCTAGAAGCCCATGGATTCCCAGGAGAAGTCAGGGGTATTGAAAAGGGACGGGAAGCCACCAACAAACGATGACACATGGGGTTTTGATAACTATCCCTGACTGTGCTGTTGTCTGATAGCAGTAATTGGTTTTCCTAACTTGTGTGTGCTTAACTACAGACCAACTTATATACCAGAAACTTAGCTGCGGAAAACCCAATTCCCCTTGTTCTTTGAGCTGTTACTAGGAAGATAAATTAAACTTGTAAACACTAAAGCTTTCATACAGTTGGAACATCCAATGCAGGGAAGGAGGGTGGAGGGACTACACAGGACAATGGAGTCAACATTTGTAACTGATATGTTGAGTTTCATCTCGTCTCTTTTGCTCTGGTTCATTTCTGCATGGAGATAATAATGGGGTATTTGGGAGTGAAAGAATCGAGGAGCTCAGAAAATTCAAAAATGTAAACCCCAGTTAAATCACTGAAAGCTGACTTGTGGGTCAAGTTGAAACTCCAGAGAGAAAGAAAAGTGAATAAAACTGGCATATATGAATTGTAAGTGTTAAAATATTTATCCACTTAACAAGTTCCTAGTCCCATGTGGGACACCTATTGTATAGATAGGAAGTAGACGCTATAAAAATTTCATTTTCTCAGAGATTTTATTGGAGTTTTTATAAAACAACAGCATTTGATTTCTCTGCCTTTACTAAGTGGTTGAGATTGCAGACTGACACTTACTAATTATACCAGATTTCTAGTTTTAATTAGAGAATCTCTTCTGAGACTAAACCTTTCTACCATTAGGCTGTTTGAAACCTATGAGATAAAAAGGGAGAGTTCTTTCATAAAATTATTTACATGATTTTAATTAATGATTATAATCTCTATGGTCATTTTTGCAAAAGAGCATTTAATCCCTTAACCTGTTTTCCTGATTTGCATTTTGCAAAAACATGTCAGCCCTGCAGGCTTATTATGTGTTTTTTTTCCAGATGAAACTTATTTGGGGTGAGTTTTAGTTTGCTGCCGCTCCGAGCCCCGTTTCATACCTTAACACCTGTTTCTCATGCAGAGCAAACTGGTAGAAAAGTAAAGTTTGCTTCTTTCTGCCAAGACATAGCCCTTAGCAAGGTTACCCTTGAAAGCAGTTTTTCATGCAGAGACAGTATACAAGTAGCATTGCTGTTGGCAAGATTCTCTGACTAATGAAGGGTCGGAGAGATGGTGTATTCTTTTTCATTGCTCGCTGCCTGTATATGTAGCATTTCTTCTGAGAAAAGGCACTCTAGCGTTTCAAACAGAAGCTAAAAGTTTAACCTTCCAGGAGGAAGGTCAGTGTTAGTTTTTACTGAGAACACAGAAGAAAGCCACTTTATAAGAATATGAAAGATAAATTATTTGCTAAGTAGAAACGATTAAACAGTGAGTTTCCCACCTTTCTTATGAAAATCAGTCTGAAACTATTTTCCATTTTCAAAGTTGTTTTTTTCCCTTTCCTAGCTGAGGTGTCAAACAGATCCTTCATATAGATGATGCTAAACGCTGCTGCCCAAACTGTGGACAACTGGTCAGGGTTCAAGGCCCAGGTCTCTGTATATGGCTGCCTGCTCTGTTTTGGTGCAATTCCGCCATACATATTTTCGGTCGTGTTTAATTATATTTAATGAGTACATTTACATTTCCCATATACTTTAAGGTGTCTATAGTTGAATGTTTTCATAAACTCTGAGACTGATGCCTTGTTTCACGAGTGGGAAAATCCTAGAGAGTATACACAGATGTTTTGTGAGTATACACAGAGCTAGGGAAGGAATGGAAAATGTGTATCCCTATATGTGTGATCAAAATAGTTGCTATCTTAACTGTGTGTGTGTGTGTGTGTGTATGTGTGTGTGTGTGTGTGTGTGTGTGTGTGTGTGTGTGTATGAAGCCATAAGGATAGGGGTCTAGTGTTTCTCACTTTATTTTCCTTTTCCAAAAACAGTCATTAGGTAGATGTTTTCTACCATTTAAAGAGTTTTCATATTTTATACCTCCTTAAATATTGATTATTTGGAGGTTATATTTTTCATTGGTTTTCCTTATATTTTTCTGTCCTTTCAGTCATGGACAAAGACAAAATAAGGCATTAATTCCATAAAATTTCCATAATACTGATGTATAATTTTGCCTTCCTGAAAAAATGCAGGTAGCTGATTGACAGCGTTTCTTTAAATAATAAATTTTCTTATTGAGATACTACTGAAAGGCTTCACTTACCCCTAGGTATTGTAAGAATTCAACTTTCTTCACTTTAGTTTTCAATCTTTTCTTATTACTTTTGGCCAAAGATGATCGGACACAGCATAGTTCAATCTGTTCATCAAAAGTTGGGAAATAAATTCTATAAAAGGGACTGAAGACAAAACAATAATGCTCCTATTACAGTTTTTGTCTTCATTATTATTATCAGTTGATGTTTTCCAAAAAGGAACTCATGGATCACTCTGGGCTGTCATTGTGACTCATGTTCTAGCGCACATTGCAAATTATAAAGGAATATTTCCAGGAAGCAAGAAAACTTGAAATAAGTAGAAGAGATTGCTATTATGTGAAATGGATCACTCTGGGCTGTCATTGTGGCTCTGTTTTAGCTCACATTGCAAATTATAAAGGAAGATTTCCAGGAAGTAAGAAAACTTGAAGTAAGAAAAGATTGCTACTATGTGAAATTTTATCTACTCTGAACAGAGGCAGAGTGTCAGGTGGCTCCTGCACAACAATCTGTGGTTGGAAATTTTTAGAATGACAATGAGGACAGCTAACACATACGGAACATTTGATATGTGTCAGGCATTATCCTGGGCACTTATTGATAATACTGAGTAATTTAATTTTCATAACAATGCTATGAGATGCGTCACCATTTTAGAGATGAGAGACCAGGCATTTATTGCTAGGAAGTGACCCAGCTGAGGTTTGAACCAGGCGATCTGAGCCTAAGTCCATGGTTGAACTACTGCTCTTTCTACATTACAGCTTTAGTGCTTTGTTACCAGAGGGGACTTTGAGAAACACTCTGTAACCCTTATTTTCCATATGTCTTTATATGTAAATATGTAACTGGCTGGGAGACACTGAGTAATTTTCCCAAGGTCAGAGAGTAGGGACAGAGATGGAATTACAGTTGAGCCTGTGTGCTTCCTGCTTCCCCAGTTTTCTCACCCACTGGGGCCTTATGCTGGTGACAAACATTGGAGATCTGTTTTACCAGGAAGCCTTTTGTCCTCAGTTTGTATGTAGAATTGAGAGTTGGACTTAAGCTTTTTCGTCTTAATGAGTTTGCAGCCCAGAGGGTGCTGGAGTATAGCTAAGTAGGCAGAGTAGAAAGTTACTTGGAGAGAGAAAAAAGGGAAGGGAAACTGTGTGGGCTCAGATGGAGTGGGGCCTGGGGGAACAACTGGGACATTATTTGCCAGGCGAAGCTTGAGTACTGTCTGAACCTATGATTATAAGGAGACCCTGTGTGTTACTGTCCCGTGCCTTTTATGTTAGAGGAGGAAAGGCCCTAACTGCTCAATGTGTGAGCATTTGGTATGTGACTCTGCTGATTCCTGATTTTGCCTTTATTAACAGAGTAGGTGATTTCTCCTTTAAAGAATGGGAAATGCAAATCTTTGTGAAAAAGATTGTTTCCCCATGCCAGTTTGATTGGAAACATCTCATTGAAGAGGAAAATTCTACTCTCACTATATACCGAAATAATCCATAGGCCAGATCGTTATCCTTTGTATTTCTAAGAGAAAATTAAGTTTTAGCTGCATTTAGGCTTTTGTGTTAGAACGCACTTCTTAATAAGTTAAATTTACCTGGTTTTAATTTTTCTCTAAGACATTTACTTTAAATCCTATTCATTTCCATCACTTATAACCCCAGCGTCACAGGGATGCACTGAATAAATCAAGTGCCTGCAGACAGTAGGTGGTGGTGTTCAATCCTGTACGGAAGTGCTGTGTGATACAGAAATAGTTCGCTTAATATCTGCCTCCCTGCCTTGTTTCTTAATTAGATCTGTGCTCTAGGGGGCATTAGGTTGAAGTGAACAACAGTGTAGAAACAACATTGCATTCCTGAAGCCAAGTCAATTAATCACACAATGCATTTCAAAGGAGTTACTTCTAAATAATTGTTGTGTAAATGACCCCCATTGCAACTGCTGGGTAGTAAACAAGAGGCAAGCCTGCTTTCTGCAACAAGAAATACAAGAAAAGTTTGCCACTTCTACAGCCCCTGTGAGATAATCCTTCAAACCTCATTGCTCGCACCCACAAAATAACCGTACAGATTTTATAACTAGGTTGGTTATGTTTTCCCAGTGAGCCTATAATTGCACATTTAACTTTTTCAAGCAGAGGTTAATAATGATGAAATTTTTGAGTTTGAGGATATTTTATTTTTCTCTAATGAATTTCTCTGGTCCTTCTGTAATGCTGAGGATTAAAGCACAGGTAAGGAATGTCTTGTCTTTAAAAACATTGAAACTCCACCCTGTGGCTTCCATCACATCAAATATCAAATATGTTATTTTTATTTTTAATCAGGAGTCAGTAATTATATCTTGAGACTTCCTATTTAAGGAACATGTCCAAAATTCTAAAAAGGCCCTTGTGGAGAGAGTTTCAGGATCACTTTGCCTCATCATTATACAAATTATTTTTCAGCAACATAGTCAAGGCCGTCAGTAAAGTTTACACCAGCTTCATTAGGAAGCACCCAGCTTTCTAGTAAGCAGGCCCAGGGAGTGCAATTCCTGCTGAACCAGGACTAACCACTTGACCTTTGCTGTTCACATTTCATCACCTTCTCAGACATCAAATGGGTTTGGCTTCAGATCTCTAAGGTAGTGTTCCTAAGAGGGCTTGTTTAGTGATTATTCTGGATCAACTGTAAACATAGCTCAAGATCCCCAGTCCAGTGCCAAGCCTGGGAAGGTGTCAAAACAGAGCTTCCTCAGCCCTGGTTCTGAGTTGTGCAGACAATGATCCTGAGAGAATGAAGCCAATGTATAGAGAGAAATGGAAAGAAACACAGAGAAAGTAGGACTTCACTGTCCTTGCTTCCAGTTATTCCTGAATGCATCTTCCTCTTCTGTGGAACCCAGTCTATTGGCATTTTATCCAGACCTAGTTCTAACTGCGTTTCTTTCACATTAAACAAAAGAGACCTGCTAGGTTAGGTACATCTCCCCTAGGTTTCCATAGCACCCTCGCAAACGTCTGTGATAGCACTCACCAGGTTGCTCAGTTTTGTCTGTTTCTGTGAGGAGAGGCGTCATCTTCATTATTACTTAGCACAGAGCCTGGCAGTTAATGGGTAATAGGTAAATATTGGATAAAGAATGAATGAGTGAGCAACCATATAGCTTTCAGTGTCCTACTTTTCTAACAAGAAAATGATTTAAATCTACTTGATGGTAATTAAATTCATGAGTAACATTTTCTTTTATTTGTTTATATCTCAAGTCTTCATAGCTACTTCAGAAAGTAAGCAAGGTGTTCATAGATGTTTAAAATACTCTTCTCTTCCACCCTTATAACCACTCTAGCTCTGAAATTTCAAAATCAATGCAGTTCAGTCTTTATCCATTAAATAAAGGGAGTGGCTTCTCCCTAGATTTCACGTTCCAAATGTAGTAGTATAGACACAGAGTTTGTCATTTTTTACTTTGTCCTTTTTACTCTGCCATTTAGCCAGCTATTGCTATGAAGTAGCATTAAAATATAGCCTTATGGGCATTTCTAACTTTTGTAACTTGACATAGGACTAAAAGTGTTCTTCCTGAAGCAAAAACATGTGTAAATGAAAAGAAGCTTATCAGAAAATAAGCACATGTATTTCAGCAGTTTTATGAATGGGATCCCATGTACCTTTTTTAATCTTTTCCACTTCAGGTATGGTCCTTTTATTTGTTTAGCTCCATAACATTTTTCTGCTAAATGCAACATATTTCACATCGAGAAGGTTGAGCGACACTTAGCCTGCCGCTAGACATCTGAAATGTCTAATGCAGAAGAGTTAACGAAGAATGAGTTGGTGGTTAAGATTAAGATATTGCTGAGGACTTCCTTGTCAACCTCTCTAGGAATATTTCTGCAGATCGTGACATTATAACAGTTCTTGACTTGGCTTTTGCTCATTCTTGAACTTGCGGTATTAACTCTCTCATTTATGTAACATATTGTGAAGGTTTGGGGGTGTTAGTAAGAATTCTTTTAGCATTCTTACTTAACTCTTTACATTTGGTCAAGTAAGCTTTCTTAAACTTTAGTTAGGTAAAATAAGGTGTGAGGGGATCTAGATGATGACTGGTCTTAGACATGTTATATCTCAGTTGAAGTCTATTTAGACAAGTGTTGCAGGCATAAAGATTAGGGATTGAGATCAGGACCAAGGATGCATTTGGGAGGCATTCGGGAAGAGTGATATACACATCACTTGGAATAAATGAGGTTACGCCATTCAAGGGAGCTGAGGAAACACATGCTAGGAAACTAAGAAGCAATCAGTACGATAGGAGAAGAGTGATCTGATGCTGCCAAAGAGAAGACGACTTCATGAATTGGGTATTTGGCAAAACCAGATATTGTGGAAGCTGTTTAGGGTAAGATCCTAAGCTGGATTTTTGGTTTAGGAAATCGTGTGACTTAGGTAGTTTTGCTGGAGTTGTAATCTACTATTTGTGGGTTAGAAACTAGAGTATAATGTACCAATGAGTAAATGAAAGATGAGACAGAAGGGACAGCAAGTTTAACTGATTTGGTGTATATTCATGAAGGGGAAGGAAAAATGTGGTAACGACTTTGGGGTAAAACAGAATAAGGGAAGTTCCTTTTAGAATTCGAGAAAGGAGCATGGAGAAACACAGGAGAGAGAGAAAGGCTGACTGAGGTTGGGAGAGAGGAATAAGAAGAAAAAAGTAGTCAGGTTTGGAATGAGGTAGGTAAGGATTCTGATTACTGATTCCAACGTGTGGAGATTTTTCCCACGCCAACAAACAAGCTCTGATGCCGGCTGGGTGTCCCGCAATTCAACTCAGTCTGACACTGTTTACCCAGAGATAGCATTAAATTCCAAAGTGAAGGATTTGGTCCCACAAGACTGCCCTCCGCTTCAGATGCCAGCTGAAGCATTTGGCTGAATGATTTGGCTACATATTGGGGGTTCTAATGCGCCCCTCATTGGGTTCAATTAGTTTGCTAGATCAGCTCACAGAACTCAGAGAAACGTTTTACTTGCTAGGTTACTGGTTTATTATAGTAAAAGGATATAACTCTGAAACAGCCAGGTGGAAGAGATGCACAGGGCAAGGTATGGGGAGAGGGTGAGGAGCTTCCATGCAGTCTCTAAACGGGCCACTTTCCCCAAATCTCCATGTGTTCACCAACCCAGAAGCTCTACAAACACCATCCTTTTGGATTTTTATGGAGGCTTCATTAAGTTGGTACCATTGATTAAATCATTGATTAAACCTCCAGCCCCTCTCCCCTCCCAGAGGTGGTCGGGGGAAGAGGTCGGGACAGAAAGTTCCAATCCTCTAAGGACAAGGTTGGTTCTCCTGGCAATCAGCCCCTTCCTTAAATGGGATCCAAAAGTCACCTCATTATCATAACAAAAACACGTTTATATCTCTCAGCGCTTTGGAAAGTCTAAGGATTTTAGGAGCTCTGTGCCAGAAATGAGGGAGGAAGATGAAGTATTTGTTTCTTATTATACATCACAATATCACAGGGGGACTGAAGAGATTAGGCTTGGGAAGGATGTGTTCAGAGCTACTTCCTCTGTGACGTCAGGGCAAGGTTAGAGGAGGACAGAATGATTCTCAGCACCAACCTCCACCCCGAAGTGCTGTGGCTAAGGAAGGTGACTTAGAATCAGGTTGGTATCAGTTTGGATCCGGATTGAGATTGGCACAAAGAGGAATCCATGCAGTTCAATTAAGTCATCCTCACAACTGGAGATGCCAACAATGAGATGAAGTTTTCTGTTTAATTTCAAGCCTACACCTGAGATATGTGACACAGATGGAGTTGTGTTTTTTTTTTTTTGGCGGTACGCAGGCCTCTCACTGTTGTGGCTTCTCCCGCCGCGGAGCACAGGCTCCGGACGCGCAGGCCCAGCAGCCATGGCTCACGGGCCCAGCCGCTCCGCGGCATGTGGGATCTTCCCGGACCGGGGCACGAACCCGTGTTCACCTGCATCGGCAGGCGGACTCTCAACCACTGAGCCACCAGGGAAGCCCACAGATGGAGTTTTGTTTTTCAAATGTTACTGAGTCCTGAAGCACATACTTCCTGTTAAAGATTTTGCTCATTGTCTTTTACCTGAGAACTTCATACAGATAGGTTGAGTATAATAGAATTGTAAAAATCTTAGTACTTGTAGTCCTACTTTCGAAACAGGATATTAAAATGCATGTTTTGGCAGCCAAGCCAAAAGTTACACATTGGGAATTTCAGTGGGACGACTGAGTTTGTCCTAGCCGTGCCGTCTGTGGGTGGTAGTGCATTTTATCTTAGGAACAAAAAATGTTTTCACAAATCGATCTTTCGTGAAATTTTATCTCAAGGTGCTTTGCATTCTAATTAGCTCAGAGAGCTCTTTCCAATCAAGAAACTGCATTTGGCTGGTTTTAAAAGTGTTGTAGCAATGTCTTATCTGCTTCATCTGCAAAATTATTGAATTCCCTTTTTTTTTTGGTTAGGATTCACTGTTATTTACCCTGAAGAGTTTCCTTAAAATCCTCCTGCAAATTGCATTTCCCAGTGGTAGTTACATGGTAGTGGGTATTCTGGATTTGGGCCTCTCTATTTTAGAAGGCCTTTATGCTCTGCTGCACTCTGGAACTATTCAGCCCTAAATTATCTTAATCTCACTAGTTCAGATAATAAGGACCAGGGTTAGTAAAAACTGTCCAGAGCAACCTATATATTTTTAATTAAGTGACATTAACTTGGATATCTTTATATCTATGTTTTCAGAAATGCTGAGATCCTTGCAATTGAAGTTTGGTTTACCCTAATGAGTCCTGTTTTGATTTATGCAATAGAAACAACAGTAGGAAAAGAAGATGCATCTTGTGAGATGGGTTGAAAGCATTTGTAGTGATAAAGTACACCCTTGTTAAATAAACCCTGTTTGGTAACTTAAAAACAGTATGTTTTTCAGTTTTCATTTTATGGCAGTTTCTTTCTTTATGCTACCATGAAAAGCTCTTTGTATTTACTAGCACGAAAGGTAAGATTTTTCGTAATAGGGAAGAACTGTTAAAAGTATCTTTAAAAGTTAATGTCTCTGAACCTACCAGTGGTTTTTAAAGACCACCACACTTTGTGAAGATGAATGCAATCCTGAAGGAAACTATCGTTAACCTGATCAGAGCCTTAAGATTAGATGTGTTATTGAACGTTTTGCAGAATTTGGCTTTATAGGGCCTAAATGGATATAAGGGAATGACATAGTGAACAGAGTAATTTATGATGAGATTTCCAACACTGATAGATTCATTTACAAATCTGTTATAAGGAGAAAAACTTCTACTTAACCTGCTGTTTTAATGCATAATATTTTAATTTGAAATATATGCCATGTGTTCAAAGAAATATCTTAGGACGTCAGTAGAGGAAGAATCCAACAACTAATCTAGATGGGTAATTCTCCTTGTAAGAGTAGTCTGCAGATTAGTTTTGTTATTTGACCACTGGAGTGCTGTCTAGCCTCAAAATAATTATATCTAGCAGCCTAGAATATAAAGTGAAACAAAATCATTTATCAGCACTGTAGAACTTGGTTTCAGGCATCTGCTTGAGGAAGGTTTAGAAATTAGAAAGATATATGTATGGAGTCGTCAGCTCTCATTTCTTCTTCCAGCAGTGTGGGGGGCACGACACCCTTTGAAACCAAGAAAAGGAAGACAGCTTTCTTGACTGACTGTAACCACTGGGGCTAGGGGAGGGGAGGGAGCAGGAAAAATAAAATAATCTTCGTTTTCTCAGTGGATCAGCAGGAAGTTTAGTTTACCTCTGTGATTTTCTGACTTACCGGTTACAGAATCTAGCTTTTTAATGAGGATAACTTCCTTTGCAACTTTCTCCTATGAGTTCTTATTTTCTATTTATACCTACTGTTGGCATGACGCATATACACGAAAACACAGTAACAGATAACACAAAATTATCCTTTAAGAATGATTTTTCCCTTATTCTTGCTTTGCACATGGCCGTCACTCATATTCCTTATCTTCTTGACTTAAAAAAGGTATGTCCTTAATGTTTCTACTTTCCAAATAAAATAAGTGTTCTAGAGTAGCCTTACTATAAGTCAAACTGTTAAGTCCTGTTCTCCTAAATCTTTAGTATCCATCTCTTAAAATACATACTCTACAAAATAATGTAGATATAGCATAATACAAGAAAGGAAAGCAAATGATGTAATAGTTGTAGTAAACATGATTCAGTTGTAAATTGTAGGGCATGTTCTCCATATAGTTTTTCTTATTTCTCTTAGCTTCTACCCCCGCAAAATAACAAAATGTCCTTTGAAAAGGATCAAAATATTTCTTGCTGTAGACCATGGTATGTGTGTGTGGCATGTGTGTAGTGTGTGTGTGTCTAAGTAATATCATACTCACACCTTCAGGCATTTGTTTTAACAAAAATCTTACGGTCTTATTTTCAGCGGAATCAGATGTTCTTTAAATGTTTTCTTACATCATTCCAAGGCCAAGAGTATTCTAATTGCCCTGTTAAGCTAGCACTGATATATAAGTTTAGTAGTTTTTTCTGGTGAAAACTGTGTCAGCGTTTCCATGTAAATGTTATTTTCCACGCATCCATTACTCAGCATAGGTTGTAAGCATTCATTTTGGGCTAACACTTGTCAAAAAAAGTCTGTTAGCAATTAGGAGTATTTATGTTTTATTGGTGTAAAGAGAACTTTTTTTTTTTTTTTTTGCTGGCTTTAACAAAAACATTGACTCAAGTATTTCATGGCGCTTTCATGATGGTTGACTTTTGATATTTTGGTAGAATAAGTATGTCAAAATATTTAACAGAAAAGTGAGTGTTATATGTGTATTGTAATTACTGCACATTTTTTAACGAGACATAAGATCACACAGGCAAAAACAACAACTTGATGATATTTTACATGCTGAATGAATCATAAAGAATTAAAAAAGTAATATCAAAGTGTCTGTTTTCTTCAAGTACCTTAGACTATCTGAAAATATGAGTAAATGTGAAATGTCAACACATGAAGTAAAATAAGTGAAGTAGTAGAGCGGCCGTTAACTGTCAATAAATGTCCAAGAATAATTACCAGAAAAGAAAACTGCAATTTGAGAAAATGTGCTGATAACTAGTTGAAATCTCACCACATGATTTGTTAGATGATGAACTGTATTTCAGAGTAGTGTGCTAGCCCATAACTTAGAATTGGCCATATGTTGATTTTTTAACAAGAGATGACAGATATTTGTAAATGTAAATCAAATCTTTGTTACCTGTCCAAATGTTGGTTTACTTTCAATTCTTGTGTCAGGTATCTTAAGTGTAATAGGAAACTATGGTGGAGCGGATCCAAGTTTGTGGAGCCTGCCACTATTATAACTTTCCCTCCGCCTCTAAAGAAATCAAACACAAAATTACAAATAAAAAATTGGTTCTAAATGTGCAATAGTTTAAATGACTGTTAAAATATCTTATGAAAACTTATGATCATGTGACTACAATGCTAGGAGTACTTCCAGGCCTTGGAAGGGGCTCATGCAATCTAGAGGCCCTCAAGATTGTAGATGACAGAAACTAACATTCTAGTCAATATAATTATTCTGTTAAGTTTTTGTTTTCTCGTTGTGTATAATAGTAATTTTTCTCATTTTACCATTTACTTTAAGAGTTCTTTAGCATGTTTTAACTGAAAATTGAATATTATAATCAATTAATTCATTCAGTATTCACTGAGAGATCAATTATTGAACTCCTAATATTTATGAGGTTTGGTGCTTACTAATAGGAATACAGTGATATATATGTTGCTGGAGAGAAGATAAAATAAGGACACATATAACAATAAAATGATATGAGGTATATATTGTCTATTTTATGTGACTCAAATATTCCATATAGTTAGTACCAAAAAATCCATATTGTTATGATAATGATACAAACTTTTCTCTGTTGCATAAATTATTAACGATATCCATCACATTTCTTTTAGAATATTCATTCAACAAACACGAGATATTATCTAGGTAATATATTTTAAGACATCTATTTAAAACATGGTGTAGATTCAGAGTTATATGATACTGTGACCTTGCTTTAGTGTAGACATAAGATGAAAATTAATAATTCATTCTCAGAAGATAAACTGAATTATTTCATTTGTAAAATATATTTTTGCTTTAAACTATTATTTAGCTTTTATGTTTAAATGCTTGGTGCTCATTTTCAAGATCCAAATGCTTTATTTAATTTCAGATATAATTATCTCATTTATTTTCATATACTAATCAGAAAACCTAAAGGCATATTTGTTGTATTTTGAATAATTGAGAATAAAACTGAGAAATTCTTAAATCCCACTTCAGGTAAATTATAAAATAAGTGATAGTTTTGTGAAAATATGTAAGTTTGTAAAAACGATAATAAAATGGAGGAAAATTGTAATTACTTGCCTTCCAAAATGATAATGAAAAGAACACTTCAGTATTTTGACACTGTCCTTAAATTTTAGATGCAAATAATACACTTAAACCTATTTTATATTCTGATTTATTAAAGAAAATTAATATATAGGTAATTTAAAAGATTATATTATAGTTCTCTAGAATTATATAAGTTGTTTGAAGTCACTTTAGAATGGAAATTATTATTACGATTGATCCTTTTATTTTGTATTCTGATAAGACAGTGAGGGTCATATACATGCATGAGGCCATGCCACGTATATATCCCAGACTTTTTAAGTTTAAAAATATTTAAAAGGTAATCTATATATTTAGGTTTTATGTTAAAAACAACTTTAATGGTTACTATACCTTGGATATTAAAAAATATTTTTTTCTTTAACCCAACATATTGATTTAATTAATAACAGTATTAGCAGACTGTGAAGGATCTCTAAGATTTCGTAACCTTCCTCATAATCAATGTCATGATATCGCTCTTGTTCTCAATAAAGACATTTTGGGTTTGGAGTCTGAAGTTTCATAACTTAGTATGAGCATTTTCTCTTCCTCCCTTCCCCTTTTTAGCATTTGGAAGAAGTTCTTACCAGTAAGGATGTCTGAAAATTCCTGCCAGAAACCTGATCTTCAATAGTCCCCAGTCCTCTTAAGAAACCTTTCTTCCCCAGATTCCCTCAGCATTTCCTTTGACAGCCATTCCTTCCTCATATGAGACTGTATTAGTAATGTTAGAATTTCCGATTCAGACAGCCCTGGTAGTTTTATTTCACTTTTCTCACTTTAAAAAAAAATGTATTTTCATCACCTCTTGCTTGAGAGGAGTTTTGCCCTGAATCTCCAAAGTTACTAGAAAAGGGAAACCTTTTGAACCCCAAGTCTAAAATCTTTTCTTTCATGTTCTCTCCATTTATTTTTCTTGCTTTCCCATCTATCAGGCATATATTTCATGTAATTCATGGCCTATTTTCTAGGGTTCAGTAATCAGTCGTACACCTTGAATTATTACCTTTGAGGATAAGAGGGCGACTAGAAGCAAAATTTATTGAATTTGAATTGTCTTTCCCTTCTGTAAAAATTCACAGTAAACCATTCTATGGTCACGACGTGCAAGAAGTTAATTGCCATGTTGTGTTTTTAAATTCCAAGTTTTAACCATTACAAAATATGACCAAAAATTAGCAGTACTTTTCAAATTAAAAATGTGCATATTTTTTGACCTAGAATTCCATTTCAAGGTATTTATCTAACAAATAAACTCTCACATGAGTGAAATAATATTTAAGGATGTTTGTTGTTATTCATATGTCCAATGTACATTTTAAAACTAAAAAGTTCTGTATATGGAAAGTAAAAAAAAAAAAAGCCAAAATAGCATATGGTTATTTATAGACAGACAAATTGCATATATACACAGATACATATGTATCTGTATATATATGTAAGATACACGTATATGTATACACACTCATATGGAATATATTTATAAGTACATAGGTTATCTCTGGAAAGCTACTCAAGAAATTGCTAGTAGTGTAGCTGGCCTCCAGGGAAAGATACTGGGCATCTAGGAATAGAAGAAGGAAGTAGACTTCATTTTCACTATCTTACTGTTGTATCATTTAAATGTAATGCCCATCTAGAAGTAAATAGAATGTTTAAAATTAATATTATGGGCTTCCCTGGTGGCGCAGTGGTTGAGAGTCCGCCTGCCGATGCAGGGGACACGGGTTCGTGCCCCGGTCCGGGAAGATCCCACATGCCGCGGAGCGGCTGGGCCCGTGAGCCATGGCCGCTGAGCCTGCGCGTCCGGAGCCTGTGCTCCGCAACGGGAGAGGCCACAGCAGTGAGAGGCCCGCGTACCGCAAAAAGAAAAACAAAAACAAAATAAAATTAATGTTATGTTTAAAAAGTTAAATTTAAAAAGCTGCAGCCCAGTTGAGAACGTCTGACAGAATGAAGCTGTAGGAAGACTGCTCTGAACAGATTAAGCCTAGGAACGCTGAGATAAAATCCCCAAGCCCTTTAGGTTTAACTCTGTCCATGATGCAAACTCTGTACTGTCAGTTTCTGTGTGGGTGAGAATGCACTAATCTGACAAGGCCAGAGATCCAGCTTGCATTACAGTAATGTGCCATTCTAAATTAATAAATTAGCACTCTATAGGAATTTGATTTTCATGGGTTTATCCCAGAGAGGCTTCTCAGTTTTAATTAAAGCACAAAATCATTTCTGGAGTGCGAAGGTAGGGACCAGGTCCTGACTGCAGTGACCTAGATGAAGTGTTGCCCCCGAGAGGCCTGCCAGGCCTCCGCTGGGCACCCTCAGATGCCCCCTCTCCTCCATGACTGTAGCAGGGCTGGAGGCACATGTCGTTCACTGCCCATCCGCGGTCTCCCTTGTCTCAGATTTTCATTTCAGCTCTTCAGTTTTTACTTCATAGACTAGACTGAGCTCAAATACCAAGAGAAGTTGGGAAAATGAGTGCTCGTTTATCTATATTACAAATTGTGAAATTATTTCTCAGAAAGAGAAAACACTTGATGGACTCATAAGTGAATATTATCTCTATGCAGAATACCTCAGAACAGAATAAAAAGCACAGTAAGCGACTGACATAAATATAGGTGTGCCTACAATATATGTTAGTAAACAGGGCTATAATATTAGGGACCAGAAGCAATCTGTTTCATATTTAAAATATCAAGTAAAAATTATCTTCACAATTATGAATTTTTAAACAGTGTTATTGCTTCTCAATATATAAGACATGCAAACATACCACATCATTTTTATTGCAAAAACAGAAAAAAATAATTAAAACTATAAAACGCTGTTCTTAGTGTCATTTTAATGTGTCTTTGTTATTGCCATTTATCTCTGAGAGATAATAAGAGAAAGAAATTGAGAAATAATGCATCAGTAGATGATAAATTTTGTTCATAGCAAACTGTTTTAAAAAAATCACTATTGTCTTTCATCCAAGAGAACAACGGAGAAAACAAGACACATCTATTGTAAATGTCTGTTTTGATTTTACGTCATTTTAAAAGTAAAGGTTTGGTTTTTTCCCCAAATTTTCAATTTAGTATTCCTCTTTGTGTGATTTCCATCTTACCTAATTTTCTTAAACATAAGGAAGAATTTTATTCATTTCAATGAATGTGAGTATGAAGGAATTTCTGTCTCATACATTCTTACAGGTTCATACACAGATCCTTCACTGGTGAACCTGACAAATTGGGAATAGTAGTTCAAAGATTGGGCTTCTTATTTTCTTACATGTTAACAGCAGTAGGCTGAGGGGCCCAGAGGGTGGAAGAGCTGCTGAAGAGAGAAATTGACAGCTCACATCTTTAAAAACCAAGTTAAGCTGAGGTTACTGAATAGCATTTACCTTATACATAACCACACCTCAGGCTTTCCTGTAACTGAAATATGAGGCTAAATTCTTAGATAGTTGACTAGGAGAAATTCTGGCCCCTCTCTAAGTTTAGATACCAGTACACTATGACATCTACTTTTCTTGGAGTGCTCTCTAAGTAAGACCATCACCATCATTTGTGAAGCCATTGAGGAACAGTCTGTAGGACAAATGACCAAGTTCTGGGGAATGTCCGCTTTCCATTGATAAAGCAACTTTTTGAAAGGAAATATGAACTCTAAATAGAAAAGAAACACATGCTTTGGGTATAAAATGCTTCTTGACATATTAACTGAAAAGAGCATGGTATAACATTGTATCCCTAATATAACAGTGTATGAGATACAAGAAAGATAAACACACACGAACAAAAAAAGCTAGGTATTGGAAAACAATAAAGGAAATATAAAAGAAGTGACTATTGACTGCATTAGACTCATAGGATTCTTTTTTTCTCACTTCACTTTCCTGAACTCCAAATTTTCTTTTATGAACCTGTACTGCTTACATAATAATGAGATGAAAGGAAAGCCCTGTCCTTTGGAAATTTGATAATTTTAAGTTGTTTATGTCTTTGCAATTACTTTGTTGTCCATTCTCTTAATATTCTGTAAATTTATGTATTACATGTCAAAAAGAAAAAGTGAAAAAGGAAATTAAACCATAGAAAGGAATAAATACTAGAAAAATATTTAATAAATGCTTTATTATCCTCAAAAATGTTGGTATGAAAATTGTCTTAGCATTTTAAATCCTACATGGAGAATATTAATTTTCATTAAGCTAGGGAGCTTATTTAATGTTTCCTATAGCATAGAATCCAGCTCTCTCCCAATTACTGAATAGCTTGTAATTATTTGTGGCTCTCTTTAGTGATTCTCTCCTCATTCCTTTCTTTTTTATCCCAGATGGAATAGCCAACTTTGTTAGAAAAGTTTGCATTCTTTTTAATTGATAGCTATACTATGATAAATGTGAATTTTATATGGATGGATTTCTAGCTTTATGTTGGATAGCCTCATATCCATGGCCACATAAGCATGATGTCTGTAGGCTAATATGCTTACTTAATCTTTAATACATTATATTTGAATAATATAGGAATGCCAAGCTACAGAAAAGCAAATGAAAAGGTTATTTTTAATTCATGTACTACTGAATGTACCTTCTTTCTGCTTGTAGCTCATTATACATGCAGTGGAGCCCAATTTTTTAAAAGTGGAAAACATACCAAATTAAACCACAAGTTTTGCAACTGATGTTCCTTTTGTAAAAGGAGTACTCTCCATCTTTTCAGTTTTATTTATTCTGACTGCTTGTTACTCATTTGTGCTTCTCTCTTCTCCGTTATAGTCAGAATTTCTAATCCCATTTCAAGCAGAAGGCTGCCACTTTTCATCAGAGAAGAGGCAATAAACATGCATCACACTTATATATTCTGGCTTTCATCTGGGGAGCTCAAAGTGTTTTGTGCATAAGTAGTGTTTCCCCTGGCTTTTTTTTTTCTAAGTAGGAAAACTGAAGCCTAGAGAGCTTAAATGACTGCAGGAAGCCCACACCTGCAACAATGAAAGTCGTGACTTTAATTAAATATATATCCGTGAAAATACTCAGGATTTCTTGACCTGGATATCAGTTTATATGCTGTGCTTGAAGAGTGACACAATTGTGGAGAGTAAAAATTGGTACTAGCACATTTTTGTCGTGGTCCAGTCAGGGGAAATGGTGCCAAAACAAAAGTGAGCGCTAACAGAGGGAAACTTCATGAACATGACTATTCATTTCATGTCTTTAAATTCAAAATTATAAAAAGAACTCAGCTGGAAAGAAAGAGTGTTTTCAGGGTCAAACTTTTTAGAGTTTTGTGGCTGTGGTTGAGCAGGCCAGAGAAAGGGCAGCCTATGGCTGGGGCGGGGCGGGGGGGGGGGGCTAGTCAGTGTAGCAGGTGAGGCTGGTTCTCAGGAACGAGCCCCTTCCTCATTTAATCTCTCTCTCTCTCCCTTTTTTTTTTTTTTGCCAAAGACATAAGTGATCTCAGTGGAATTCAAATGTGGATTATTAGTCATAAAAGCATGAGTAAGAGATTAATAGAAAATAGGCAGTTTTTTTAAATATTAATTTTAAAAGACCATCTTGTTCTAAGGATGTCTGGATGTAGGTCTGTGATTCTCAACTTGCCTTGCACTGGTCTGTGGGGCAGGGGACTGGGGATGTAGAAAATCAAAGGAATGAGGACTCAGAAGGTCTTTTTCTCTCCTGCACTTTTGGTGGTGGTGTTCAGATTAGTTTAATGCATGCGTGGGGAGTGGAGATGACTGGGAAGTTTGACTTACATTGAGAAAGGAGGCATAAGGTGTGGAGGTGGTGGTGGAAGGAGAAAAATTAAAACCAAAGAAGACTGTGTCTTTGAGAGAGTGGTGGTAGAATTTAGAGGTTTAAATGTGGAGGTTAGAGGAAATGAGAGCTTTTATTAGAGTTGATTCAGTAACTATATTACTTAAGAATTTAATCTGGTTTGCGTTATAAATGGTAAAGAGATACAGTGAGATCACGTGGACGTTCCTCTGCTGTTCGACCAACCCATTATTTGATATCCTTAGCTCTCAGTCACCCATCGCTAACATGAGTGTAGGGGACACAGCACTTTTTGGATATACTTTTTTCACCTGGCAGAAAGTATCACACACAGGCGAGTTCAATAATCCCTTACTCAGTAGCACTTTATCTAGTCACTAGTCTCTCACTATCTAGTTACACTTCCAAAAATCCTTTTCAGAAATCTATCTTCCCAAAGTCCCGCTCATCACAGAAAGCAACTTAGAATTTCCTGCTGAATTCCAAGATATTTATATATTTATTTCCCCTAGAAAACCACTTTAAAATCCCTCCCTATATAGATATGGTAAAAAGTACTTATTTTTTTTCCTCAAATTATCCTTATAAAATTTAGAAATACTCTTGGGTGTTGTAAATGCCTGTCAATACAGTAGTTGGGGGGAAATTATGGGTATATTAGCCTAGAAACAAACATCTTAGGATGTCAGACACCTGTCTGATATTCCCACTGCAAACATTTCATGCTCAAAATTGCAACCTGTCTATGTTTGGGGTGGTTCCTTTGGAGAACAAAACAGCAAAGCAAGAAGGCAGAACACCTCCTTAGCCTTCCGCCTGTTGGCCCTGGGTCAGACCAGCAGAGAATGCCAAGACGTGGTGCATAGGAAGCCTCTGACTTGCCGTGCTGCTAAGACACCATGGCCTACCCTAGTGAGGAGAGGCCATCTCTCATTAGCAGTGCAGCCACTTCTCAAGGTCCTAGGATCTTGGAGCAGGATCTCAATTGCTTCTGGGCTCTTGCTTCTTCATATGTAAATGGAGGAATGATATGACCTTTAAGGCCCAGTCAGTTCTAATATCCAGAGATTACACCAATTAGCCTCATCTGCCCTGAGGCTATTTCTTACCTATACCTTTAGAATAATGTACTAGAGGTGTGGATCTTGGAGATAATGCCCTAAAGATTTCACTCTGTAGTAATTATCCTAAGAGAAAAGCACAGTGTGTTTCATACTCATAGATTATTTTCAGACTCAAGTCTGAAATATCAGAAGCTGTTCCCTAGAATATTAATAGGTCTTACCCTTAGGAAATACTTGATCAAGCCAAATGAAATAAGCCTTTGTCCTGCAGTACTGCTCAAAGCTTTTTCTGTGCTTGGATGCATTGTGACCCAAGGATCTGAGGGTTCCACAATGCAGTGTTTTTCCAGTTGATTTGAGTGAAGTCTCCCTTTTTTGTGTGGAAAGTCTCTATGCTCTGAGAAACGATGTTTTTGGCTGTTTTCAGTCTATCCACAGACATATTCAACTAAATGATCCTCAGCTATAGTTGAGTGTTCCTCTTCCTAAAATCTGCCCTTCTACTTTGCTTTGGCCTCCAGGAGCAGCTTCTGCAGGAGCGCCTGAAGGCATTGGGCTGTGAGTTCAGGGTTAGGCAGAACTGTAGGAATGTCAGAATACTAAGAATCTGCAGATCAGGCCCAAATTTACCTGGTATTTTGAGTTCATTCCCCTCTCCCCTTTCTCATGTAAGAAAGTGTCCATGTAGACAAGTACTAGGCTTCTAGTACTAGGCTTATCTTAGCTTCTGAATTATTTCTAGCTTTAAGTTTTTCCTTGTAGGGAAAAAACATGAACTTTGTAATCATACTCATGCTGACCTCAGTTTAAATCTGCCCCTTACTAGATCTAACTCTCAGACTGAGCCATTGTTCTGCATTGTAAAATGGACATGGTAAAATGGAGTTGTATTTTACAGAATTAAATAAGTAAATATTTAGCAAATTACCAGCTAATGAATGTTCACTAATGTTAGCTACTTTAATTCTTTCATTGTCTAGCAGAGAGGTCCTAGATCTAGGAGCGAGTAACCTGGTCTCATTTCATTACTAATTTATTACTAACTATCCCAACATATACGTTGGCCCCAGGATTTAATTTCTCTATAACTCAGCCCTCATGAAATCAAATGAAGATAAAACTACCTTACATGGTGTTTTAAAGTATAAACTGAGATAATAGAGCTGTAGTTAATTTCAAAAGTACCAATTAATGTTACTTATTTTTAGTAGTGGTAAAATTATTATTGACTTTTAGTTTGACAAAGGAACCTTTTTGTTTCCAGTGCGGTATCTGTTGTAATGGGATTGTAATGGGATTGCTGTAATGGGATCTGTTGTAAGAGCATACTATTTTAATAGAATCCCTTAGGACGGATTTAAGAAACAGTACTGAGCCTCTTGTTTTCCATCTTACGTAGGAAGGTTTATATAATTTAAACATTTGTGTACAAGTTCTTTCATCTTCAACTGCACAACTGTAAAAGATTTAGAGTTTTTGAAGATTGTGCATTTAATTTTTAGCTGAATTGTATATAGATCAAATCCATGCATCAGAAAGTCTACAAAAAGAGAATTTATAGAGCTTGGGGAGATGGAGTTAAAAATTTATAAGTCTTTGGGACCCTTAAATGGGAAAGATGTGAAAAATCTGTTTTTGACTTAAAAACTACATTTTAGAACTGTGGGAAACTAATGCTGTAAATTCTTACTTGAGAAATCCTACTACTGATTTCTTCTGTCACATTTAAGATATGTCATTATTAAATCTTTGAATTTCATAACGCAAAGATATGATTGGCATTGAAATCTTGTTCAAGTTATTTTATTTTTATTTATGTATTTTTTTGTCCATGCTGCACAGCTTGAAGGCTCTTAGTTCCCCCGATCAGGGATCTAACCCGGGCACTTGGCAGCGAGAACGTGGAGCCCTAACCTGTGGACCACCAGGGAATTCCCATTGTTCAAGTTATTTTAAAGCATTTTCTTCTGAAATTAATTTCTTTAAAAAAAATTTTTTTTTGAATTTTATTTTATTTTTTTATACAGCGGGTTCTTATTAGTTATCTATTTTATACATATTAGTGTATATATGTCAGTCCCAATCTGAAATTAATTTCTGATGGGAGATTTTGATAGTTTAGTACAAAAAGCTTAGGCCTTTTTTTAAAAAAACTAGATTTTAAAATTTATTGTGAGACATGTATTATGTTTATCTTACATTATGTCAAACTCTTTTTGCCTAAGTTTTTCATTTGTGTATCTGACCTCTTTGAATAGGCTAATGGTTTTGAAGACATTTGCAAAATGCTTTTGGGTAGTAGATAGCTTACCTGTCTTTTCTGATAAATCTCCATTTCCTTACTGGATATTTAGGAGAGAGATCTAGATTACCAGGTATGTCTCTAAAGGCCTTGCTGCTTATTCTGTCTCTTGCAGCCATCTATTCATAATTCACTTTCCAAGTGCCAGTTGTTAGGTGGGCATTTTGTAATTTCCTGTAGGAGTTAAGTGTGTAGACAGAAAAAGTCTTAAAATTGTATTGTTGAGAAAAGATTCAAAACATGTAAATCATTGGTAACACTGTGTTCCATCTAAGATGTGCTTAAATTGGTGACATTGCCCAAGATCATAGATCAGGTGTTTATTGTAGAGTGTATGAGGCTGTGAATTTCTGTAAGTTCCATTTCTGGGCACAGCACTGTATCAACACCATGGTATGAGAAATCCTTCCTACTTAGCACTCAATCATGAAAGTTGGTTAAACATGAGCCTCCTTTGTTGCAAGGAGGAACATTCTCAGGTTGAGACTTTCAATATAAAATACTAAGGAAAAAAATCTTTAAATATTTTACAAATATATATTTTCTGAGTTAGAAGTATTTAATCATACCTAGCAATTAATATAATAATTGAGCATCTTTACATGTCAAGGAAAATATGTATCATCCTATTACATACCTGCATCTGGATACCATAATTTATTTAACCTGTCCTATTTGTGTTTGCAGTAATAGGATTTCTGGGTCACAGGACATATTCATTGAAAGCTTTCTTAGTTTTTGTTCATCCTGGAATTCTAGGATCCAGTGTATCCCTAGGCATATGTGGTGGTCCATAAGTATATAAATGATGGAGTGAATAATACTAGACTACACTCCAGAATGGTTTTGCTAATTTGTGTTGTTGCTACATGTGTATCTGTTTCCCCTCAACAAGGTATGAAAGTTGACAACTAAGTCCACAGTTACCTTTTTATAAATAAACTGCTCTTAGAGTGAGAATAGAAGCTCCAAATGATCAGAGACTCATAGTGGTGACTGTTTCCAGTGGCTCTGAGAGGGCAGTCATATAGTCCGCTGGTTTTTGAAGAGGCATTAGTCTGATTCATAAGCGCTTATTTGTAATTCAGGATTTTATTAGACCTAAATATTTTTTAATATTTTGAAAGTTTGGCTTAGAGAAACTGTAATATAAAGTTTTCTATTTTGTTTCCCAAGGTGCTTCAATATTTTTACTATTTTTAAATAAACAATTAAACAATGTCATTTTTTAATTTATGATGAGGAATTCTGGCATGGGGCTTTAGGCACTAATTATATATTCATTTTATGCTGATTTGTTGCTTTTGTCTCAGTTTCCAACAGCTTTGAGATGGGGGCTATATTTAAATCAAATCTATGATAAAATATTTTTTATCGAGATCCTTTTTTTTTTTTTTTCCCCAACTTCAGTTTATTAGAACACACAGGCCAGGATTTTGGTTAGCTTTCTGTGATTATACTGTTGTCCCCAAAGTGTATGAATCAAACTCAGAATTATGCTTGTGTTGATATTCAACTGTACTAATGAAGAATGATAATTTTTAAGAGAAAAGATATTTAAATTCTGGAACTTTATAATAGTGACTTTGAATATTTTACGTAGCTTGGCTTTCAGAAGAAAGCGTATTTTAAGCACTGCTTTTCCTTTCAGAGCAAAGTTCAAAGTCATCTTGTTGTTTTATTAACTAGCTAAAATGAACATTTTCTTGCATTTTAAGCTACTGCCAACTCTTTTGCCAAATGGGAATAATATAAATAAATTGTCACAGTTATAGTATTTATTAAGTCTAGTTGATATCAGTACATTTTATTGTATATTTTGTCTTTGGTCAAATACAAAACATGGCTTTTTGCAATTTGGAAAGGCCTCTAGCTTCTAGACTGTATTTATTGAGGCAATAGTTGGGCCATAGGATTTTCATTATTTGAACTTTAAAACATCATATCATTTTCTCAGTTTATAGCACTTTAATCTTATATTGTGAATTAATCAATCTAAATAGTTGAAATAATAATTTGAAAAGGATTTTAAAACATAAATAACCTTTGGACTCTGTTAACCAAAAAAGGGGTCCAAAACTTACTAAAGAACAACGAAGCAAACTTGTAACTCAGTGAAAGCCCTCTTTTCTGCCCTGATGGAGATTAGTATTTGTTGATTTAAAGAGTGAAGGTAGGAGCATTGTAAAATAATATATTCAAGGAATTTGCATAATTTAAAATTATATAAATGCCCATTTATTCATGAGTATTCTGTTGAAGGACCAAGGCATTTTATTTGTATAAGAGAGTCACTGATGGGAGTCACGTCATGTTTCTTCTGTAAACTACACCCCAATTGCATCATCGGTGATTTCCAGTTTTCAGTACATTAAAGTGGGGTGAGAAAGATACTTGTAAAGCAATATAAATAGAATCCTTTTAAATTTTAAAGACCTTTCCCTAAACATTTTATTTATTTTTTTTAAGTTTTTGCTTTTGCTTGCTTGCTTGGCTTAATTAATGACATTTACATACATCATGAAATGATCACTATGATAAATCTAGTAACCATCTGTCCCCATACAAAGTTATTAGATTATTATTGACCATATTCCTCATACTGCTTATTATATCCTCGTTGCTTTATTTATTTTATTACTGGAGATTTGTACCTCTTAATGCCCTTCACCTCTTTCTCCTCACCTGCCCTTCCCTCTGGCAACCACGTGTTTGTTTTCTGGATCTATATTTTTGTTTTGTGTAAGTGAGAACATATGGTATCTGTCTTTGCCTGATTTATTTCACTTAGCATAATACCCTCTATATCCACCCATGTTATCACAAATGACAAGATTTCTATTTTTTAATTTTTTTTTTTTTTTTTTTTGCTGTACGCGGGCCTCTCACTGCTGTGGCCCCTCCCGTCGCGGAGCACAGGCTCCGGACGTGCAGGCCCAGCGGCCATGGCCCACGGGCCCAGCCGCTCCGCGGCATGTGGGACCCTCCCGGACCGGGGCACGAACCTGCGTCCCCTGCATTGGCAGGCGGACTCCCAACCACTGCACCACCAGGGAAGCCCAGATTTCTTTTTGTTTTTAATGGCTGAGTAATATTCCATTGTGTGTATATATACCACATCTTCTTTATCCATATGTCTATTGATGGACACTTAGGTTATTTCCATTTCTTGGCTATTGTAAATAATGCTGCAGTGAATAGTGGGTGATATCTTTTTGAATCTGTGTCCTTGTGTTCTTCAATTAAGTACCCAGAAGTGAAATTGCTGAATCATATGGCAGTTTTATTTTTAATTTTTTGAGGAATCTCCATACTGCTCCATAGTGGCTGCACCAATTTACAATCCCATCAACAGTGCACAAGGGTTCCCTTTTCTCCACATCCTCTAACAACACTTATTTGTTGTTTTACTATCATTGTGACAGGTGTGAGATGGTATCTCACTGTGGTTTCGATTTGCATTGCCCTGATGATTAGTAATGTTAAACATCTTTTCATGTGTCTGTTGGCCATTTGTATGCCTTTTCTTGGGGGAAAAAAAAGTCTATCCAGGTCCTCTGCCCATTTTTTAATCAGGTTGTTTGTTATTTTTGATATTGAGTTGTGTGAGTTTTTTTGTATATTTTGGATATTAACCTGTTATTGGATATATCATTTGCAACTATTGTCTCTTATTCAGTAGGGGACCTTTTTGTTTTGTTTCTAGTTTCCTTCACTGTACAAAAGCTTTTTAGTTTTATGTAGTTCCATTTGTTTATTTTTGCTTCAGTTTTCCTCTCCTGAGGAAACAGATCCAAAAAAATATTTCTAAGACGGATGTCAAAGAGCACACTGCCTATGTTTTCTTCTAGGAATTTTATGGTTTCACATCTTGCATTTAAGTCTTTTATACATTTTAAGTTTCTTTTTGTATATGGTGTGAGAAAGTAGTCCAGTTTTATTCTTTTGCATATAGCTGTCCAGTTTTCCCAACACCATTTATTGAGAAGGCTGTCTTTTCCGTGTTGTATATTCTTGCCTCCTTTGACATAGATTAACTTGCCATATAAGTGGGGGTTTATTTCTAGGCTCTCTATTCTGTCCCATTGATTTATGTGTCTTTTTGTGCCAATACCATGCTATTTTTGATTACTGTAGTTCTGTAGTATAATTTGAAATTAGGGAGCGTGACACTTCCAGCTTTGTTCTTTTCTCTCAAGATTGCTTTGGCTTTTGGGGGTCTTTTGTGTTTCCATACAAATTTTAGAATTATTTGTTCTCATTCTGTGAAAAATGCCATTGATATTTTGATAAGGATTGCATTGAATCTGTAGATTGCCTTGGGTAATATCATTTTAACAATGTTAATTTTTCCAGTTCATAAACACATTAGTTTGGGTTGTCTTCAACTTCCTTTTATCAGTCTCTTACAGTTTTAGAGTACAAGTCTTTTACCTCCTTAGATTCTTTCCTAGGTATATTATTCTTCTAGATGCTGTTGTAAATAGGACTGTTTTCTTTATTTCTCTTTCTGATAATTTGTTATTTCTATACACTAATAAACTATCTGAACTCCTGTATATTAATTCTGTATTCTGTAACTTTACCAAATTCATTTATTAGTTCTAACAGTTTTTTGGTGGCATCTTTAGGACTTTCTATATATAGTATCATGTCATCTGCAAACAGTGACAGTTTACTTCTTCCTTTCCAATTTGAATTCCTTTTACTTCTTTTTCTTGTCTGGGGATTGCCATGGCTAGGATTGCTAATATTATGTTGAATAAAAGTGATGAGAGTGGTCATCCTTGTCTTGTTCCTGATCTTAGAGGAAATGCTTTCAGCTTTTCACTGTTGTGTATAATGTTGGCTGTGGATTTGTCACATACGGCTTTTATTATGTTGAGGAATATTCCCTCTATATCCACCTTGCTGAGAGGTTTTTTTTAATCATAAATGGATATTGAATTTTTTCAAAAGCTTTTTCTTCATCTACTGAGATGATCATATGATTTTTATTGTTTAATTGGTTAATGTTGTGTATCGTATTGATGGATTTGTGGATACTGAACCATCCTTGCATACCTGACATAATTTCCGCTTGCTCATGGTGCATGATCCTTTTAGAGTATTGTTCAATTCAGTTTGCTAATATTTCGTTGAGGATTTTTGCATCTATATTCATCAGGGATATTGGCATGTGATTTTCTTTCTTTTTTTTTTCTTTTTTGTGCTCTCTTTGTCTGGTTTTGGTATTGGTGTGATGCTGGCCTTGTAAAATTAGTTCAAAAGCATTTCTTCCTCTTCAATTTTTTGGATTAGTTTGAAAAGGTTAGGCATTAACTCTTCTCTAAATGTTTGATACAATTCACGTATGAAGCTGTCTAGTCCTGTACTTTTATTTGTTGGGAGTTTTTTTATTACTAATTCAATTTCATTACTGGTAATCAGTCTGTTATCTTTTCTATTTCTTCCTGGTTCATCTTGAGAGATTGTACATTTCCAGGAATTTATCAATTTCTTCTAGGTTGTCCATTTTATTGGTATATAACTGCTCATCATAATTTCTTATGATCCACTGTATTTCTGTGGTGTCAGTTTTAACTTCTCCTCTTTCATTTCTGATTTTATTTATTGGGCCTTACCTCTTTTTTTCTTGGTGAGCCTTGCTAAAGGCTTATCAATTTTATCTTTTTTAAAAAGCAGCTCTTAGTTTCATTGATCTTTTCTAATGTTTTTTAGTCCCTATTTCATTTATTTCCACTCTGATATTTATAATTTTCTTTCTACTAACATTGAGTTTTGTTTGTTCTTTTTCTAGTTCCTTTTGTTGTAAGGTTAGATTGTTTATTTGAGTTTTTTGTTTGTTTGTTTCTTAAGGTAGGCTTGTATTGCTATAAAATTTTCTTTTAAAACTGCTTTTGCTGCATCCCATAGATTTTGGATTTTTGTGTTTACATTTTCTTTTGTCTAAAGGTATTTTTAAAATTCCCTCTTTTATTTTTTCAGTGACCCAGTGGTCGTTTAGTAGCATGTTATTTAGACTCCAGTTGTTTGTGGGTTTTGTAATTTTTTTCTTGTTGTTGATTTCTAGTCTCATACCATTATGGTTGTAAAAGATGTTTGATTCTCCTAAACTTTTAAATCATTTCATACCTAATTAAAATCATTTTTAATGAGTTATTTTTATCAAATATATGTGAAGCATTTAGTGTAGTTTTATAAAAATAATTCTTTTTCACTTTCACATTTAATTTAGTTAAATTGCACAATTTAAAATTTTAAATTTAGTAGCATTTAGTTAAATTGCACAATCAGAATAACAAATATGATTGGCAAAGTAGATTTGAGGGCAAACACACAAGATAATGAATTTTTAAAATTTAATGTTTATTGTGGAAGGTTTTAAACACACATAAATATAGAAAGAATCATATAATGAATTCTTGTGTACCCATCACCTGAATTCAGCAATTACCAGCATTTTGCCATTCTTATTTCATTGACTGATCCCCTCAACTTACTTTTTCCTGGAGTATTTTAAATTAAATTCTGGACAAAGTACCATTTGGAAACACTTCAGTTATCTCTAACAGATGAAGATTTTTTTAAATGCACACATACAATACTATTATTACAACTAACGAACATAATGATAATTCCTTGAAGCCTCTTTTCAGCTCATTTATTTGGTCTCTTTTAATGAATACTACTACTCTTCTTTTGCCTGTCAGTCATTTGTTGTGGAACATGAATTGTTTGTCCTGCAAAATTTCTTTCATACTGGATTTAGCTGATTGTCTTATGATGCCATTCAATATGTTTTGCTACCTGCCAACCCCCATATATTGTCTATAAATTGATAGATAAATTAGAGTCTTGATTAAATTTAGGTTCCTGGTTTGCGGGCAATATACTGCATAGGTAGTGTTGGAGTGCTGAATAGCTCTTATTATATTAAATCAGGAGGCACATATTAGCTAGAGATAATGGAAATTTTAAATTAAGTTATAATAGCTAATATATGTATCATCTAATTTGTGCAAGGCACTGTTCTAAACACTTTATATATATCATTTCTTTTAATCCTTACAAAAGCCTTTTGAAGTAGATGTTCTTATTACACCCACTGTACGGATAAGGAAAGTAAGGCACAGGGAGGCTAAATAACTTGCTGAGGTTCCCAAGCCTGGATTTGGTCTGGTCTCTGGAACTGAGACTACTGAGTCTGTGCTCCAGAGCACCCATTCTGCCTCTTGAAGGCAGTGACATTTCTAAATTACACTAAAAATAGTTAGGTGTGTACCAGACCCCTCCAGTAAACATACTGTCTTAATTCTATAAGCAAATGAATGTTAAAGGGTATATATTTTAAATAAAAAATACTTTTGAGCTATGTTGTTTACCACATCAACCTTCTTTGAAAATAATACCTTATAAAACCCATATTTATTTTCTTACTGTGATATTTACTCTTACATTGACAAATTGTGATATTTTCCTTTTCCTGTAGTGGAACTTATAGAAAGTAAACTTACTTCCCTTAGGTAAATAGGTAAACATTTCTTTTGCAACATCAAGAAATATAAAGTGAGTTCCTTGAAATTCATGGCAGTTTGTAATTTTCAATATCCATAGCATTTACGAAAGAAATGATTACAGTTTTTGTTGCTTCTTTTGCTTACATAACGATGAGTATTCTAGTGTCTTCTCGATCAGTTTGGCTTAACTATTGTAGGAGATATGTTTACTGAGGGAAATTCAACAAAATCCACTTTATGTTTCCTTTGCACATTCTTATCCTATTTATATTTTAAAGTCTGCCTATCTTCATGTACAGTTTTTTCCCCTTTAAGTCCCTCTATATTTTAATACATGCTCTTCATCCTTTTTATTAGACAGATTTTACATAGATATTTCTCTTTATAACTGCAAGTAATTCATTCCTTGTGCCTAAAAATAATGTTCTGCTTTGTTGACATATGCTTATTAAAAGTGGTACATTTGCTATTTTTATTCAGAATTCCAAGTATATACAAGAGCATGACTTGTCTTATCAGTGTGTACCAATGCTTGACACATTCATTCAACAAACCTGTCTCGAGCATCTCATCAAGGATGAGTAAAACATAGGCCCCATGTCAGGTCAGACTCGAAGTCAGGTCAGGGTGATGACATATACTTCATACAGTGGTCACAACAGAGGGAGGAAAAACTAGGAGTCAAGAGCAACTGTCAGTCTGAGAAGAGTCCACTGCTGGAGTCTGACCAAACATAGAATGTAAATGAGTAAAGTGGGTCAAATGTAATCATTGGGGAATAGTGGGGACTGTAACAACTGAAGAATGCATGTCTGATCTAAGGACACTCATATTCACAGGTTTGTTTAAAACACTGACTCAGCCACACAGACTATGGCTAGGATGCCTATTTGTGACTCTGGTAAGGTCTTAAGTACATGAAAAATTTAGTATTTTGAGAAACTATCTATGTAATAATTCTGTTTAGTGGGCCAAGTCAGATAGACTTATGTAGAATTTTGGGGCCAGAAGTCAATATCAAGCTACAATGAAAGAAATAAATGGGGGACAAAATTTGAACAAAAGAAATGTACCAAAATCATCTTGGTCCATAAAACAGGGGCAAAGAGGTTCTCAGTGAAGGGTATAGCAGTAGGTTGGTACAAGTCTGGCATTCTGCTGGATTACCATTAAGCAGACTGAGCACATGCCTAGTGTATCATCCCCAGAAGGACAGCATCAACAATCTGAGAAAAAAAGATTAAAATTAGACTTTGGTCTTTCGTTCATGAATTTTGCAGTTTAGTGGAGTTTTAAATTATTATTATGAAATTAGAGATGGAAGAGGAACCATATTTTTTTCCAGGACTCATGGCCTCTACATGCCTTAATCTGGCCTGGATAAGCCAATAAAATTGAAGATTCCAAGCATAGCGGAATTAGGTGTTTGGCTGAAGACCAGACTCAGGGTGACTGGGCATGGATGTTGGAAGGTAGGCTCAGTAACAAATGTGGCTGTACCCAGTTTGTATGAATATACAACCTGCTGGCCATTAAAACTTTTTTCAACCCCAAATAATTCTGAATGTCTCTTTATAATTAATGTTTGACATTGGTTGTACTAGCTATTAAGAGAGATTTCCAAACTCATAGATTTGGGCTCTGTATTAATTTTTGCAATAAACATGCATTTATTCTCCCTTTGTAGGGATTTACAGACATTGATTCTAATCAGTGTTTAAAGTTTACTTCGAAAAGAATTAGGTTGAATGTCTTAAAAGTTATATGGTGTAATTGAATAATATAAAAGTATAAAATAACTTTTAAAGGCTTTCATACAGTAACTGCAATTATTTCTCAGTGGTTTCCATTTTTAAATATTAATCTTTTGAAAAATAATATAATGGTTATATAATTCTTACTATATTTTTACATATTATATTTTGAAATCAAGGTATAATATCTTTTCCTCTCATTGAATATCAGACTTTGGTCATGTGAGGTTTATAGTAATATGCCCAATGCTATTAATATCTTCATTATTTTTATATTATATATCAAAAAGATATTTCAGATCTAATAGATATCCTCAAATATAGAAATCTATACTGTGCTTGGCGATGTTAATATGGCTGTTCACGATCTTTTGCATGTCTTGAACCTTAACTAAATCCTTTAAGAGATGTGTGACTCTTTCCTTGATCCTATTTGGGGGCTTTGTTTACAAAGAGTTCTTTAAGTACCTAATGTTTGGTTGCTTAACACAAATCATCTCGATCATAGGTGAATCACTTTATGTGAGACAAAAATAAAATTTACAATGGAATGAAAAAAGATAAACTGTCAGGTTAAATTTTCTTTGATCTGTTTTGTTCTTTGTTTACTTACGATTGGAGAAAAACACTGACCTTGTCTCTTCAGCAGTACTAAGCATCTTTATGTTCATTTGCAACTTCCATGGTTTTCAGCATGTTTTGGTGACGTCTTTTATTTTATGTGCAGTATATGTAGCTATGAAAATCAGCAGACTGTGTGTTACTTAAAATTGGGCAATTCACTTAGATAATTGGTAACACTAAAAGAAAGGCAGTTCCATTATTTTTTTTGCCAGATTGAGGAAAACTCTGCTGAAAGGTCCATGGTATCCAGCTTTTACTATATGCTGACTAGTGCCAGAATCCTAACCCAGTTTAAGGCAACACATTTTAAAAAATGCTCTTGGTGATTGGATAAGCAGTCTACCTTTTAAGGCACAAAATTATATAATGTCTTTCACCAAATATTCAGTTAGGGTAGGAACCTTAAATGAAAAGCTTGATGCTTATCAAGGAGATCATAGTTTTGGGGCTGATTTTATATTGGTTTTGAACTTTTAGTTCAACTCATGAGAGATAACGTGGAAGACAACATATAACGTTGAAGGCTAAGAACCGTCTGAGATCCCTTTCCTGAAGTTATCTGGTTATTGTTGGATAGTCAGGTGCTTGGAATAAAGATGATAGATGAGATAGAATTAGATATCCCTTGAAGATATCCCAAAGGACAAGCAGATGGAATGTTGCATCTGGGCCAGAAGGCTATTGCAAAGAGTCTGCAGCGAGCATTGTCTGTTTAATGAATAAATTATATCATGTATGTGTACTTTTATATCATGTGCATTAAAAAATTCTGGAAATATACAAATAAATTTTAAAATATTGATCCGTTTCTAGCTATCTTTTATTATTGTGTATTTTCTTAAAAGATAAAAAGAGTAGGGGCTTCCCTGGTGGCGCAGTGGTTGAGAGTCCGCCTGCCGATGCAGGGGACACGGGTTCGTGCCCCGGTCTGGGAAGATCCCCCACATGCCGCGCAGCGGCTGGGCCCGTGAGCCATGGCCGCTGAGCCTGCGCGTCCGGAGCCTGTGCTCCACAACAGGAGAGGCCACGACAGTGAGAGGCCCGCGTACCGCAAAAAAACAAAAAACAAAAAAAAAAAACAACTAAGCTATGGTAAAATAAAACAAAGTAACAAAACATATACAATGGTAGTTGCCTTTGTGGGTGGGTATGGGCATTGACTGGAAGGCGGGGCGTGAGGGAACTGGGTGGGGTGCTAGGAATAGTCTAGATCTGATAGGGGTTCAAGGTAGACAGGTATATGCACTTGTCAAACCTGATTGCATTCGAGATTTGTGTATTTCACAGCAGATAAAACTTCTTTTTTTTTAAGAGAGCCATTATAAACATTGAACTTTAATGATGTGTATGATAAAGTATTTATGGGTGAAATGTACTGATGTCTGCACTTAACTTTAAAATGCATTAAAAAGTAAGAATGGATAGATAGATACCTGGGTGGATAGAGAAATAGATGGGATACATCTGAGATAAAGCAGATGTAGAAAAATGTTAATTATGGAATATAGATGGTGAATAATGGCTTTGAGTGAACAATTCCTTTAAATTTTGGTATGCTTCAAATTTTCGATAATAAATTGTGCAAAAATGAGTGTTTATTCTAAAAAAGTTTAGAAGACATACCTTTTTGGAATTTATTCTAATTCAGGCTGAAGATTTGGTAGGATTCTTTAAGGTTTTCTTTTTTTCTCCCTTTCACAACTTAAAATTTTGTCTTATCTGATTATGTCATCTTAATTGCAATTAGTTTGTTACCTTTATTATTTTTTTAAATAAGTTTATTCATTTTATTTATTTATTTTTGGCTGAATTAGGTCTTCTCTGCCGCACACGGGCTTTCTCTAGTTGCGGTGAGCGGGCTTCTCATTGCGGTGGCTTCTCTTGTTGCGGAGCACAGGCTCTAGGCACGCGGGCTTGAGTAGTTGTGGCATGCAGGCTCAGTAGTTGTGGCTCACGGGCTCTAGAGCGCAGGCTCAGTAGTTGTGGTGCACAGGCTTAGTTGCTGCGTGGCATGTGGGATCTTCCCTGACCAGGGATTGAACCCGTATCCCCTGCATTGGCAGGCGGATTCTCAACCCATGCGCCACCAGGGAAGCCCCAGTTTGTTACCTTTATAAGTCATATTTCTTGGTGCCACATGTGTAATCCAGTGATTAGTTTAATGCCATTTATTAGGCACTATATTCATTTCCTGTGGCTACTGTAACAAACTACTACAAATTTGGTTGCTTGAAAGCAAAAATATTTATTCTCTCACAGTTGTGGAGGTCAGACATCCAAAATCAGTTTCACTGGGCCAAAATCAAGGTGTCAGTCACCCTCTGGAGGGAAGAATTCATTCCTTTTCTTTCTGGCTTCTGGTGGCTACCAACATTCCTTGGCTCATGGTCATATCACTCCAGTCTGCTTCTGGGGTAATATTACTCTCTCCTCTCTTGTCTATGTCAAATCTCCCTCTGCCTCTTTCTTGTAAGTATACCTGTGATTGTATTTAGGGCCCACTCAGATAATCTAGAATAATCTCCCCATCTCAAATCTTTAATTTACTCACAGCTGCAAAGACCCTTTTTCCATAAAAAAGTATAAAGTATATATAAAGTAACACTTAAAGGTTGCATGGATTAGGACCTGATGTCTTTGGGGGCCATTATTCAGCCTACCACAGGCATTTTTTTATGTGCCAAGTTCTGTGCTAGGGCCTAAATAATAATAATTAAAATTTAATTGCTTCCTGTGTGCTAGATGCTGTCCTATGTGCTTTACATTCATTTTTTTACTAAGGAAAAAAATCGATTTAACATGAACTTATTGGAGCTTACATTTCTTTCTTGCATATGTCAACTATTAAAGTCCCACATTGCTAGTTTTCTAAGAAATGTACTTGAAAATTCTATTCGATCCTAAATAACCCTGTCTTATTTGTGTGGAAGATGTTAAAATTGACAAGATTGTGAATTCCCTTTGGGAAGAGACTTGTCTTTTCCATCTTTGTATCCATTAGTTAGGGGCAGAGTAAGGGTTAGTAAATGTTTGTTGAATAACTAAAAGCACCTTTGCAAACATTGTGAAATGTAACATTTGCAAAATCCTTGGAGATAGGTATTGTAATTTCCAGAATTTTACAGAAAAGACTTAGAGAAGTTCAATTACATTCCGAACCCCAGGACTGTGTCTTACACATACACACATACAAAACTTTGACAATGTGAGCATTGGAAGCATATTTCTGCGGTCCATGACTGATTGATTTTGTACAAGAAACATTAAATTTCAGTAAAATTTTGATATAGCTAAATATCATCTCTGTTATTATTGCATTATATTATTAATCATGTGCAATATACTTTTAAATTTTCAGCTTTTTGAGAGGCCATTTTCATGTGAATTAAGTCCACAGTGGTATTAAGAAATGGGAGGAAATTTTCCAAATGATTCCAAATATTTTAACACTTTCTTGAAACTTCAGCCTTTCCCCAGAGATATGTCAAGCCTATCTAGTCTTTTTGTAACTTGTTTTGATCAGATTTTTTTAACTCACTGATATTATGAATCTTATAAATAATCATACTTTCCTCTTTACTTTGGTTCCTTGAAAGTTTATTCCAAAATGTTATTCCATTTGTAGAAGCTTTTTAGGATGAATCATATCAATCCCTTCAGGGTGAGTATATCCCTAACTTTATTATCTACTATCCACATTTTCTACCTTCTTTGCCCCTCTCAAACATTTCTTTTGTAGTTTTGTATGCATTTCTAGGGAAATAAGGCTGGATATAAGTAAACACATGAAATGAATTTAGGCTCCTTAGTAATTATGAAATATATGAATGTATTATTGTATATGTTACATATAAAATGTTATTTTATATAGATATTGTTATGTTCTGTATATATTGTTTTTCTTCTTTTTCCTCTTTACAGCCACTATTTCAACTGATGTGTCCCTGAGTATATATCATGGTCACTGACTTGCTTATACTATTACCCTTTATATTTTCTTTCACCTTTTTCAAAGTATGATGTGGCATTGGATTGCCATTAATTTTCCCACAGCCCCAAATTTTGCCCAATGGCCAAAGAGTGTCCTGTGTCTGATGAGCATGCACTTACCTTTCAATAACGGATCACAAAAAGGAAATTGTTCTCTTAATTTTTTTATAAAATTCTATCATTACCAGGGCAGCACTCATGGTACCCCCCAGTAACCAACCATAGGAACACACAACTGACTCCAAGCACATTTACCTGATGTCCCTTTCAAACGCCTGGCATTGCTCTTGCCTCTTTATTCCACTAACAACCTTAGAAAACAATCAATTGCCCCTCTCCTCACCTCAATCTTCTTCCTCAGAATATCAGAATGTATTTCTTTATTTACTTGGGTACATGAGAGAAGTGTTTTGTGTGTAGAGCAGAAATATTAATACTGTTACTCCATTTTGCTACATGGTTTGTTGATTATGCAGACAGAACAGTAACTATAATAATCAACAACTAATCAATAGCGGAGCATTTAGAAACATGCCTCTCACTGTTGCGGCCTCTCCCGTCGCGGAGCACAGGCTCCGAACGCGCAGGCTCAGCGGCCATGGCTCACGGGCCCAGCCGCTTCGCGGCATGTGGGATCTTCCTGGACCGGGTCACGAACCCGCATCCCCTGCATCGGCAGGCGGACTCTCAACCACTGCGCCACCAGGGAAGCCCTGATTTACCTTTTAAAAATAACATAAAACAGGACTGGGGTTGGGAGTGTTGCTTGTTCCTGCTGGCTGTCAGACATGATGTTGCCTGTAAGGTACCCGCTGTCTGAAACAAATTGTGAAATGTGCTGTCTTCTTTCTCCATGCTTACTTACTGTCTTGCTTTTGCAACTTTCTGCAAGGAGAAAATGGGTAATGCTTCCCCCCCTATGGTTTCTATCAGTCTTAGCACTGGTTTCATTAGCTTTCCACCACTTTCTCCAAGAACAAAGAGATGTGTTTTCCCTTCATAGGGAATAGACTGAGGACTAATTCAAGCAAAGCAACCTGAATTTTAGTGATCATGGCATTTCAGGGGCTAGGCTGCTAAAATTCCTTTACTATGTGCATTTACAACAATTAGATATTTTTTGATTGAGATAATTTGTTGATTTACAACAATTAGTTATTTGTTGATTGGGAAGGGAAAAGTGTTTGTTAAGAATTGTATTTATAAGTGTATTTATATACATGTGGACATCTATACTACATAGCACTTTGAATATAAATTAAGTGCTGATAATCAGTTCTTGTCATTGATGGATAAATTAAAGTGTTAAGAAAGAATCCTCTAGAAGTATATTTTACAGGCAAATGGACTTTATAGTGTCAAGTATCATTGAACTGGCCAGGTGAAGCTAAGTAAGGTTCAATAGCCTTTCTCTGGAATTTTAAAATCTCATTCTATTGCACTTACTTGAATATTATTTACGAAGGAAATGGGGAGGCCTTTGTTTTTCTATCCTTCAGATAAATAAAAATTAACTGAAATCAGTTGTCATTCTTCCTTTGGGATTAAAAATGTAAACTGCATACTTTTCATAAGAGGATTCTTGGTTAATGTCCCTTATTGTAGTTTGTAGAAATATATGAATTGTTTCTTTCGTTTTTATTTTTAAAGAAGTGTAAATGTTATTTCTTTTTACTAAGTAAGAAAGTTATCTTTCCGTGTAAACATAATGTACCAAAACAACTAAAGGTGACCCGCTGCCTCTCTTACCTGTAAATGTTAGAGCAAAGATTATTTCACCCCTGACACGACATTAATATGTAATGATATGGAAGAAAATAGGAATAAAGTAATGGGAGTCCCGGAGCTTTGGAAGTAGGTTTTATGAATTCAGCAGTGATGACCCTTAAGCCTCAAAGGGTTCAGAGTTCAATCTAGCTAAGCATCAATAAGGTCAAGTTTATGTAGTGTCCTTGTCTTCTTCAGTGCCATGTGATCTTTCTCCTTTGGTCTTTCTGAATGAATATGTGGATAACTTTATTCCTACTGCCTATACTTTTCCCACTCCCTAACCTAGAACTCCTTCCTCATACTTTCTTTTTCAGAAACTAATAAGAAGCCTTCACCATTTTCTTCTCCCAATTACAGGATTAATTAGTTTTTTATAATTGTACTTAAAATCACCTGTAAAAATTCTTTTATTGGCTTTTGATTGGGCCAGAAATTTGCTAAGCTTAAAAATTAGTGACAAAGTGCAGGCTTCCTGAATATGAATGCTTGAAGCATGTGGGAAACATTTGGAACGGAGAATGTTGACCTGCTTTCTTTGTGTCCTACTACAGCTATCTAATTATAAGCTTTCAAAGATATCAAATTAGGTGCCCTCTTCATTGCATTTTACAAATATAGTTTTTTCATATTGCTAAAACCATTCTCAAACAAAATTTTGAGTGGTACATTGGGATGTTGGGAATCATCGTTAGCTAAAGAGAAAACATTCTTTTGACTTTTATAATTGTCTTTACTGCTGTGTTTTATAGTCTTCTGAGAATTTGGCTTATCCAAAAAGAGATTCTGTGCCTTCCCAAGTGAGAAGGAAACCTTTTGTCAGCATCTTGTCTGAGTTAACTCCTTGGCTACACAGGTCATGGGAGGTCTCTGTTGAACATCAGTCTTTGGCTCTATCACAAAACTGGTATTGAAGCACAGGCCAGCTCCCCCAGTACAGAGGTTAAAGAGGTAATTAGTCACTACAAAGCCGACTTGTGGCGTCTTCGGGTAAGGAAGTACTTAACTCTTTCCTGAATAATGCCTGAAATCTCATCTTCAGTATATTTTTATAGTCCACTAAAATAATTTTCTCTTGTCCATTTTAAATTAAAGGTGAGCTTAAAATATATGATGTCTGTTGAATTGAGACTTTCTCATCAATACTTAAAGCAGTAAGTGTAATGGGGGTGGAGATGGGCAGGGAGATTATCATCAATTGTATGTTTAATATTCCATCTAAATTTCATGTTAGCTGTTTGGAAGCCTAACAAGTCTCTGAAATATTTCTAGCTTTACCATTAAAGTTCTTATTTATTATTGTAGGATGGGGTAGGAGTTGGAACTTGCCAGAATTTTGCCTGACTTTTTTTTCAGAAAAGGAATGGCCTCTGATGGATCACAATTCACTGAACTGGACCATAGTTTTATATGTTTTTATATTCCTGTTTCTTTTTTTTTTTCAGAGCCTGGGCTTTTGCTTCCAGACGGTAAATTTTTGTTACATGTAGGATAATAAAATCTTCTCTTCCACCCTCTATCTTAAAATATGCCAGAATACCATAAAGATAGCACCAGTCTTAAGTGTATCAACATTGTGCAATGCCTGGATTCCCCCAGAGATATTGGCTATAAATTGATGGAACCCCAAAAACCTTTAAGGATGGAAGAGATTTCTTAACTTTTCCTATTTCAAAATAACTACATTTTTTTTTCCATTGAAGAATGACTAAACTGCTGAATTAGGAAGTCTTACCTTTAAATTTTCCCCTTCCCTTTCTTTCTAGCATTTCCTTCAGTCCTGAAACATGACTCTTTTCAGTTGATTTTCAGTAGATATAGAGACAGTGATATGCTTTTTCTGCTGCTGGGTATGAACATTAATATCAGCCATAGCAGCAAAAATAAATAGTAGTTGATCTATCAAGGTTATAAGTATTATGGGTATCATTTTATAATAATGTGGATTTCTGATTAGATCTTTTAACTTTTCTAACACATAATTTGCACTTAATAAAACCTTGTTGAAATAAATAAATCAGAAATAGCTTAGAATCTTTTTTTCTGCTTCTTACATACTCGGAGGCACGCTTAGAAAAAGTTAGCTCAAGTTATTATATAATGGTTTAGTGTAGCTGCGGTAAAAGGATGGATCAACGGCTAAAATTAAAAACAAGACTTTTGGATAAATGTATCTGAAATATTAAAGCCAGAACCAAGTTTATCCAAATGTGTTAGTTTGGTTTCCTCTCCCCTGCCCCCATGCTTTGGAAAAACATTTAACCATTTTGTTTCTTAGTAACTTAAGGAAAATGTGCATTTAAAAAAATACTGTAGGCTTTATTCTATTTGAAAAACATTTTTAAAGTTCTCTAAGAAACATTCAAATTACATTAAACATGTTTTTCTATATAAATGAAGGAACAAAATATTCCCGTAAGAGCTGGTTTGTGATGGTCACTCCTAAATATGTTAGAAAATATTATTTTGCTGTTGTATTACTCCTTTTTCAGTGCTGACTCCTACTTACTCTCCAGTTAGGAAACCTACCTAATGCTAGAGACTGTCAGGGAAAGGGTGGTCCAGACAGAATCAGCAGATGACAACATCTGCTCCACCTCTTCCAAAGGTGTAACACCTCTGTTGGCAGAGATGTAAACCCATAGAATTTACGTTTCAGTAACATCTCAGGCCACTTATTGTGGTACATCTTATTAAAAACAAACAAACAAACCACTCTTCTCATTGTGTAATCTTTCACTATTTCTGTGTGACAAAATGGGCATCAGTTTTCCACTGTTTAAGTAGCAGCTACCTAAATTAATCTTGGATTCACTAATCAGATTTTGGCTTTCCAGAGAATAACATTTGGTAAGTGAGAACTTAATGAATATCCCAAGAGAATTGTAACTGGTGGAGCTGGTGACATTTTGCATGTCACTCCTAGTCTTTGCCCCTGAGACATATTGTGTTTTGAGTGAACGCTTTAGCATTTTAATTGCAAGTCATCCTTTTAAAAAAATCTCTCTTGCAGTGAACATCTCTTTTATGAGATTATCTTTAGATGTTTGCATGAAAAATTGACTTAAGCATACATTTGATACTGTGCTGTTAAAGGGATGGAATAGAAGAACGTTTACAAGAAAGTGTACCATGAAATTCAAAGGGTGCTCAACGTATCAATATGATGCCATGTATCACTTTCTCAAAATAGGCTTTCATTTGTCATTATGTACATTTCTTTAAGTTAAGGATAAAAATAACCACTGAATGCTATGTAATGTTAAGGTGTCGTGTTACTAAAAAAAGTACCTATGAATGGAATGTTTATAAATGAAATTATATTCACTTATAACAGGAAAGGTACTGTTAGTAAATTCTTGAATTGATTCATCTTGTAAATGTTTAACTGTAAATTTATCTTTTTTTAACATAGAAATCTGTTATCTAGTGCACATTCTGAAAGCAGGGTATACCTATAAATCATGTCCATTCATTTGCTGCACTGGGATTAGACTATACGTCAGTAAAACTCGATTTGGGGCTTTAGAAAAATCAATCAAATATCAATATTCTTTGTGTAAGATGCCAAATTGTGTTTTGGTGACCTCTGCTATCATTTAAATGACCCGTATATGAGTTAGTCAGGATGAGCTTTTGTAGCACAGAATTGGACCAAGTTTGCTCCCTTGTTTCTCTCTTTAGATCTTGTAAATCCTTTTTATTCCTTTTCGTGTGTGTGTGTGTGTGTGTGTGTGTGTGTGTGTGTGTGTGTGTGTGTTGCAGGCTCTTCTGCTTTTACCCACTTACAATCTATATAACACAGAGTGGCTTGTTGGTTTGTCTAGTTTCAGGAAATGATGAAAATTAAGTTCTATTTCTAAAACCCCCAAATAGATCACTTTTATGATGTGTTTGTATTTCAGGAGTTTTAACGTTTGATCTACGTGTTTATTCGACTTTAAACGTACTTAGCTCCCCGTTGCACTTATTTGCCAATTACTTTATAGCACTGTTCATACTTTTTGTTTTAAATCTGTAGGGTTGTTTTTGTCTTGTTGCATTTTTTCTTCTGCTTGAAGATATATCTATTATTCAAATATAAAAGTGACTTAGGAAAGAACATCCTAAAGTTTATTTAGAAATTCACCAAGCCACATACTAATGCATCTCTAATGGGGACATTTCTTTTCACACCTCTAAGGTGATTGAGCCTGTCCTTTAAAGTGAGATTTGCAAACCAGTGTCTGGCAGCTCCAATTAGCTTCATTTGGATTTGAAACACATCACAAACAGTAACAAGGTCTCCTAGGACACTCCTCTTTGCAAGCAATGTAGTCATATTTCCTCATTAGTTCTTTTCAATTGTCACTAATGCCATGTTCCAGCTTTTGAGTTGGAGACAAAAAACATAAAAATTTGGTATGTATGTAGAATGGCCATTGTTTTCTATAATTCAAGGCTCTTTTGAATTCCTTTGATAGTTTTGAAGCTTACACAGCTTAATTCATTAACCTTTACCCTTCACATAAATCAGGTTACCAGGAATCTATTGCTAGGGAGACAGATTTTTCCCTCCACTGAAACTAAGTAATGCCTTCTCTTTTTTAAAAAAAAACAAACCCTATATTGATCACAAAAGTACCTTTTTACTGTTTTTCATATTTCATCAAATGTTTTAGGTGCATTTTAGAACGTTATCAAAAGCAAGTGAGCATAAAACCACATTATTATAAAAAATAATTCTGGACGCTTTGGACACTTTGGAGCAGGTTTTCTGGCCCTTTTCACTGTTCTAACGGAGTTTATACATATATGTACTCAACAGCTGTTACTCAGGAATTTACAGTGGTTGCAATTTTTTAATTCTCTTCAGAACCCTGCCAAAACATAAAAGCAAGAAAATAATCTGAGGGGAGGCAATTCAGAATGAACTAAAATATATTTAAATGAACCTAGGACATTTCATTTGGATAAATTTTTCATATAGGCCCTCATTTTTATAAAGAATGATGATGTGGGACTTCGAAGAAGATAGGGGTTGTTCTGTGGTTTCATGCAGGTGAAAATAGAATGTATGTCTTCTGATTCTTTATTCACTCTTGTTAAAACATGTCTCCTCTTGTTTCTCAGAACTCAGAAAGGTGGTTTAGTAGGCTTGTGTTTGATGTTCATGGGCTACTTTAACAATATTTGATATTCTTCTGCATTTTTCCACTATGCCATATTCCTATATTATGAATTTGTTCTTAATAATCTTACAGATTATTACTTTCCCTAAGGATATTGTTCTTTTCCCAAGTTTCGTAATTCCTTAGGTTGTCATGCATGAAATAGAAAATCTTCGAATGCACTGACCCATAGAAAATGTTGGTCATATGGTATTCTGAGGTTTATCCTTAGGGATGGTGGGGACGGGTAGGGGGATAATGGGAAAATTTTGAATTCTGGATTCTGAGTTTAGGAATTCATGGCTTACCCCTAGGGACAAAACTATAATTAATCACTGAGATTAATGCATATTCTCCTATTTGATATCTGTGAATAGGAGAGGGGATGGAGAAGCAAAGGTTTTAAATGTGGTCTTTGGTTCTTTCACTCTCCTCACAGACCATGACTTTGCAAACATTCCTCCCATTTTTGGGTATCATTTTTAATACCCCTTAAAAATTTACATGAATACCTGTAGTCAAGGTGTAAATAATTACTAAGCCTTGTTTGTTGCCTGCATACAGTCTATGCAGTGAACTGGGAAATTCTCTGATGTTAATACACTAAAGGCCACAACTAAAGCCAAGACTCTTGAAACAGAGTAGATTTAGAGTAAATGTGGTCAACAGACTTGTGTTAGGGTACCTCCTGTAAATATATTCTAGAATGGACTCTAAAAGTTTTAGAAGGAAAGGACAGTCACCAGCGTGGTCTCTCATCATGACTTGCTATCACTACAAGCTGCCTGGGAAACTAGGTAGGCCTAGACGAATCACAGGACTTAAGACACTAGCCAGGGACCTGATGTGGGGTTCCATTTTCACCAATTTGCAGTAACAGGATAATATAAACCACTTCCATTTTCAACTCTCAAAAAAACAGCTATTTTACCTATTTATTTGAACCACTCAATTTTGTGTGTTAATATGATATTGAGTTTCAGTCCAGGTTCACAGAACTTGGGACTTCTCAAATATCACATCCATGAAATATGTGATATTTAAATTAAAAAAATAATTTTTGCCAAAAATCTTCCAGGGAATACTTTTTTTTCCTCCGTGAATTCCTATTTGCGGAATAGTTTTACGTTGTGCATAACTTCTAGCACACTGGCTGTGATTACAGGGTAATTAAAAGTATTTGGAAAACCTTATGTAACTGAACTTTTTTCTTTTTGCGGTACGCGGGCCCTCCACCGCTGCGGCGCCTCCCGCTGCGGAGCACAGGCTCCGGACGCGCAGGCCCAGCGGCCACGGCCCACAGGTCCAGCCGCTCCGCGGCACATGGGATCCTCCCGGACCGGGGCACGAACCCGTGTCTCTTGCATTGGTAGGCGGGCTCCCAACCACCGCGCCACCAGGGAAGCCCGTGACTGGACTTTTAAAAACAGAGCAAGTGCTTGCTTCGGCAGCACATACACTAAAATTGGAATGATACAGAGAAGATTAGCATGGTCCCTGTGCAAGGATGACACACAAATTCATGAAGCGTTCCTTATTTTTTAAATAATTAATTAATTAATTAAAAAAACATTTAAACAAAAGAACAAAAATCCTAGGTGATCCTTTGTAAAAGCAAAGTGCTTTTCTCTTATGTTTCTCTTTTTTTTCCTCTAAAAGATATGTACTGTACTGTTTTTTATTTCTTAATCACATGTTTTCTCTTGGCTATTGCCCCTTGAGTAAGCTAAATATATGTGTAATATCTATTCATAACTTTTTCTGTCATGTAGGGAGGAAACCTGATGCTCAAGGCCTTTCATCAGTTTTAGGACAGTTTTTATCCAGTGATTGATTATCTGATTTTATGTGAATACCGGTTTTTGTTGCCTATGAAATAGCATTTGATCTGGCTTGTACACTGAAATCAATTTGTGTTTGCTGTCTGTAGTCTGCTCTGTGTGTCTTTAATGTTCTCGTGTGTTTGTAGCATACCTATTAATATAGAATCAAGTGGCAGGAACACAAATAGAATATTGTATTTGCTTAGAGTTTTTCCATAATCAGATGTAAAATCAGGTGTTTTGAACTATTTGAAAAGACCATGAGAACAAAATAAATGATATGAACATTATTTCTGCACTAACTTATTTCATTTTGTGGTGGTCATACAAAATGTTGGATCTGCTAACTTTTTTGGTAGGTAATGGAGGAGGACAGAGAGCTATGCATATTCGATACAGTAGAAAGTAGACTTTTTATTAGCTATTTATAATATAATCATCTAGGGCCTTTATTTTATCCTTAGTATGTGAAAATTAGTTTTTAAAGTCATATGTAAAACATGGTTGTTGCCTGTAATGTTTTATTTTCCCTTTTTTTATGGCTTTATTCAAATATTACAGTAAAGCGAAATGACACGGAATTAGGTTTAAAAATTTCCCTTCATAATAACCTGTGTCAATCATAATTACATTGTTACTGTTTTAAGTTTTCTGTTGTAACCATGGAAGAGCTTACCCATTTTTATCATATACCTTTTTTTTTTTAAATAGCCAAAAAAATGTCTATTCAGTTATTCTGAGGAACTTAGAAATGTTTATCATTCCATTAAAACAATATTCTATAAAAATATTTTTAAAAGAAAAATATGTCTTCTCTATAATTAATTTAACCTTCAGTAATAAATTATGTGAAGTAAAATTGTATAAAATTTCCTGACATTTTATGAAGATACTTACAAATAAGCCAGACAGCAAATAAAATATCTGGAAGACAGAGATGGATACTCAGTAATTTTTTGATGGATTACACACATAGGTATCAAATTACTTGATCCTTACTTTCTAGAAAAGGTTAATGACTCTTTTTGCTTTTACCCTTTTACTTAACTGTTATTTATAAAGATTAAAACAGGAGCTGCATTGAAGGATGCATCTGCCAATGTGTCAGTTTGACTGTACAGGTTTTTCTGATAATTCAGGGGACTGAGCCACACTGTTAATCATTGTTTTCAAAGTTCATTCAATTCTGTACTACATGTTCCACTACGGCCATTAGAGCAGAGTACACCATTCAAAAACCTTTTAACTGAAATGAAACCAGAAAAGACTTTAAATCTTACATATCTATATCTATATTATGAATATGGCCTATATGTATGCAACAATTCATTTAAAATGTTAAGAGTAAAACATTTTAAAGTAAAAGATTTTAAAGTTCTTATGTGTACGATTTTTCTTTCATCTTTAATCAGTGTTACAGGTTTTGAAAACATTTTTATTTTGAATAAAATTTCACAAAATGTGTACTTCAGTGTTATCAAAGTCCATCATTAATAATTAAACAATGAGCAATATTACCATTCTTTTATAATAACCATCTGTCTATATTCTACACTTTAATTACATTATTTTTTATGTAAATAACATATGTTCATTATATAGCACATGTTTACTAATCCTTTATTACCAAATGTAACACTACTCTTACAGGAATATCTCTCTTTCATCACTTTGGTTTTAAAAGATGTGCTAGTCATAAATGTATTTAATTAAAGTCATTTAGGTATTAGAGCACTTGAGTTTAAAGCAGGGAATATAATACCTTTTCCTGAAACACCTTGAAAGAGGTTTGTTGAAAGGAGAGAGCTGTGGCATTCATCAAACGCTGACCTCTTCCTGTTACAGTCCTGGCCAAACTCTTGCTAATTTAACTTGAAACGCATTAGTGTAACTCACCATTTTTTGTATGTGTTTTAGGTGTGTGGAGGTCATTGCAAAGGAAGGACAAAACCTGAAAGAGCTGTATTTGGTGTCCTGTAAAATCACAGATTATGGTATGTAATGAGCCATTGTCCTAATCATTTTCAAGAATAAAAAGGTACAAGATCTTTGAAAGCTTTTTTAAAAGAAATCAAAAGCTACTAACTCATAGAGACTATGAGTTTTATCTTTACTTGTAGTCTCTGATCACACCCCCCCCCGAATCAAGAAATCATGAAAATGGAACCAGAGTAAAAATGAACATGTATATCAGTTTATCACCACATGTAATCATACACACATATGTGCACATGCACATACACACTCACATAGGATTAAAAAGTATGGCTAAAATTGCTGTATGATGAAAATAAATACTAGGATAATTACATATTTGATACAATAAATATAAAGTAACTATTACATTGAGTTGATTTGCTTAATGTCATGTAAAATGCATTCTTGTGCCATTCCAAATGCCAACCTTCTTAATGCCTTAAATTCTTTAAAACGCTGGAAACTTCCAATAGGAAGTTCAGATATACAGGAAGTAAAGGGTATACATTTGTTTGTAAGAGTTTAAATTATCTTAATTTTAAATATCCCTTTAAAGTGGAGAAAAGCAAGTTGTTTTTTAAAAATATGAAAAGTATGAAATCATCCTATTGGAGTAATAAAGAAAAGTAAGCTAGCCTTTCCTTTTTCATTCAGCTTTATATATTTTTTCCTATTAATTTGCATATGTAATCTAAATACAGAGTTTTAACTAATTATTTGGCTTTATGGGAGACTAAAATGGTTTCCATTTTTCTTTTCTGATTTTTTTTTTTTTTCTTCTTTTCTGATTTTTAAATTTGTTCCTTTAAACTGGAGAATATGCTTTCTGCCTTGAAGGGAACTAATAATCCATTACGTTTTTTATTGTTAACTCCAACATATGCTAATAACCGACTCCAATCCTAAGATGTCATACTGACCATCTGCCCTGGGTGGGAGAGTTGTATTTTATCAGCTACTAAATTCATCCTTTGGAAAAATTCTATGGAAGCTGTAACAAAAAATAACATAAAGGATTTGGCTTGAAAACCCTAATTTCTTTTCAAAGTTTATTTTTTGAGAATGGTAAATGTCTTACATGGATTTATCTATAATGTTTCTGGGTGTTGTCTTTTTCCTAATTATACCATGAGAAAGGAGTGTTTTGATATATTTTCTTTTTACTTGTAGTTTGTTTTCTGGTTTGGTGTATTAGATTGCCACTTAGATACAGTAACTCTAAAACCTCCAATATCTCCCTATTGTCTAGGCCTTAGAGTGTTCTCTCTGCCCAACACAGGGCATATCCTCAATACCTGTAGATTTGTTAATTAACTAGTACATTCATACGTTGCAAACTCTTTACTTGGCATTCAAGATCCTTTACCATTAGTCTCCTACCTGCCCCTCCAACCTTACTTTATATTTCTCCCTTTTACCTGTTTGCTGTCAATGTCAGATTGCTAATTGCCAGGAGAGCTATGGATTAAGTTCCTTAGAACTTTTCAAGGTCCTGCAGTGGAAAATGTTGCTAAAGTTACACTCTGTCCCAGTACCAGTTAAGTTAGCCAGTGCAAAGAAGTGTTCCAGAAGATACGGAAAAGAGAAAAACCTTTGGACTTGGGACAGATCTGGGATCGAGTTCTGTCTTCGTTCCTTGTTCTTTGGCCTTAGGGAAGTTCCTTCGCGTCTCTGAGACTGTTTCCTCATTTGTGAATTGACTTCATGCTCCTGTGTGTACCTGGTACCTAGTCTAATGATTAGCACAATGTATACTGCTGAGAAAAATTGCTTTCCTACAGGAGTGGGACAGAGAAAAGATTCACACAAAATTCTTCTACCTCCTTTCCTTTCCTTGGAAGGAAGGAAGGTTTATTGCTATTGTTTATTGCTATTGTTTAGTGATATTCTCAGGTTCTGATATTTTGAGATCTCAGGACTTTTCTTCTCCTGGTGAGGTGAAAACGGTTAGAACTTTGCCCATGTGGTTTGCATTTATTCCTATCTCTGAATTATTTAGGTCAGGGGTTCTCAACCCTCTCTGCACATTAGGATCACCTGGGGAGTTTCTAAAGCATTCAGATGCCTGAACCTTACACAAGACTAATTAAATCAGAATTTCTAGGAGGTGGTGCCCAGGCAATAAAACCTGTCTAAATGTTGTCAATGTCAGCCAAAGTTGAGAACCACTGATCTAGGCTAGTTGAGAGGAAGTAGAAGTGAAACTTTTGAGGACTTCCTTCCTCCACCCAGACATGAAATCTATCACGGTTTTTTTCATACCTCAGTCCCTCCAGCTTTCAAGCTCTCTGCCCCACCTAGTCTCTCTTCCTTCTTCCGTGAGGTTTTAGGTGTTCTAAGGATTTGTGATGAAAGTCTCTGTGCATCTGTTGGTTCTGTTTTTCAAAATGTTTGGGCACAGTTGAGGATTAGGGGGAAAGGTCAATAGTTTATGAGATTTTACTATAATTGCTACTTGATTTTAAAATTAAAAGAAGTTACTAAACACTCAGCTCAGTGCATCTTTTTTCCTCTGGTACCATGCCAATAACACGTGAACAATTTTTGTCAAAAAGACAGCAAGAAAGATTCTTCATTGTAACCAGAGAAACGGCATGTTATTGGAGGTCATTGCTCTACTAGGGGAGGCTGTGATCCCTTGCCCTGTGTTAATTATAAATTTTAAGAAGGAAAAGCAGATGCTTTCTTCCTTCTTTAACTGGATAATTAAAGACATATTCTGTGGGACTTTTTGATTTTTGAGGCTACTTAGAAATTGTAAAATTTGATGTACACCTGATACCAGGGGAATTTCATCCTTCAAGAGACTACTCCCTAATTCTGCTTCCTATTGCTTTGCTCATATTCTAGCTAGTCTTCTCCTCACCTCCTTTTTCTTTGGTGCTGTGTTCGTACATGCATTCAGTACTGTATCCTGAGATTTTTGAAGTGTTTTTGCAGGATGCATTGATTCAGAAACCGCAGCTCTCCTGGCTTATCATTTGTAATTTTTCTCAAGATTCTCACAGTTGTTGAGTGTAGTATTATAGTACTTAGCAACACCTGCCCAGGCTGTTAGGAAGCTATGTTCATTTTTTTTAAATTAATTTATTTATTTTTGGCTGCATTGGGTCTTTGTTGTGGTGCATGGGCTTCTCATTGCGGTGGCTTCTCTTGTTGTGGAGCACAGGCTCTAGGCGCACAGGCTTCAGTAGTTGTGGCACACAGGCTTAGTTGCTCCGCAGCATGTGGGATCTTCCCGGACCAAGGCTCGAACCCATGTCCCCTGAATTGGCAGGCGAGTTCTTAACCACTGCGCCACCAGGGAAGCCCAGTTATGTTCATTTTAATTGATATATGATACAGTATATGAAGAAAACTATCATTCTAATAGGTTTCTTATTCCCCAGATTGAACATAGATCTTTATGGTAAAGGATAACAATTATAAACAAATCAATAATTCAGGCACAGCTAAATGGAAAATACAGTCTTGGGAAATTGCTCCCTAAAGAGAAATCTAATATTGTCACTCTTCTGTCACTAAACAAATAAATGTTATAGGTAGTATCGTGGGAAAAAAACTCAAACTGAGTCAGAGAAGTAGGTTAGAATTCACCTCTCCTTTTCTTTGTGACCTTGAGCAAGTTACTTAACCTCTTAGTTTTGTCATCTGTTAAGCACATGATAATACACACCATAAAAGGTAGTGAAAATGAATATAAAACATCTGTGTTGTGCCTGGTGGCATAGTGGACACTCACTAATTGGCAGTTTTTATAATTACAGAATCATCTCTTTTTCTGAAGAAGAATTAGCCCTCCTCCAAGTGTGGCTTTCTGTTTATGGGAATCATTATTTAGAAGTTTGACCTGTATTAGTCTGTACATGCCTAGTTGACTTCCACACCTAAGCTATCTAAACCAGATTCTTATTAGTGGGGAATAAAAAGAAAGATGCAGCAAAAAGTATAAAATCTTTCATTTGTCTCCCTATCTTAGGTTTCTTCCCTATCTCTTCTCTATGTTACCTTCATTTTTGTTTGGATAATTTTCTCTTGGCTTCCCATATGCTTTTGTTTTTTGTTCTTATAATAATTTATCAACTAATAATTTCCAACCAACCTTTCTGCTCACCTTCAAACACTTTTCTGTTGAAAATTCTCCTCCTTCAGAACAGTGTATCCTTAGGATTAAAGGGAAAACAACTTGTATCATTCAAGCCTACAGAGGTCAGAGCCAGTCTTACTCCAGCTGCAAGGCATAGAACATGTGGTATAGTAAATGGGATGGATGAATAAAGCCCGTATCTCCATTAGCATCTCCGTAGTGAAGGTTACCAGTGTGACCCTGTGTTAGGGAGCAGTTGTAAAAAGGACCCAGGTTCCTTTCTGGGTTGTTATCACATTTCCTTTGACTTTATTTAGCACTCCTCAGGGCCCTTGAAATACACTCTAGAGGATATCTTTTTGCTTCCCATCTCAAGTTGTCAAATAACCTTTTAATTAAAGAGGACTGTAAACACTCAACTACTGACATCGATGTCTGGGGCCTACAAGTCTCTGACAACCCACAGGCTCATCTGGGCCGCTCCACATTCTCCCGTCACTCCCGCAGGCCCTGGGGCTGCTCTCTGAGGACAGTCTTTGACTGCCCCTTACTCTGCTTGCCAATGCGCTTCTGCCTGATCTGGGCCTTTTAAACCTAACCCCAAGGCTTGCCATAAAAGCTTTGGGATTGCTCTGGGCAAAAGGTCTTCCAAGACAAGGAGGTCATTTGTTCCAGTGGTTATCATGTGAGATGTCATTTCAGTTCGTCTGCCACACGACAGACGTGATGTATATTCATTCTGTTAACAAATATTGATTCAGTACCTACTATGTGCTGGGCTCTGTGCTAGAGGCAGGACATGTAGTTTCTGCATTCCTGGAGCTTTCACCCTGTTGGGATCCAGAGGACAGGGCTGGCCTGCTTATTAAAAAAAAAAGAGAAAAAAAAAAAACAAAAAAAAAACAGGTAATGCATCTTCTTCCAGACAAGAAGAATGGCAGGGAGTGCCAGCAGCCATAAATCTTTGCTTTGGTCTAACCCATGCCTCACCCCAGCCTTGTTGGCCTTCTGATGCTATTGAAAGATTAATAAGTTGTACATTCACTACCTCTTCTTGGAATACCAGACCTCTTTAGCTATTAGTTAATCCAAATTGGGATCTGGGATACATTTTCAAAATAAGCACAATGAAGAAACAAAAAGAGATCCCAAGAAGCATTCTGGGTTATACTAGTATCAGGAGTGTTTCATTTTTTTTTTTTTTCTTGCCAAACCAACACTGATATATTATTCAAGAAAAAAATCTTATACCAAAAATAATTTTGCTCTTTCTTACACCATCTTATTTTTCATATTATTAGGTATGCATTACATACAGTGATGTTCCATTTAATATTTAATTCTTGGTTTTTTTCTTTTATGTTTTGTCTCATTTTCAAATTGTATTTCAGACTGCTCCAAGGTTGCTGGGTAAGATTCAACTCCTTTTGTCAGCAGGAATAACTCTAATAGTTGTAAAGTGACAGAGAAGAACTTTAGAAAATACAGTTGCAAGTCAAAAAGAATGTCTTATTGTTTACTGTTGATTATTCACTTTCTCTCCATTCTGTCATTTAAATATAGATAGCTTTTATTGTTTCTAACAAAATAGTACTAAATTGCTAAATCTTCTACTGTTGCAAATTCACCTTGTTTTTATGCCCATCTTAAAAGTTATTTCTCTCCACTTCTAATTCTTTCATTCCTGGAATTCCTCACTATTGTATTTATGTGTCTACTGTTTTACTTAGCAAGTGTTATTTTCTCTTTTTTCTTTCTTTTCAGTAATTGTCATGATTTTTAACCAAAAAATTGGTATTTAATTATAACTGTTTTCTAAATGCTTTTTTTTTTTTTTTCCGCTCAACAGCAAAGAAATTGTTGACTTTCTTCCCTATTTCCTAGGTCATCCTAAGCCTGCAGCTATATAACCCTGAAATAAAAGACTGAACAATAACCATGCTTATCATAATAGACTTTTCATAATAGACTTTCATCTCAAATGTATTGAGAAGCACTTCCTTGGTTTTTTTTTTTGCGGTACACGGGCCTCTCACTGTTGTGACCTCTCCCGTTGCGGAGCATAGGCTCTGGACGCGCAGGCTCAGCGGCCACGGCTCACGGGCCCAGCCGCTCCGCGGCATGTGGGATCTTCCCGGACCGGGGCACGAACCCGTGTCCTATGCATCGGCAGGTGGACTGTCAACCACTGAGTCACCAGGGAAGCCCGAGAAGCACTTCTTAAGACGTTTGGTTTTTTTTTTAATAAATTTATTTATTTTATTTATTTATTTTTGGCTGCATTGGGTGTCCGTTGCTGCGCGTGGGCTTTCCTCTAGTTGCAGGAAGCGGGGACTACTCTTCATTGCGGTGTGCAGACTTCTCATTGCAGTGGCTTCTCATGTTGCGGAGCACGGGCTCTAGGCACGCGGGCTTCAGTAGTTGTGGCTCACGGGCTCTAGAGCACAGACTCAGTAGTTGTGGTTCACGGGCTTGGTTGCTCCGTGGCATGTGAGATCTTCCCAGACCAGGGCTCGAACCCCTGTCCCCTGCATTGACAGGCGGATTCTTAACCACTGCGCCACCAGGGAAGCCCTTAAGACATTTATTTTAAGAAAAGTCTCCCATAACCAATTCAAAGGCCATCTCTAGCTTCCTATATAATAGGGTTCTTTTTTTTTTGATTAAGGAATCTTCTAACTTACATGTAAAAGACGAATGGACCGGTTTCTGTGCTTGCCCCTGAACTTTCTTACACCGCCAAATACATGAATATTGTTGCTGCAAATTATTTAGTTTATTAATTTTTATAGCCAAATACTCAATTTCCATATACAACCAAATCACTAGCTAAAATATTAACTTTCCCACTTTCCTTCTCTCAACTGCTTTTAGCATTTCTAAAATAGAGTGTTTGATTTTAGTATTAATTAGCTGTTTTAGTGTTAATCTTATGAAGGAGTCCTGTTACAGATAAAAGAAATTTATCCCAAATCACATGAAAAGTAATTTTTTGGAGTTCCTATTTTTAACCCCCACTGCTTAGTACCCTTAAGTATGCAGACTAAGCATTTGTTTTCCTTGAAATATGCTGTAATATAAATAGTGTCATTATTGACCATTATCAGTATTGTATCAGCAATGAGTAGATCTAAAGGGGACTACAATAAACACCAAGATAACTGCAATAATACTAAATTTCTAGTATCCCACAAAATAAACAATCTTCTAATGTTTAAAACTTCTTAAAAATAGAAATTTTGAGTGGTAGTGAGTCCTCTATTACAAGAGTTATTCACACCGAGACAATCTCTCGAAAAGAATATGGAAAGATGGAAGCACTAGGTAAGGAATTGACGTACATAATGTTTAAATTTCTTTCTAATCCTGGGATTTATACTGGACCAGTTCCATTTTTGTTTCATTCAGCAAATGTTTACTGTATGTGTACTAGCTGGGTGCTGAGGAGAATACAGAGATGGGTGAGAAGTATATACGCTTACATAGAGAAAGAAGACATAAGCAGTGAAAATGTTTTCCAACATATTAAGCAACATGATGGTGTCAATTTTTTTTTTTAACAAATAGGCCCTACAAGATGTAGGGGCTCAGGAGGACAAGGTCATAAGAGGCTGAAATCTTTGGGGAAGGATTTTTGTTGGAGGAGGCATGGGAGGACAGATATGAGAAGCAAGGGCATTTGAGGTAGTACAGCCTTAGGAAAGACTCAGAGCAAGAGCAGGTGTCTGAATGGATGAGTTTGTATGCATTGGTTAATCTAAAGAAAGAGCAGAAATCATCCAAAGTGATTACGTGCACACACAGGCAAATTTTGAAGAAACCTTATGAAAATATTCTAGTTGAAAATTCAGGGTAAGTTCCAACTTTCATCTAGACTTTTCCTGTCTTATTCACCATTCCCATGGTAACAACTTCACTTAACATATATAAAAGGAAACACTACTTTGGGTTTTAACTACTAATCAAGTACCCAGTTCAATTGACAGAAGTCAAGTGTACATTTTCATAATAATATAATAGAATAGTTACCATTTATTGGATATTTTCTGTGGGGCATTATTCATTTAATCCCCTTAGATATGGACTGTTAGTATTCAAGCCTAGAGATGTGGAAACTGCGGCTAGGAAACCCTCAGGTTCACACTGTCTGTGAATAACCATATGGTATAGATTCAGTGTTAAATATCTCTTGGATAACCACTCATAGGTCAGTGATATACTTAGTAGTATTTATTACTAGAAAGCTTTGTTGGATTTTCCCGGTTGTCAAAGCTTAAACAAAGGTAACTGAATCCCATGATAACCATGTTTGTCCATCTGTGTGTAAAAAAACAATGTCGCAAAGCAGCTACCCCATGAGATCTAATTATATAGTTATAGAACTTAATAGGTTTAATGTGCTTATTCACTATAACTTTGTTGTGCTGCCACCAGATATCAGTTATATTCTATGATTAAACATTCCCTAGCTGGAAGGTAGAGACTCTCATTGATATTGTGTATTCATGTATTCAATAAATGTTTTCTTAATTATTTCAAAACTGTATATAATTCTTCATGAGTTAAAATTTTTTCCTATACTCTCCTTCTAAATTATTACCAAAAGCTTATGAAGGAAGCAGAAATATTACTTTTTTAATAGATGAGAAAATTGAGCCCAGACAGGTTTTAATTAATTAACAAAACTGGAACTATAATCTCCTCACTCCAAATCGTTTACTGGATTATGTGCAGATAACTTCTTAAATTTCTCTGCTTTTCATATAGAAATAATTTCTTCATTTAAATGATCCTTTAAAAGCAATTTTAGTTAATGCCAAATGACATGTTTCATAGCATTTTTTTTAACATCTTTATTGGAGTATAATTGCTTTACAATGGTGTGTTAGTTTCTGCTTTATAACAAAGTGAATCAGCTATACATATACCCCATATCTCCTCCCTCTTGTATCTCCCTCCCATCTTCCCTATCCCACCCCGCTAGATGGTCACAAAGCACCGAGCTGATCTCCCTGTGCTATGCAGCTGCTTCCCACTACCTATCTATTTTACATATGGTAGTATGTATAAGTCCATGCCACTCTCTCACTTTGTCCCAGGTTACCCTTCCCCCTCCCCGTGTCCTCAAGTCTATTCTCTACATCTGCGTCTTTATTCCTGTCCTGCCCCTAGGTTCTTCAGAACCATGGTCTTGTTTATGGTTTCCTTTGCTGTGTAAAAGCTTTTAAGTTTCATTAGGTCCCATTTGTTTATTTTTGTTTTTATTTCCATTTCTCTAAGAGGTGGGTCAAAAAGGATCTTGCTGTGATTTATGGCAAAGAGTGTTCTGCCTATGTTTTCCTCTAAGAGTTTGATAGTTTTTGGCCTTACATTTAGGTCTTTAATCCATTTTGAGTTTATTTTTGTATGTGGTGTTAGGGAGTGATCTAGTTTCATTCTTTTTCATGTAGCTGTCCAATTTTCCCAGCATCACCTATTGAAGGGGCTGTCTTTTCTCCACTGTATATTCTTGCCTCCTTTATCAAAAATAAAGTGACCATATGTGTGTGGGTTTATCTCTGGGCTTTCTATCCTGTTCCATTGATCTATATTTCTGTTTTTGTGCCAGTACCATACTGTCTTGATTATTGTAGCTTTGTAGTATAGTCTGAAGTCCAGGAGCCTGATTCCTCTAGCTCCGTTTTTCTTCTCAATATCGCTTTGGCTATTCAGGGTCTTTTGTGTTTCCACATACAAATTGTGAAATTTTTTGTTCTAGTTCTGTGAAAAATGCCATTGGTAGTTTGATAGGGATTGTATTGAATCTGTAGATTGCTTTGGGTAGTATAGTCATTTTCACAATGTTGATTCTTCCAATCCAAGAACATGGTATATTTCTCCATCTGTTTGTATCATCTTTAATTTCTTTCATCAGTGTCTTATAGTTTTCTGCATACAGGTCTTTTGTCTCCTTAGGTAGGTTTATTCCTAGGTATTTTATTCCATTTTTTTAAAGTACAGATATTTCTAAAGATACACAGTTGTACCATTCTCAAAAACATAAGCAATTGTTCTCTTCTTTAAGTTCTTCCTTAAACCTGGGCTCAGAAGTTCCCGGGGCCTCAGAGTCATCACCTGCATCAGGTGCCCCTTACTTTTCTTCCCTTAGGAGAGCCTCTTCCGAGAATGTCCTCTGAGAAGTCAAAATTGAATCTCTCTTCAATGTGGCTTTGCTCTCTGCCTCCTTTATGCTGTTTAGCATCAGTGCTCCTCATTTTCTGAAATATCATGAGAAGTAGGAGCCGAAAGGGGGTAAAAACCCAAGGGCTGCATCTCTTCCTTCTAAAGCAGTAAATTATATCTACAAGTGCTCTCTTAGGGTCTCACCTTCTCTTTAAGATAATTTAAGATAATTATGCCCTCCCCAGCTGTGTGTTTGACTAAATCTCCTTCACTATTTACTGGTTAATTAGCCTACTTAAGACACTTGGCATCTGATTTATTTTGGGGGAAAAAAAAAACAACGGAAAAGCAAAACAAAACAAACGTCCACCAAGTTTCCCATTAGAAAATGATAGTAATGCTCATAGCAAAATATAAATTAAACATTAAACTAGGGCTTCCCTGGTGGTGCAGTGGTTGAGAGTCCGCGTGCTGATGCAGGGGACATGGGTTCGTGCCCGAGTCCGGGAAGATCCCACATGCCGCGGAGCGGCTGGGCCCGTGAGCCATGGCCACTGAGCCTGCACGTCCGGAGCCTGTGCTCTGCAGCGGGAGAGGCCACGACAGTGAGAGGCCCGCGTAACGCAAAAAAACAAAACAAAACAAAACAAAAAAAACATTAAACTAATTGATTTTACTGTATGTCTTTCACAAATTAGTCTCACATTGTTATATCCATTAACACTGGTAGGATTAAACCTTACCAGAAGTTCTTTCTCTTTTTATTTATTAGCAGGATTTCCTTATTAAGAGCAACTTTCCTTTATTGACTTCTTGGTTTACTTGAGTTCAATTTATATAGGAAAGGAAGGAATGATACTTTCTCTTTATTTACCAGTTTTTAAAATGCTAATTTCATTTCCATTATTCTTCCAAGGTGACCAATGAGGTGTTGTTGTTGCTTTTGTTTAAGTATTATTATAAACTCAATAATCCATTGCAGTTATTTTTAAATTGATAACTCAAATTGTCCTATCTTTTGGTAGTACAAGCTTCTTCAAAATGGTTCCCCTGTCCATTTGACATAGACTGATTATGTCAAGATATGCCTGGCTCATCTTGTGCATTTCATGCTGGAGACATGGCATCAGCCATTTTTCTAAAGAACTCTGGTTCTTGAATGAATTAGGCTTTTTAAAAAAATGTATCTTCGAAGTCTATGCTGCTCTCTGAATCTTACATCACAGTATTTTCTGTATTTTAAGCCTCCAGCTTAAAACCTATTTTAGATCTCATCACAAGTCCAACTTTTCCATTACAACTCAGTAACATCAGCCCCCTGGGTTTTAGAGAATCCTCATTTAGGGATTCTCAACACACTAGAAATTTCTAGTTCCTTACACAGGCATACCTCATTTTATTTTGCTTTGCCTTATTGCACTTTGTAAATACTGCGATATTTACAAATTGGAGGTTTGTGGCAACCCTATGTCGAACAAGTCTATTGGCACCATTTCTCCAACACATTTGCTCATTTTGTGTCTGTGTGTTGCATTTTGGTAATTCTCAGAATGTTTCAAACTTTCCCTTTATTACTTTATTTCTTATTGTGATCTGTGATCAGTAATCTTTGACGTTCTACTATGACTCACTGAAAGCTCAGATGATGGTTAGCATTTTTTAGCAATAAAGTATATTTTAATTAAGTTATCTACCTTGGTTTTTTTAAACATAATGCTATTGCACACATAATAGACTACATTATAGTATAAACATAACCTTTATACGCACTGGGAAACCAAAAAATTCGTGTGACTTGCTTTATTGCAATATTCACTTTATTGTGGTGGTGTGGAACCTACCCTGCAATAGCTCCGAGGTATGCCTGTATCCAACACTCTCTTAATTCTACCCACATTTTCTGCTTTTGGAGAAATTAGGAGTGGAACTTGGGAAGGAGAGGTACTTTTACATTTTAGCTACCCCATCAATTTTCTGGGGATTTCCTTCCAATTTTGTCTCAGATATTCTGCATTTGTTTTAAGTAAGTCCTAAAATATGACCTCTTGGACCCATTTGGAAATACGTAGAAAAGTGTTCAAACTGTATGGTGTTACATAATCTTATTCAGGGCTTTTAAACTTCCTTGTTCTACTGTGAAAAATACATTTTGCATTTAAAGTGCTTGTTGGATTTTCACTAAAGTTATTTCCTCGCTTACTAGAGTGACTAGCAGTTTGTAAAACACTGCTCTATTTCATCTCCTTCAAAGTATAAATAAAAACTAGACCTCTCAGTCAGTGACCTGCTTAAGAGCAGGAAACTGGTGGATTTCCTTGATACAAAATGGACACTGTTCTTGAGGTAGAAGGTGCCAACCTTCCCAAGCTCATCAAATCCAGTGTGTTGATCTTATTATCTATGAAATAAGGAGTTAATATTCCTTTCCTCTCATATCTTTGGGAGTAAGAGAATCGAATAGATTCCCTTTATGATTTCACTTTAGGATAGATATTAAATGGAACTTTCACTTGAGGCAGAAAGGTAGTTTGGTTAATTTAATTTCCTAATTAAGTCAAACTTACTTTTAACTTGAATATGAAACTATTCATTTTAGCCCATATCCTAAAACATTGCCTTGGCTTTTTAAGACTCAGTCAATGAGAATTTGTCTGTCAAATGTTTTCCTTTTCTTGGGTTTATCTGCATGACATTAAATAAATAGTTTGAACTTTTCAACTTTTCAAACAGTTGTGTTGAGTTTGATGTGACTGATCCAGCCTATGTGCCTCTGTATGCAGTGCATGCCCAATGCCTGAAAGCAACTTGTCTTTCATTGAGAATGACTGAGTATGGGCAGAGAAAAGGAGATTTTAAAAATTAGAAATAAGAAGTAAACAAAAAAGTTCTCTCTGTCTTCAGGGAGTTATGGTACTCTTCTATTTTATATATATTAATATGTATGGCTTTTTTAAATGAACTACCTTCATACTGGTATAATGTAAATTTTGCTTGCCAAAAATATTTTATATGGTAAATAATTCTTAGAAGCGGAAAAAAAAAGTATGTAGAAAACTAGCTAAGTAATGTTTGATGAGTGATACTTGTAATATATTTTTAATCATCTCTATCACTTTCTTAGGTTAAATTTCCCATTTTCTTTCTTTCTATTATCTCTTTCCTCACATACGGCTCTAGGAGCTTCTCCAAGAAAGCAGTTTTGCTTTGAAGATATTTCACTTCCTCTCATAAAGGATTCTTCTGTTCTTTTAGATTTGAAATCACAATAATGCCCTCATAGGATCCAGCCCCTTCTTCTGCCCTCTGTTTGAGAATCTTTCTGAAGTCAGCCTTGGAAAGTCAGATTTGGAGATTTGAAGTCCAGAGGTGCTTCTCTGGGGTACTGAGGATGAGACAGTCATGCAGGAAGCAGCTCATGACCAAGACAAAACCATCTAGAATAACACTTTCTGAACATACTTGAGGAGAATATATTTGAAATTTTAAATCATTTATATCCTATAGTAACCAAAAACTTCTTTTAAATGAATGAGAATACAGTAATCTCCCTTATTCATGATTTCAGTTACCCACAGTCAACCTTGGTCCAAAAATATTAAGTGGAAAATTCCAGAAATAAAGTTTGTAAGTTTTAAATTTTGTGCCTTTCTGAGTAGCGTGATGAAATCTTGCACTGTCCCACTCCATCCCACCCAGGAGGTGAATTATCCCTTTGCCCAGTGTGTCCAGGTTGCTTACTGTACCCACCCATTAGTCATAGTAGCCCTTTCAGTCCTCAGATGATTATTGGAGTATAACAGTGCTTGTGTTCAAGGAACTCTTATTTTACTTAATAATGGCCCCAAAGTTGCAAGAGTAGTGATGATGGCAATTTGGATACTCTGTTACTGTGCCTAAAATAATAAATTAAACTTTATCATAGGCATGTATGTATAGGAAAAAACATAGTATATGTAAGGTTCGGTGCTATCCAAGGTTGCAGCATCCTCTGGGGGTCTTGGAACGAATCCCCCACAGATAAGGAGGGACTACTGTTATATCTATGTATTGATAATAGCACATACATATTACAATAGTATATATATGATATATATACATATATATCAGAATAAATAAGATTCAAGCCAATTTTGAACAGCAGTAAGGAACTTAACATTTCAGCTCTACAAAATAAATGAAGAGTTTGAAATTCAATCAGTCCTATTTTATGTTGAGGCAAATGTACTTGGCTTTTCATGAGAATCATACCTTCTGCACTAGTTTACATAAGAAATTGGGTGATATCCTCTAAAGCATTCGTTTTCAACTTCGGGATTACAACACACCTTGCAATCAAGGTTTGCAAAGGATTTTCTTTCTAAAAAATTAGAAATTACAACAGATTCAGTGACTTCTTCTTTTCACTCACTTGGACTCTGATAATTTCTTCTTGAGTGGCAGAAAGAGAGATAAGTTTAGCAGGCATGCTGAAATTTGCACATAATTTGTGGCTTCTTTGTTGTCAGAGCATTCGGTGTGGTACTTACCAGTATACCATTACTAATTATTTACATGCTTACAAAATATATTATTGTGAAGGCCAGTCCTTTACTCCACATAGGCATATTCTCCTAAAATTTACTTCCACAGTATTTTGGGCTTAGAGCAAATTCAGGGAATGTGCATGAGTATGTGCTACACATGTCAGTATTATCCATCACATTCATCAATCTGTGGAGGAAAACATGGATTCTAGAGCTGGGGGCACTGAGGACAAACAGGGCACCAAACACAGTACAAACCTGGAGAAAGATCCCCCACCCGCCCACAAATTATGCAGAAAGGCAAATTATGTGGAAAAAGCCTTTCAATAATTATACCGCTTTTCTCACATAGCTCATACTTCATCTTTTCGTCAAACAGAATGTTGATTTGAAATCTATTCTAGTCTCTCAAATATATGAAAACATAGAATTTTTAACTTTTTATTCAGGAAAATGATTTTTATTTTTAATAGCCTATATAGCATATACCTTTAAATTAGTTATTTTAAGATACAGCATTTAAATTAGATGCCTACTGTAATTTCTTAAGGTTTCCTGATATATGGCAAGCCTCTTTAAAACAAGTTTTACATGCAGTGGGCTCTACAAATATTTACCTCGTTTTTTTCAACTTCAGGAAACCAGTTGAAAATTTTAGAATTAGACTTTGGAGCTGTGTAGTGTGTTTTCAGACGATTACAAGTCTATCCAAATCTACGACCTGCTAGGCAAGATCGAATCCCTTCCAGCTTGTGATTGTAATATGTGATTTGTGCAGACTTGAGTCTGTCTCACAGATGCATTTAGTATTTTCTGAACCGAGTTTCTGTTCTGTGCCAAGCAGGTTTCTAACTGTACGTGTTCAGTCCACTGATTGACTGACTGAGAGCTAAATTATGCTCGCTAACACATACTCAATTCCCAACTAACTACTACAGAAAAGATGGACTCCAGGCCCAAAATTGGACCCTCACTAACAAAGCCTGCTTTCTGCCGCTAGTAATACTCACACAGTGAATGAAAATTCAGTGACCTATATTCTTCCATTTAAACCCTTAAAAATTTAAATTAAAACTTTGTCAACAGTAATTCTACCATACTGAGGCAAAAAGAGCGTTCCCTGCAATCTGGCAGCACTAAATGTAATTCATAACTATCAAAAATCCGTTTTCTCTGCATAACTTTTAAGAACGCTCCTGATGTCTTGAAAATTCCATGCAATTTTCTTTAAAAGTTGCTTTGGAATGCCACTGTGCATCTTGAAGCCCACATACAGTGAGTTAAATTATAGCAATAGCATATTTCTCAAGCACCATATAGTTGCAAATCCTTTATCGTGAAGTACATAGTAAAGGATTTTCTCCTTGAACAGTGAAGGAAGTTGAACTTTGGGGTTGTTTCAATTTAACACATGATGTGCTGCACACTTAAAGATGTGTTTTGCCTTTCCTCCTTTTTCTTCTTTATTCGTTCCTGCTCCCTGTAAAAAGAATTAAGTATGTAATGCTGATTATAAAACTGGATCCTTATTATCACTATTCTCAGAGCACCATTTCCCCAAACTGGCTTATGTAAGTACTTACTTTTCAGTGGGTTAATCTAAATGCAGAGTGGAAGGCTGTTTACTCTTCACCATGTCTGCCACGTCTTTGTTAGCACTACCTGTCTTCTCTGACTCAGAACGGGCATCACTATTCACCTAGTTACTCCAGCCAAAACTTAGGTGTCTCTGATGCCTCACTTTTCTTCATACCTCATCAACATGCATTAACAAGCCAGGTCAACTCTACCCTCAAAATGTATCTCGAATAGAGCCAGCTCCACTGATAACTGCACTGGCCACTTAATTGTATCCCCTATTTGTCTTCTCCTTACCTTACAGTCTATCACAGAACAGCTACGATGAACTTTCTAAAATATTCTTGGGTGAATGAATGAATTAAAATGTTATTAAAGTTAATTTGTTCATGACTTTAGCAGTATTGTTATCCTGGGTTACATGTAGGGCTAAAACCAAAAGCAATACTGAAAGTTAAACATTTAGGCGCCTTGCCTACCATGAGGTCGTATTAGGTTCAACTAAACACTTAGACATTTAGCTGTTACACGGGGCACTTGGCACAGTCTACTCAGAAGGGCGAAGGATGGGGACCTCAGCTTGCCATAGGGCAGTGTCGGCTGGTCCTTTTCTGTGGGAGACCTCACAGCAGCCCGTTCCACAGCTCACCCAGCAGCCAGGAAACATCTTCTTTCACCAACCAGGTGAAGGCTTAAGTACCAGGAGATGAGATCCACATTGCATGGGTGTGGGCACTACTCTGGCTTAGAAGCTTCAAACCTCTGAGAACTAATAATCTTTTAAAACAACCAATAGGCATAGCATCTAGCATCCCTAACAGTTACATGTCCAGTTACAAGAATGAGTGTACTCAGGGAATCTAAGCAGTGGTGTCCCCACCAGGTATTTATAGTTCCCTTAAACCAGACAGATGCTGTCTACCAATTAGGGGATCATTGATACTATAAGCAATGTTGCCTAGCAACATGGTTGATGTACCATTTTTGGAGAACACATCTAGGAAGTTACCCAAAGGTCAGATTCTCATTCAGAAAGGGGACGTTTTTGTTTGTTTGTAGTTTGTTTTTGTTTTTATTCTAGAACATAGGAGAGCTAACCCCAAGAAACTAATTTCTTTTCTGTTCCTTCAGCCAAAGAATTAGGTTGAAAGAGATACATTTTTAATTTACTCAAATATTTAAATTCAGATTACCTAAGTTCTACTTTTGTTATTATAATGAGCATTTAATATTATAATGAGCATTAACTTAAAAATTTGTAATGATGAAGTCATTTAATTAGAAATTAGTTCCATTTTGGAGACTTGGTTTTGACTTGTCATTCTTTCATTACAAACGTAAAAACATCCACACATACCATCCTTATTTCTGCTTGGGGTTTTCTCTTCTCTAAATTAGATCGTAGCTAGTAAATAGTTACAGTTGTTATATATAAAAATATTGCAAAACTAACAAAGTCTACTACCATATATGAAGAGAATTTTTCTTCCTTCTATTCTTAGGTTATTTAGGGCTATGAGGACATCATTCATATAAAATACCATATAAAACCTCAATCATTTGAGGTTTTATATTTGCAGATCAATTTAATGATTATGTGCATCAGCTAGTTCATAATTCCATGTGTCCATAGTAAATGGAAGTGAGCACAGGTGTTTTTGGTTACCCATCACCTATGACTACTTCGTGATTCAAGGGCTTATGTTCTGTTCCACCTAGCAGATGATGTTACTTCACTAGCCAAATGCTTTAAAATAATTTATTGTGCTCTTTCTCTTTTTCTTTACAACAAATTCATTTTTGCGAGATCTTTCTAAATGGATATTGTTTTTGTTCATGGAAAATTTCAAGGATGTAAGGTTGATTTAAATGCTTTTAACCAATCACTTACCATTAATACACTGAATCATCATGGAGATGCTGAGAGCAATTTAAGGCTCTGCTATTTGATACCCTCTAGTTCGATTTTATTGTCTTGAGATTCTGGCTATCTCTCTTAATAGAAAGTTGAAGATAGAATTTTTATTCAGTGTATGGATTACATTAGTATAGGATGTTATGAAATTTACCTTTCCATCAAGCATATGTATTAAATTTTAGCAGGAATCACATATCCATTGTCATTTCTGAAATATTGTTACTGTGCTTCTGAGTGTGCCATCTAAGAAAGAGACGTGATTTTCCTTGCTAGACTCTCCGGAAAAAACAAGCAAACAAAAAGATGATTAACATATAGATGTAAGTAGAATTCTGCCTTTACAGTGCTGCTAGAAGGAGCCTGTCCTCATGTCCTCCCCACATACTTTCCATTACCAAGTGTAACCGCTTCTTTCTGTTTCCACCCTAGTCTGGTGAAGCCTCAGCAATAAGTGTATAATCTCCAAAATTTACAAGCAGCTCATGCAGTTCAATATCAAAAAGACAAACAAGCCCATCCAAAAATGCGAGGAAGACCTAAGTAGACATTTCTTTCTCCAAAGAAGATAGACAGATTGCCAACAAACACATGAAAGGATGCTGAACATCACTAATTATTAGAGAAATGCAAATCAAAACCATAATGAGGTATCACCTCACACTGGTCAGAGTGGCCGTCATCAAAACATCTACAAACGATAAATGCTGGAGAGGGTGTGGAGAAAAGGGAACCCTCTTGCACTGTTGGTGGGAATGTGAATTGATACAGCCACTATGGAGAACAGTATGGAGGTTCCTTAAAAAACTAAAAATAGGACTACCATATGACCCAGCAATCCCACTACTGGGCATATACCCTGAGAAAACCATAATTCAAAAAGAGTCATGTACCAAAATGTTCACTGCGGCTCTATTTACAATAGCCAGGACATGGAAGCAACCTAAGTGTCCATCAACAGATGAATGGGTAAAGAAGATGTGGCACATATATGCAATGGAATATTACTCAGCCATAAAAAGAAATGAAATTGAGTTATTTGTAGTGAGGTGGATGGACCTAGAGTCTGTCATACAGAGTGAAGTAAGTCAGAAAGAGAAAAACCAATACCGTATGCTAACACATATATATGGAATGTAAGAAAAAACAATGATCATGGAAAACCTAGGGGCAAGATGGGAATAAAGACACAGACCTACTAGAAGGTGGACTTGAGGATATGGGGAGGAGGAAGGGTAAGCTGTGACAGAGAGAGTGGCATGGACATATATACACTACCAAACGTAAAACAGATAGCTACTGGGAAGCAGCTGCATAGCACAGAGAGATCAGCTCGGTGCTTTGTGACCACCTAGAGTGGTGGGATAGGGAGGGTGGGAGGGAGACGCAAGAGGGAGGAGATATGGGGATATATGTATACATACAGCTGATTCACTTCGTTATAAAGCAGAAACTAACACACCATTGTAAAGCAATTATACCCCAATAAAGATGTTAAAAAAAAAAAGTATATAAGAAGCTTCTGGTTAAACCATCCGTCTGCCTCATCTTCAAGGTTTCCAGAGTGATGTTGTTGTTATTGTTATTATTATTCCCATATACATACCCAGTAATAAGAAAGCAGCTTCCATTTATAGAGCATACCATACACTTATGGCAAATCTGGAAAGGAAGGAGCATTATCCCCATTTTATAGATAAGAAAACTGAGACCCAGGAAAATTCTGTAATTTACCCAAGCCTATGCAGCTAGAAGGCAAATCTAAGTTTATCTGAATCTAAATTTCATTCACATTCTATTATGTGACTACCCTGACCTTTTTAACTTTGGAGAACTTCGTGTTTTCCACCCACCTTGTTTTGCCTTTCATTATCTCCTTCCTACTTCTTAATTGACACCCCATTTTAACTTGTTACTTTGCTTTGACTGTGGTATATGAAGGTGTCTCTGATTCAGACTGTTGAGTAGTTTGTGCTCAAGCACCAAAGAGCATGAATATTCACTTATCCATTCATTTAATCAAGCAACAAGGGTTTATTGAGTATCTATTATATGTAAAGTAAAGTACTCTGCAAGACATTTTAGTGAGCATGAAGATTGAGATAGACCTGCCTTCTTTTGCCTATGTCCTCCTTGAGAACAAGGCCTGAGAAATATAAGAATGAAGGGAAAAATTTTAAAAAGACCTAAGTAGTTGGAAGTAGTTGATTTCAGGAAGTAGGGTTTGGAAATGAGGACACGTACAGCATGAGACTGCTGGTTGTAGCATTTAACTTATTATTTTTTTTAACAATAAACATGTATTATTCTGATAGAACTAAAACCAAAAGTAAACAAATTTCAAAAAGAAAAGCATTCCAAGCTGTGATGGGACAGTAGGCATGTAGGAAAGTACTACATGTTTCAGAAACGTGAGAGTCTTATGTGGCTAGTGCCTAAGGTGATAGAGGAAAAAAACATAATTCTCTTAACCGATAAATATTTATTGAACACCTAGTTCATGTCTGTCACTGTACTAGATACTGGGGACACAAAGGTAAAATAAATCATAATTCAAAAAGACACATGCACCCCAATGTTCATTGCAGCACTATTTACAATAGCCAGAACATGGAAGCAACCTAAATGCCCATTGATGAATGGATAAAGAAGGTGTGGTACATAAATACAATGGAATATTACTCAGCCATAAAAAGGAATGAAATTGGGTCATTTGTAGAGATGTGGATGGACCTAGAGACTGTCATACAGAGTGAAGTAAGTCAGAAAGAGAAAAACATATATCGTATATTAACGCATGTATGTGGAATCTAGAAAAATGGTACAGATGAACCGGTTTGCAAGGCAGAAATAGAGACAGATGTAGAGAACAAACGTATGGACACCAAGGCGGGGAAAGCAGGGGAGGTGGTGGTGGGATGAATTGGGAGATTGGGATTGACATATATACACTAATATGTATAACATAGATAACTAATGAGAACCGGCTGTATAAAAAAATAAAATGAAATAAAAATTTAAAAATAATAATAAAAAATAAACCTACATTAACACATCAAAAAAAATACTGCATTGCATATTTACAAGTTGATAAGAGAGTAAGTCTTAAAAGTTCTCATCACACACACAAAATTGTAACTATGTGTGGAGATAGATGTTAAGTGAACATATTGTGGTAACCATTTCACAGTATATACATATATCAAATCATTATGTTGTACACCTGGAACTAATATGTTATATGTTGATTATATCTCAATAATAATTTTTAAAAAGAATAAGAAAAAAAACGACAACACTAGGTTCTTATCTTTATCCTACTCCCTATCAAACTGGTCTTGGCAGGGGCGCTAGACCTGTACAGTATAGTGCGGTGAGTGGGATATATGCTGATAGCCATGTACCAGATTCCTGGAGGTCACCTGCGGGTAGCACTGAAGGCAGGGAGAGCTCACCAGCAGACAAGGAGGGAGACAGGGGCAGCAGAGCTATGAGCAAGCTTGGCATGATCGGGGAGGGCGAGGCATTCGCCTGCGGTGGAGAATTCTCAAAGATGAAAGTGGAAAGTTAATTTGGAGTGAGATGTTGGCAAGCTTTAACTCTAAAGATTTTAGACTTTATGCTATAAATGTTGGGAGTTATTGGAGGTGTTTGAGGAGGAAAGTGATAAAATTCAATTTATCTTCCAAAAGAGGACTCTAACAGCGGTGTGAGGATGAGTTGCACTGAGAAGAGATCAGTGGAGAGAGTGATAACAGGAAAGATATTGGAGTAGTTTAGGAAAGAAATGACAAATCTCAGTTTTCTCAAGGTTTTTGTTTGACTTTCTGACCTCAAAAATTTTACATATACATATATATATGTACTGAACTCCATATTCTAGTGACATCTGTGTCATTTAGAATTTATATTTATGTATTAGAATTTATATTTATAGTATATATTTACAATTAAGTTCTTTAAATCTTATCTTGGTAGATCATAATCCTAAAGAGCAAAAACATTTCAGGTAGCAATGTAACATGCTAAATACCTACTGTATAAAATCACATCAGCATCTGTGACTCAAGAAACAGTTTGCACATGGAATTCTTAATGAAGTTCAACCCCTTCTGTTTGAGTCAGAGAGAGTATTTCTCATGTATTGTCACTTGCCTGAGTATCAAATATCTTTGATTCTCATTCTAGGCCAGTACTGTCCAATACAAATGTAATGCAAGCCACAGATTTGAGCTACATATGTAATTTAAAGTTTTCTAATAGCATATTGAAAGAAGTGAAAAGGAGCTGGTGAAATTCCTTTCAATGATATACTTAATAAAATGTAATCAAAATATTATCATTCCATCATGCAATTAATTAAAAATATTACTACCGAGATATTTTACATTCTTTTTTCTTATATGAAGTCTTTGAAATCTGGTGTGTATTTTCCCTTTAAGCACATCTCAATTTGGACTCTCCATGTTGCAAGTGCCCAAGTGCACTAATCGCTGGAGCGGCTACTATATTGGAGAGTGCAGCTCTAGACTAACCATCTTTAATGTAAAACTCCATTTCTGAATTCATTCTAAATTAGTGTAATATGAGAAAAATGGATGTCAGTGTGACTTCTGTTTTTCTTTCTTTGTGGCAAAGATGCAACCAGTCACTGAAAATGGATTTTATTTATTTTATTGACTTGGTGACTCAGGGTGTTAATTCATACATCTAATTAATAGGCCTTAAGTTTACCTCCTTCATCTTTCTGAGGCTTTTTCTTTCTTTTTATAACCTCATCCTTTGTTCTCAGCTGTAGTATCATTTATAAATAGAGCAGACTATCCATCTGACATCCTGGAAGACAGATAGGAACAAATCAGACAAATAAAAAGGAAACCATCTTCTTCATAACTCCTTGCCCTCTTGTAATGAAACCTGTATTAGTTGATATGATAGTCAATTCTTGAAATTGTTTTCAAGATGCCATCTCTTTAATATTCTTGGGTAATGAAAAGCAAGGAGCACTGTTTTCTCATTAGGCTGCCTAGAGGGGTCACGGGAAGCCCATGTGGGGTGGATCCCCTGTAGAGGACATCCGTCGGATTTCTGGGCTGTGCTTTATGATGAACCCTTGAAAATGATGTGGTGTCAGTAGAATACCAGAGTTCAGCATTTTAATATTACATATAAATTGGGAGGAGCGGAGAGACTAGCTCTGAGTATTTTGTTAGTAATTTAACATATGCTGGATCCCTTAGTCTTCACATTATAGACCTTCAATATCTGTATTATTATTGTTGTACTGATAAGGAAATATACTCAAAAGTTGCCTAAGGATATAAATTAATGGTAGAGAAAGGATTTAAACCCGCATCTCTCTGCCCCTAAATCTGGTACTCTTTCCACTGCAATGTGCTGCCTGCTTAGATATAATCTTTCATCCTTGAACTCTCTTGAGTGTGGTGCAGAGGAGCCAGGAGATGGTTTCTAGTCCCTGTCCTGCCACTAACAGTGTGTACGAACATGAGCAAAATTCTTTATCTTCCTTCCAATATTTTTTATCTACATCTGTCTCAGGTAATGTGCTAGGAGTAGTGAACTTAGTAATGCAGTCCATTTTCTAGGAGAGGTTTCATGGTGAAATATGATTCTCTCTGTCTTCCCAAATCACTATCTGCTTGAAGGCAGAGGCTTTAATACTTTGGAGTCAAGCAGGCCCGAGTTCAGAACCCAATCTTGCTTCTTAATATCTGTGTGAAGACAAGCAAATTATTCAGTCTCCCTGAGTCCCAATTTGTTTGTCTGTGAATCGGACTGTCGTAGAGATGCAAAGAGAAAATGGAGTAGACAGGATTTGTCCTTTCTTTACTTTCCCCATCAGAAAAAATGAGAGTTTCATTCATAAAACACTGCTTACATAAGAGTTAAGCCGTGTCAAAGGAATTTAGAGAAGGAAAAAGATAATTGAGCACTGGAGTGTGATCAGGGGAGATTTTGGAGAGGATGAAGATTTTAGACTGGTGGAAGAAGGAAGGAAGGATTTCAGCAGGAAAACTGGGCCGCAGAGTGAGCAGCGTTATATGAACAAAGGTGAAAACCAGGCACGGCAGATATGAGAACATTCGGAATTTGTAATGGTTTGTGAGCATTTCAACATGGTTCAAGTTGTTGAGTTTTTGGTGATAAGTTAACCGTAAAATTAAGTAGCTTCTTCTTCTACCTGAGTGTCTAACTGTAGCTAAAGGAATAAATCTGTTCTGGCGGGCTGTGTCTTCCAGACTCAACTACCCCACTGTACTTCATCAGTCGCAGATTTCAATTTTTTGACTCCTTTAATGCCTGCGTTTTTCCATGTCTGCGTTTTTTTCATTTTCCATGTTCCATGTCCAGAACTTTCACCGTCTTTTGTAATAGCAGTTTTAGGCCTTTTACTAGGTTTCACAGAACTAAGTTAAATACTCATTGATTTAATACTACTTATTTATTTAATATTCTTTATTTTTATTTGATAATATTATTAAATTAAACTTTAAGTGGGACCAGACTACTTGAATTTCTTACATCTCATTATTTTTCAAAAATAACTCTTTTAAAGATCTGAATAATTTATAAACCCCTCAGAAATTTGAGTTCATAAGGCTTTGGGTTACATTAATACATACCTATACAAACTCTTAAGGGACAGATGATTTTTTTTCCTAAAAAGTAAGGGAAGTTTTATAGTCTCTAAAATAAGGCCTACTGGAATTGATGAGGAATATATCCTTGTTTTTTGGTTCTTTTCATTCACCTGACATAGTTTAAATATCCTATACTAAAGAGTTTATTTAGCCATCTTTACTCTTAATGGAGGCTGTGTCACATTCAAAATTATTCCTAAAACCTCAAAGATGCATATATTTTAAATAAATCAGGTTAAAAAAAATTGGCCTTGTACACCATTGAAATTATTTAGAAGAACCGCTTCTGTATATTTTATATGTATATAAAAGTATTTATTAATACATAAAATTCAGAAATAGCAAATACTACAGGTGTTACAGTGTGAAAAATGGTCTAATACTATTTTAATTCATTTTCTGCTTTTTAAAAAACCTCTAAGTATAGTATGAAGTGAACATATAAGTTCAGTGAATCTTCACAAACGGAATACATCATATTACCAGCAGCTAGATCAAGAAACAAACATTTCCAGTACCTCACAATCCTCACCCCTCCCTTTACCCTTTCCAGTCATTACCCTACCCCAAGGGTAATCAGTATCATTCCTTCTGACAGTATAGATTAATTTTGCCTCCTTTTCTACTTAAAAAAACATTTTTCTTTAAACATATGTAACATTATAGAAATATCTAAGTAAGTTTTTTAGTATGCTTATTGTCTTTTATGTTTTTTTTAATATTCAATTTAAAATGCTATCTTCAGCCTGGAGATAAATGGTTCATAAATGAATTATCTGTGGCCTCAAAGGGAGGGAGGGAAGCTAATACACACACACACACACACACACACACACACACACACACACACACACA
>NW_020837948.1:29592865-29684658 GCF_003676395.1 Aethalodelphis obliquidens
ACACACACACACACACACACACACACACACACACACACACACACACACAGATTTTGCCCTACCACAAATTCTTCTGACTTAAACCAATGCAATATTAAGAAAACACACGATTTCATTGATTTTTTTGGTAACATTTGGAATTATTTGGCATCAAAATGGAAGCTTTTCTTTTTAAAAACAATTTTTGTGATACCATGTCACTGGCCTTTATTGGAAATAATTTTGAAACCTCCTTGAATAGTCAGAGAAACAATCCAGCTTTATGAATCAGTGTTTATTCTATTTATGAATCAGCATTATTCTGCCTCTTCCAAGCTTTCTTGGTTATTCGTCTTTACCTTTAAAATGTATTTTAAAATATGTAGAATTAATCATAATGATGATTTTAGTATAATTTTAACATAATTTGGAAAATCTCTACTAGCTAATTCTTACTCTTCAGTCTCTGCACCACAGCCCTGAATAGGACACTGAAGGGATCGTGCATTCTTGAGCTAAAGGATGTTAGTCTGAAGTGAGCTTCATCCGTTAGGATGGGCTCTATTCAAAAATTGGTTGGCTGTGGCATTATCGGGTATAAATTCTGGTTTACCAGCACATTTTGTTTTAGTACTGCCATAACTTATCTATTTGGGATAGCACAATAATATGAAGGAGTATGATTTAGAGGAAGATTCCTGAAGAACAATAACACATACCCACTTTTTCAAGCTAAGCATTATATTAAAAGAAGATATTATATGTAAAAATGGGACACCCTCGGGAAAATATATATTAGAATATATATCAGATTAAATAAAGGAAAACATAAGAAATGTTCCTAATTATGCAGGCCTTGACTTTTAGATACATGAAAAACATCTGCCTAGAGTATTTATTGCTTAGTCAAATGAATGTAAAAGTAAAGGCTGCACTGACATTGAACTTTCCTGATATATCAAAAATGTCAGAAAAACTACATGTGTTTAATAACTTTGTTTAGAACATATTTGCAAATGGGGTTTAGAAAATCCCTGCACCTCTAATCTCTTACCTGATGATTGTTTTGATAGAGCCACAGATTAGACATCAGACAAACGCATGGCTAAAGAATGATCACTCATCATCTCACCATGTGAGTCTAAAAGAATCTTTTTTTGTCCAGGCAAGCTAATAAAAGTATTAAGACATAAGAGAAAAAAATTCTAGGAATGAAAAAAGTGTAAGAGCTATGCCTTGAAAAAGAAAGCAAAATCCTAATTATTCAGGTGCTGGATAATCGCTTGATGAAACGCTGACACCCTCCCCCTCCAATGGTATGTCATGCTGTTTGACATTTGCTTTAAAACAATCCCGTCAGTGTGCCCATGAGGGTGGGGGAAGTCGGCAGAGATATATGTGAAACAATTTTGCCTATGGGTTAATTGTTGAAACTAGGTGATGAATACATGGAAGGTCATTATACTATTTTTTTTACTTTTGTGTATGTTGAAAATTTTCCATGATAAAAAAGTTTTAAAAATTTGTCCCCCAAAGCACTCTTAGAACTGACCTGAAAAATTCTTCCTGTTTCAAAATCCGCTTAATAATGGCAAGATTTTTAACATTAAAAAATGATAAAAATTGGAAGAGTCATAGCTTTGTTTATACATCTTTCTCAAGGCCAACAGTTTTTGGATTCTAGTTCCAGTCTCAAGGAGACAAAGTATTCTTGTCTGATGTGCAATAATAGAAAATTTCACCGTGCTCTGAATTTAACACTATACTTTTCATGTTAGTGCAGGATATTTGTAATATGTTATATTTCCATAATAGAAAGTTAATTTCTTCCTAGTCTGACTAGATCTATTGATCATTAAACTGTATAAAGAGAGATGATTTGTACGTAGTTCCTCCTAGTTCTTGTTTGTCATAAGGAAAATCCCAGCATTACATGGTTATATACCTGCCCCAATTTAATATTTTTAAAAGTCATGTGTGTGTGAGTATAATTTTATCTCAGTATTTTTAGATGTAAACAGGTGAAGTCATATTTCATCTCTCCTCTCCCTTCATTTGAAAGAAATTCTGATTTAGTTTTTATTTCATTAAATATTGTGATTAAATCTCCCTACCGAAAACAATGGAGTGATATGCTTAGATATGTTAAAGTGTGTCTTATATAAGGTGCCCCTGAAAATAAATTATGTTGATGCCTCATTTCCCAAGCTGATGACAGGATATTGTAAAATAACAGATAAACCATGCAGGATTGTTTTTCTTCCAGCATAAGCAGTAGTATCTAAATACCAAAAGCAGAAAGAGATAAAGTAGTAAGAGGAACTTAGATCTGAAAGAGCAGCCTTCAGGTTATTTCTGGGGAAGTGGATGAAGGTTACATAGCACGTTTGCCATCCTGGAGTTTAATTTTTTTTTAAATTTTTTAATCTTATCTGTAATTTGGCTTCATCACTGGTTAGGATGTAACAAGTTATGTTTGTGTCTTCACTCAGTGCAGTAGCTTATAGAGTAAGAGCTCAGGTAACACCTTCTGGTAATGACAGTAGCATCTGGTCTTTGCTTTGAAGCACAGAAATCACGTCCAGTTTTGCAATAAAAGGCTCAGCAGGAAAGCATTGAACTAGGGCTCCTGGTACACAGCTCTCACTGCACCTTAGGAACACTTGGGTATGCTCTCTAACACACCAGCGCCAGGCCCCACCCCAGACCGATGAAACCAGGGTCTCTATGGAAGTTGGGGACTGAGTGATGATTCTAAAGATCAGATCGAGATGAGTGCATGCAATCCTGGTACTGCCTTCAAATATTCTGGGTGTCTTTGTGGGAAGTGGGGCATTGGGGAGTACAAATTACTACCCCTATATCAGACTTACTAAAATCTGACTCTTGGCAGGAGTGGTGTAAGGGTGTAAGGATGGTAGGCAGAGCTCTGTAGCTTTTTGTTAATGTTATTTAGTGTTTTTCTGGTGAGTTTTATGATTAGTTAGATTTAGGTATCACTGCTCCAGAGAACATTATCCTCTTTCAAATAAAAAAAAAATGTGGATTTAGAAACATATACATCTTCTATGTGTATGATATTTGCTTTCCACAACACTTCTCAGGCCTCCAGGACTACAAACCATGAGACCTCGGCCTTGTTCCTTGAACTCAGCCTTTTATAGTCTCATCTCTACTTTCAGAAGCTGTGTAGTCATGTTAGACAAACCGAACAGAGGCTTTTAGAAAGCAAGCCCCCGCGTTTGAAGATAGGCACAAGGAGCTGAGAAGAAAGGCTGACGTTCTTTGTGTTTTTGGCTTCCAGTTATCTACAGTCATGTACATTTCAATTCATCTTCAGGAAGTCTTACTTTCACATGCCTATCAATATTATCGCTTTTTAAAATCTTTCGTTAATATAAGTCAACCTTGAAGTATAAAGTTGGGCTTCTTCAAATATAAAAAAGATTTTAGCCACTTAGCCTCAGATTTGATCCTGGCTTCATTCTGAAAATTGGTGTTTGTTATAAGGATACAATTAGGTGGTTATTAAGATGGTACTTCACCTCAGGAATCCTGACGCAGACAGATCCTATCAGTCCCTAAGAAGATGCATGCCCAATACCAGCAGACAGGTTCCCTGGCAGGGACCTTGTCTTTCATGTCCGTCTGCATCCTCCCTTGCTTAGCTGCTTGTCAAGCAAGACTTAACATTATTCATATTTCTTATATTAAAAATTATTAATAATATTTATTGAGCACTTGTTATGTGTGAGGTCTATTTTAAGGGTTTCCACATTTATTAACTTAATTCTCACAACAGTCCTAACTAGGGAGTTATTATTGTTATTATTCTCATATTACGGATGAGAAAATGAAGACACAAATAAATAACTTGCCCAAATTTATGCAGGTTTTAAGTGACAAGAGTTAGAATTCAGATTTACAAGGACTAACCCCAGAGTTTGCACCCTTATTCATTACTCACCTAATAATTAATTGTTAACTGAATAAATGATGATGACCACCTTTGGCCCCAAACCTAACACAGAACTCTAATTAAGAAAAAAAAAAAAAAAACATGGAGGACTCCTTTTTTCCTGGTTGTAGGACCACCTGGGTGTTCCTGCCACTAAACAGCAATCTTAGAATTAATAACCCCATTGAAACAAAAAGGCACATCTATCCGCACCCTCACCCGCCTGTCCTCCCTGGGGCAATAGCTCCAGTTCTGTCTGCGCATGCTGAAGGAAAAGGGATGGTAGGGAGACTGCTGAGCAGAGCCTCATGGGAGGATGCCGGAAGAAAGCAACCACCACAGCTGGTACAGAAAAGCTCTTATCTCTTGAAAGTTTCATCCCTAGAACATGTTGCTCAATTACCGTCCTGGAATCCAACTTCAGATCCACACTCCTCTTCCATAGAGAGATGAAGAGGGGTTAGGAAAGGAACAGAAAGGAACTTCAAAGCTTTCTCTTGGAGCCCAGCAGTCGTGGTCCTTTTTGAGTAAAGATCTACGAATGGTTTCAACAGGGAGAACCTGGTGGAGAAATTAACTTAATTCAAGGAATCACAGTATGTCATTATTTATCTAGAAATATTACAAACTCCAAATATAGGAAATACACTCTTAGTTATATGTTCAGATGACAACACCCGCATGGGCAAATAGACATGACATGAGGTTAAATAGCCATTTGGGATTATCCTCTTTATTCTCAGGTGTAATCAAGAGTTGACTTCTTTGTCCAAAGTTCTTTCTTTTTCAAATTTCATTGCTGTCTAAGAGAAAATTTATCTTGGGCTTAAATTCCAGGTGGGCAATTACCTACATTACACTAAACAAAAGATCAGATCATCAGGCTGTTTTTCAATTTACGTTTAATTAATGGGTCTAAAAATTCAAATATAGTACCATATCTAGATGAGAAATTTTATTCTTTTAATCCATTTAAGCAAAATTTTTACATTTAAAAACTAAACCTCCAAATTTGGTCTATTATCAATAGTACTGGTTGTATGTTTGATATTTCACTCATGTATAGGAAATGATCTTTAATTTAAATGCATTGCTCTATTTTTATAAAATAATTTCTTTGGTTCTCTATGAGAATACTACTCCTAAAACTAAACCACTTAGGAAAGGACTATTTGTAGCAGCCTATATATTCAACGTATATCAATTTTTCAGTGCTCTAAACATGTTGATTTTTGCTTATGAAAGTGTCAGCACCCTATATGACATCTTCAGGAGAAAATGATTGAAACTCTTTTTTTAAATTTCAAAAGTGGAAGAAGAGTGTTTGACCAGTAAGTTCTCAGATTAATCTGTTTCTGCAGTAGAAAAAAGTGGTAATGAGTTGAAAGGTGATATCTTGCTAGACTCCTAGATATAGAATTACTTGGTTTCAGACTAATCATAGAATTCAGGATATTGTAGCTATATTACATACAGCATATATTATGAAGAGGACATTTGAATTTTTTGTCATTTGATCTTTATTTTTTTAATTATTTTTCTTTTAGAAAAAGAAGAAATATATTAAAATTGTCTCTGTGCACTAAAGTAAACCTGACGATATTTGTGTTTGTATTGGTGACTTAAAATTATCATTAGTTAACTTTTGTTTGTTTTCAAACATGTAGGTATAAAAAAATAAATCCAACAGTGTTCTCTTTTAGCCTATATTTATACAAAAAGATTTAATTAGTTTAGAAAATAATTCTCTCAGCTATCAGCATCAACTCAATTTCACCTACTCCATCCATGATGAATTAAACACTATCAAAGTGTTGTCTTTATCATTAAAATAGGTATAGATTTAGTCATTGCTTGGCCTGACCAGAGCTTTTCAATCATTCCTAAGGACACTCAAACCCATTTTTCAGTCTTCCCATAACCAGCTGTGGTGGCAGAGCATCTATTCAACATGTGCTAAATTATGCTACATTTCTTGGCTTTGCATATCTTTATAGTAGACATTCCTTAAAAACGATAACAAGATGCCCACCGAAGACGGGTTTTATTTTCTGGACACACAACATGCAAAGAGCATGAGCAGGCCTCAGGCTGAATCACTACTACTTTCTTATTAGGTATGTGTCTTGGGCTACTAAATATACGTGAGCCTTTTTTCTCACCTGAAAAAAATTGAAGAATTTACGAAGGAGGGCATAAAGAACTTATACAAACCACCTGGCTTATAGTAGATTTCATTCTGTAATTGATTGTTATTATTCTTTTAAAATGAAAATCTTATTTTTTTTTTCAGGATAGGTTTTAGCACCTGGAGAAAAAATTTTTACTTATCTGCCTGATCATTATGAATCTGATATTGTTTTCTTTTAAGAAAAGATGAGTGTTGGTTAAAAAATTAAGCAGTAGCAGTTATGAAAAGCTGGAAATCTGCACTATTTATGTGGTTTTGGCTTTTATATATCACTTAGAAAATACAGTTCTCTTAATGCCACTTTTTTTTTCAAATAATCAAGTATTGTACAGACAAAATATCTAAAGTGTATGAGCTATCATATATTTTAAATTTGACTCCTGTGTTTTTCCTTCTCTCTCTTCTCAAAGGAGCGGATCATATCCAGCCATCCTTTTATAAATGCTGTTGCTAAAAAATGTGTTAAAGTTTCAGTTATGTGACTTTTTTGGCCCGAGTTTATTAGTAATTTTCAACCTAAGATGTCAGTAAATTTGTATGGACTTTTGGAAAATTTAGTAACTTTTATATTTGAAAAAATATTGCTCAACCATATAAACATAGCTTTCCCACAATTGATTTTACAGTAAGGTTAAAATGATATTATTTGTTAGATATTTCCACCTTCAAATGTGATTACTGGAATATATTGTTAAATTTTGAGCGACTGATAGTTTTCAAAATTGTTATTATAAATAGGGCTGCACATTCTTAAATGTGTCACTATTAACTAGAACGTTTAGTGTGTTAATGTATATGCTTTATTTTTTAATTAAAATAATTATCGAGTTGTCAACATAATTCCAATAAAATATAATTTAATAGACTATTCTAAGTGATTTAGATCTGTTTTAAACAGTTTACTTGATTTCAGTGTGTATTCCTGTTACATTCAAAAGGCTATCAATATATGATACTGAAGTTTGAGTTCTTTTAATGTAAATAGGGATACTTCTTGTAACCTTATTCACATTGCAAGTAAAATGATAAATATATCTAAATCAGTGTTATGCTTGTGTTCTGTTGTTCTAACATTTGAATAAGCTGCTTTTTTTGGGTGTTTAATCTTACAATTTTTCTTAGCCCTAAAAAAAGTTAAGTTGAGAGCATTGATGTCTTTTGTGATGAGAGAATTAAACATGCCAACAAAAACCCTCTCTATTAAAATAATTATTTATTTCAGGTTTCCATGTATTATCTTAGTTATGGTCGGTTTGACAAGGCAAGAAGTAAATTTAACAGTATAAAAAAATGTATATCTAGGGCTTCCCTGGTGGCACAGTGGTTGGGAGTCCGCCTGCCGATGCAGGGGACACAGGTTCCTGCCCTGGTCTGGGAAGATCCCACATGCCGCGGAGTGGCTGGGCCTGTGAGCCATGGCCGCTGAGCCTGCGCGTCTGGAGCCTGTGCTCCACAACGGGAGAGGCCACAACAGTGAGAGGCCCGCGTACCAAAAAAAAAAAAAAAAAAATGCCTAAAGTTGCTTTATATTACGTTTCTTAGCAGTATGGCAGAGTGAAAAAAAACAAGAGACCAGTTTAAGAAGGTCCACTTAGGGCAGTCTGAAAACACACATCATAGGCACAAAGAGAATAGATATCAAACTCTGACAGGCTTTCAACAGAAAAGCCAGAATGTTCTCTGAGGTAATCCTGGAATAGCTACACAGTCTGCACCACCTCCACTGAACTTTTTAGCTTTCTCTTGAGACACTTGGCAACATGCCATATCAGCCTGATGCCAGAGGTACAAGGACTAATCATCCTTAGACGTGGCATGCTCTGAAGGTGCATATAATTCTTTCAAAAACTGAAATAGGATCACAAGTCTGAGGCACCTATTTCCAATTAATTTGGTCACAGGAGTTTATCTGTCATCTTTGTTCTGTCACAGCAGTTTGTGGTAAACCTGCTTCACATGGATTATCCAATATTAAGAACAGTGGATTGCAGAATTTTCCCCCCAGTCAATTCCTATTTTGTCACTTTTGGTTTAAAGTAGATGAAACTAGCCATGGGTTTAAAAACGAACTTGACATTTTCAAACTTCCATGAAAAGGAATTGGTCAAACTTCTGGCACGATGACATAGTAGATTATCATATACACCGTACTAATTCATTCTGATTTTCTACAAAAGCTTAGTATAAAGTTTTTACTCTAGAAAAGTATATACAACTTCAGCAACAGAAATACTTCCTTCTTTTTGTCCAAAGATGAATATATGGGGATTCTATGCACAATATCCTTATCGTGTGCTAAAATGAATACTCATTTTCTGAATAATGTCTTTCAATATTTAAATATCTTTTATCCACCTTAAAAGCATATCAGATTATTTCCCCCTCTATGATCATATAATTCCAGTGCAAAACAGGTAAGGAGCTAGATGGTGTGATAACCATTTTTAATTTTTATTTAACTTTGATTTAACTGTTTTAGGCTGTTTTAGTGCAAGAAGTAAAACTTTGCTTGGGTATGAGCAAAGGGATAGGTCATTAGAAGAATGCAGTGTGCCTTATAGCAAATGGATACCAGAAACTCATGGGCACCTGGGAACTGAAATTGTGTGGCTGGCTTCCTCTACCCTGGAATTAGATCCAGAGTACCTCTGGGGACCTCACAGGATGAGGGAGTAGACCTTTGTTAATATTGTCATTCCAAAAATGTGTGCTCACTTGTTAATAGTCAATACACTATGTCTGAATTTTATAAAAATAAGAATTAAGCACAACTTACGTTACAAATTTAAAGAATTAAATAGCTTGAAAGTTCATAATAGGAGATGGAAATGTGACTGTGACTCTGAAAATGTTTTAAATATCTAAGCCTGCCTTCATAATAGCTCCAGGTAGTTTATGTTATTGTCCCCAGGTGACTTGTCCAAGTTGATGAACCAGCTCATAAGGGGAAAAGCTGAGAATCAAAATCCTCACCTGTGCAAGCCCCCAAGGCTGTGCTTGCTCATGAGACCACACAGTCTGCCTGTGATGGAAATAACAAGATTTAAAATCACTCATGGAAAAAATAAAATAAATAATAAAAAATTAAAATAGGGGCTTCCCTGGTGGCGCAGTGGTTGAGAGTCTGCCTGCCGATGCAGGGGACACAGGTTCGTGCCCCGGTCTGGGAGGATCCCACATGCCGCGGAGCGGCTGGGCCTGTGGGCCATGGCTGCTGAGCCTGCGCGTCCGGAGCCTGTGCTCTGCAACGGTAGAGGGTGCAGCAGTGAGAGGCCCGTGTACCGCAAATAATAATAATAATAAATAAATAAATAAAAATAAAAATTACTTATGTCTGAGAGGCATGATTGGCCACTCCATTTCTTCTCTTTAGGTCCTCAAATTTTTTTTGTTCATTTCAAAGCAGGTTAAACCAATCCAGAACACCCCTCCACCTTTTTTATCATTGTGTCTTCCCCTTTGTCCTATGCTCCCCTCTACTTTTGTTATTCCCTGCACCGCCCAATCCCTTCTATTTCAATTTCTGATAAGTGTTAATGCGGGTGGGATGTGATGCATGCCCACAAAATAACTTGGGGAACATGCAAGGCGTCAGCTTCCAGTCCTACCCAGGCTCTACCCACCTCGTCTGGCTTAGCTGTTCTGACGTTCTCACTGTTAGAAACGTTACTTTGGGGGTGGACCTTAGAGGCTGTAGCTTTATCCTCTGAATTTTGTGGTAAGTTCATGTTTATTGTGTGGAGAGAGGTTCCTCATCAACCGTATACCCCTCTCCCTTTGCCATCTTAGTATTGGTTTTGTTTATGAAGGTCCTTCATTGTTATTCAAAAGGCAAAGAATGCTGACACTGTGCAGCTCAGATGCAGGACGGACAGATTTCTTCCAGAGCAAACAGCAGGGCAGCAACCAAGTCTGGGAAAGAAAATGGCATCAAAGAGAAGTCATCAAGTCCACCCCTGATGAAGGAGAACAGGATGCCTTTGAGTAAGAAAGTAGAGAAGCAGAGGCTGAGAGAAAGGGCAAGTAAGCTAGGAAAAGAAAGGGAACGACTTGATAAAAACGGACGTTGCTAATAATTAAACAGCCAACTTCCCAAACTTTTTTCTGAGAGAGGCCTCATAAGTGTGTTCCCCATGGCCCCCATAGTGGAGCATGAGGGAAGCCCTGTGGTCAGTGCCAGGAAACATGAAAACCACTCCTTTTGTTCCCTCCCTCGGAGGAGTCTTGATTATAATGGAAATCCTGCCAGACCCTTAATTAGGAAAGTACAACAGGGCATTAATATAATTCATCACCTGTTAGAAGGAGCACTTGTGGGCTATTTACTAGAAATCTATTAAATATGACACGAAGACACATCGCACTCCATTTCTTAACATGACATTATAATCAGGATGTATGCTCAGTAAAATGGTTTATAGAACCCTTGTCTGTGAGTCCTATCAATTAACCAAAATTCTGCATCAATGAGGTATAGCCAGTGTAGCACCCTGAGAAAATGGATGCGTTTTTCCTCTGGTTCTCAGCAAAGTTTCATTTTGAAATAAAAGTGTTGTTTCCATGGCCAAGTTCATTGCCATATATTTTACTCATCAATGCATTGAGTGAAAGGATTATAAGAGTACTCACTTCATAGTTGTGTAACTGAATATTGAAGGACTTGTTTTTATGTGAACCTGGTACATTTCCTTGACATCCTAATATAAAAATCTTTTGTATAGATAAGGTCAGTATTGATGGCCCAGTACTCTAATTCTGTAAAATATGCCCTGATGTTTCTTAAAGTACAAATATCCTTTTAAGATTTTGTGTTTACAAATGAAAGAAAATCCATTTATGTATTATCTGCATATCAGTTAAAGATGAGAATCTGACTTTAAGGGGAGGGTATATATTTTCAAATGTATTTTACCCTGTGCTCAGGGTTCATTCTTGTCTTTTTTTTTTTTTTCACCTAATATGTGACTCTTCTCATTAAGTTATCATTATAGTTAGGACTCCACTCTGTATTGCTCTAAAATTATATTAGAAATGTTGCACAATGACCAAGGAGTCATGTTTAACATTTTCATAATCAGCCTTGGTTCAAGTCTCTGTATTTCTGTAATCAAGTTATATGCAAACATAGCTTTATCCATAGGGAGGCATTGTGTTCTTGGCTACAATGAAGGAAAGTAGTGGAAGAGGTCAACCAACATGGTGGAGTAAAAACGTCATCTGGGTGTGGCTCGGGAATAACTATTTGTTTTTACTTACTATGTTTATTCATTGGTTTTTCTCCCTTTCACATGCTGGCAAGAGTATCGAGGAGAATGTTTTTCTCATATAATGTCCCCTGCCCTGGTGCCATATTGTATTATGCTTTAAAATAGAAGCTGCCACTGCCAACCCAGATTTCTTTAAAGAAAACATACTTTCTTCTGGCAGGAGTAGAGCAAATGTTCGTTAGACCAGTGGGACACTTAAAGCCCAAAGGACTAGATAACAATGACGTAGTCCGGTCTCTCCTCGTCTCCCTGCCTTGACTCAGCAGCTCTCCACCTCTACTCTTTCTGTCTGCCTGTAGCAAAGGGTTACTCCCTTAGTCAAATCTCTATCACTGTGGAGACAGAGAAGGCGTATCTGTGACCAGCACAGGGGTGCAGAAACAGTAAGGAAAAATAAAATGCTATGATAACATCAGGATTCTGGCTAAGAAGGCCTTTGACTATGAAAGGGACGATCAGGTCCAAAGAATTCATTTTCACCCCCAGGTCTCCTTCTATTTCACTTTATCTCCTGCTTCTCTCCAGCATGAGCTCTTCCTCAAGCCAAGCCGGGCTTCTTCTCATTCTCAGCCTCCGTCCAGTCTCTGTGACCTTGCCCATGCCTCAGATGCCCTCCCTTTTCCCCTCACTATCGTGTATCATCTCCTCTTTGAAGTATCAGTTCCCTGATAACAGTCAAGCACTATTCACTTTTGTATCTCTTCCAGAATTTAATACAGGATATTTTACTAAGGAGACAGTAAATATGCATAGTTAAAAAATATTATTTTATTAGGTAAAATTTCTGTGTAGTTTTTAGGTCTGTAATATCTTTAGAAATAAGGTTAAGGATTTATGAGAGCATGAAGATGCATTTATATTTAAAACTGTTCTTGTTAAAGTTTATTTCTTTATTTTTAAATCTCTTTTCCTTTTCTGTGTACATCTTCAGTATAAGTAAACAGGTTATATTTCTTGAAATCTAAAGGCATGAAAATAATCCTTTCATTGTGTTCTTGTGTATCTCATGCATCTAAAATTAATGTTCTCTGAAGGACAGTTCAGGGTTCATGATGAATACTTATTAAAATGAACAATAAAAGTCCTTAGTTAGCTGTTAGCCCCAAAATAGAAATGGTCATTATCAATAATCAAGTCCCTGTAATAGATTCTTACTCTTTTAGAGGAGACCTCAATGTTTGCTGCCTCATTTTCAGAAGAGGCGTGTGAGAGAATCAGTGCCGGAAGTCACAGCTGTCAGACTCTGGAGTCTCAGCAAGGCATACTGGGTTGGAAAACCAGCTTTCCAAAGGGTCAAGGAAGCAGAAACTGATTTCTCACACACCATTACACAGTTTAACTAACATAACAAATGCCAAATAATTGCTGGCACTAATGGGTAGGTGGATGTTTACTTTGTATGGTTACCATGGATTCCCTTAGCATTGGTGGGCCTGCTGTGATTGAAATGCTGCAAATTTAAGGAAATAGAAATGATATGATTAACTTGACTCAGTAATTTGAAAAGGGTTTATTTATCTGAAAGACAAAACTATATCATACTCAGCTTCCTTTGATTTAACATATTGTCTATGGAAGTTTTCAGTATTACATAATTTTGTTTAATCCAAGTATGTATGTGTGTGTGTATAACTTTATTATATGTCATGCACTGGCATAAGCACTTTACATGCATTATCCTATTAAATTTCATTAGGTATAATCATCCCCACTTTACAGATTAGAAAACTGAGGTGGAGAGAGGTTAAGTAACTTGTCAACGATTCCATACTAGTAAGTAGTAGACAAAGGATTTAAACCCCATCAGGCCCCAGAGCCTAGGCCTCAACCCTTATATGTGGTTCCTTATCCAGCACTACCTGGAAACTTGTCCGAAATGCAACTTCTCAGCCCCCACCACAGACCGACAGAACCAGAAACTCTGGGGATGGGGCTCGGCAATCTGTTTTCACAAGCCCTCCAGGTGATTCTGGTCATGCTGAAGTTTGAGAATCACAGCCTTCCACTCCTCTCCCCTCTCAAGCATAGGTTCCCAGCCTGTGTGTGCCCAGCTGCAGCTGCCTTCTGGCATCCACCCCGTCCCCTCCAGCCCCTCCTCTAATCACTCTGCTGTCTTTCACGAATCCAGCCATACAAGGAATATTACTTAAGTTTATTGAAAGAACAAACTATGTGCTAGCTTTTACTCTTGAACAAGCACTTTATGTAATCATTATCTGATGAAAGGTATGAACCTCCTGCCCAGAGAAATGCACGTGTATATGTCCATGTAGAACTCATTAATCATGTCTCCCTGGCACCAATCCATGGGATGACCATGGAGTTCAGGTGAAGACTCTCAGGTAGCAGCTGTAAAGTATCATCAAGGTTATATACAAGGCCCCTATATGCCCCTCACAACACAATAATAAGCAGTTCATCTCTGTTCAGTAGTATTTTTCCTTTAAAAAAATCTGACCTCTGTGTTCAGTAGTATATTTTTCTTTAAAAAAAAATTATCTCTGGGCTTCCCTGGTGGCGCAGTGGTTGAGAGTCCGCCTGCCGATTCAGGGAACACGGGTTCGTGCCCCGGTCCGGGAAGATCCCACATGCCACGGAGCGGCTGGGCCCGTGAGCCATGGCCGCTGAGCCTGCACGTCCGGAGCCTGTGCTCCGCAGCGGGAGAGGCCATGGCAGTGAGATGACCGCGTACCGCAAAAAAAAAAACCATTTGGGATATGCACAGTTTAGTAACCCCCCGTTTTTACTAAATAGTATATTATCATTCTTTGTAAACCTGCTTAGAAATAATTATCTTCAATGAATAATTTAGTATAGTACACGAATAAGATTTAGCATGTCTACACCCAACTATATATTCTTTGTCCTATAATAGTGGCAAGGGATAAGCCTTTTTTCATTTTAATTTGGTTCTTAAATAGCAAACATCCTTGAAATTTCCAACCCCTTTTTGCAGTCAATTCCCAGTGATAATGAGCTTGGAAAGTGGGAAGGGAATGGAGGTGAATGTGGATTTAAAATGTCTCTCATTCTCTTAGTGTATTCTAATACTTATAATTTCCCTCCAGCAAGACTAGAATTGTGTTTTATCTCTAGATGTTACAGCCTGAGACCACAATTTAAGCACTATTTATTTATATGGAAGTCTGTTCCATGATCTCTTTTACTGTCCTATCCTTTTCTTTTCCTCCAGTTGTTTGCCATAACATGAAATGTCTCAAGAAGTAAGAGAAAAAAATGTCATTCAAGCACTTTTTAAAAAATAAAATATGTTTCTTTTTCTACTCACATCTTATCTCCCATGATTGTCTGGAATGGGTGTCCCCAAATAGTCAAACTGAAAGCGCAAACTTTACAATCACAGGAGATCATGGGCAGACCCTACCTGCCCTCAGATCCCTGATACCAGTGTCACCGCCACCTAGTCTTTGAGTTTATACATTATGAGCCCTGAGAAGGAAAGTGTAGGTCTTTTTTTCTTCATTTTTGTCCAGTATCTAGTACTGCGTAAAATTAACAATTTACCCAATAACTCTTTGTTGACTGAATGCTATGTATTAGCTTCAAATAAGCATGAACAATTCAAATATCTTTTTCCCCCATATTTCAGACATTCTTATATCAACTTCAATAATTGTTGGTTTAAGGGACATTCAGTGATGAGAAGAAAAATTGCAGATACAGAATTCTAGATTCTTCTGCTTGCTTAATACTTAAAAATGTTCTTTAAAGTGTTTCTCTTCCCATGTTGTTTTTGGTAGAATTGTTTCCTAAAGCAAACCACTCACTCCTTGATCTTGGCTCTCCTGGGCAGAATTTTGTGCATTCTGTAACATCTTTGGTGGTGGCAGTCCAGTTCTTCCAGTAACTTTGTTAACGTGCTGTGAACAATTGACAATTTGAGTATGTAGTGTATATGATATTAAATTGTGAATTAGTGGGACTTACGATGTAACAGCATATCAATATTTGAAGATATTGGTACTTGATATCCTGTCAAGGAAAATTTGCCTCCAAATTTTAAACTGGAAAGTCACTGGAATAACTGTTCAGAAAAGAATCACAATTACATGATTTTTTATATTTTTGGTACATTATGTTAAGAATTGTGTACAACTTGAAATGTCTGCGTACTGATCCTCAAAACAACCAATAAATCTCAATTATGAAAGAAAAAAAATGTTCTTTATACTTGTAACTAGTGAAGATAAGATAGACTTTTAAAATAAAGTCATGATTCTTCCAAGTGGCCGTATATCAGCCCTGAGAGAAGTCAGCTTGTATCATATATAACATCTGGAGATTTATGATCTCTTGGAGAATGCTAGCAGAAATCTTCCAGTCTTCTCACAATTGTATTTAGCTTATTAATACCTTTTTATTTGTCTGTAAACATGATATTCATAGTCAAATATTTGAAAGATATAGAAATTGTAGGGGGAAAAAATCCCCATCACCGCCATTCAAATATACAAACATAACCATTCTAACCTTTTGTTGAATTTCCTGTTATCAAGTCCGCATTTGTTCAATGTATTATAAAACAAAGGGTTGGAGTAAACTTTTATGTTCATTTTGATATTATACAACCACTTTATTACATACCCACTATTGGTATAATTATCTTCATGTTAGAACATTAAACATTTCCCCCATAAAACTTTGTTACCTATGTTAGGTCAACTGTCTTTAAGTTTCTTTTTGGAAAAATCAGATTTAACTAAGCTAGGAAAAACAAAACAATCTAGTAAGAGCAAGATTCCTCATTGAACCTTACAAATGGGATCTTTGGTGTTATTTTTAAGCTTGTTATTTCAAAAACTTCAATTATCATTGTAACAAAAATGAACTGTCAAATTTACATTTAGATTGATTCAGATTCCATGCATCCTTTTGATTTCTAGAATTCTTTGTGTATTACCTAGGAAAATAGTAAGTTCATCCAACCCATTTCAATTCATAAGTCAAATTCCAGTAATCCTAATGCCATTAGAATGAAAAATACTATAATAAAAAAGTATCCAAATCTCAGGCAATGACATGTTTTTTTCAAGTCCTCTTTAATGGAATAGATTGTTCCAAAACAAATTTTTAAATATATTAATTTTAAAAGGGTTCACTTACATCTTTAATCTTGAAAACTATATAAAATAAAAATACAAATATCAGATAGTATTTAGTAAGAATACATTATAAGTTGATGATATATTAGAATTGAATGTATATTATGATATTTCTTTATGTGATCTGTTTACCTGACCTTGGATTTAATCCTGTTAATTAAACATATTTCAAGAACTGTAATGAAAAATAAGATTACTGTAGGGAAGTGAATTTCCACAAGTTTTTGGCAAGGCTTCTAAATTGGTAGATTTGCATCACCCAGCCTGTCTTGTCCTGGATATGCTAATGAGCATTCAAAGCCAATACATGAAAAAAAGGAAGAGGAGAAGTATTTGAGCACATTTATAGGCAATCCATAGCTCAATGACTAGACACTGAATATCTGAGAATTGATTTTATAAAATGGCATATTTTAAGAATGAGAACTTTCTCAAGTTCTTTTACTCCTAGAACAAAGACTGTTATCTTACTATATTTTTAGGATGATTGTCTAGGGCAGCCTTTTGATATAAATAAATGATGCATTAACATTATATGCAGACAGAGTGTATATGCCAGCAGAAAACTAAATGCGGGAGAATTGTGTGTTTATACAATACTATTCCAAGGTCAGTTCACTAACTCTTTGCTGAACATCACAGCTCAGATATTTTTTCCTTTTTTGATATATTTTCCTTTTTCTGTTAACAGCAGATATCCCTTTATGAAACATTCCATAAATCGGAATCTAGTGAGATAATTTTTTGTAATTCTCCCTTGACCCATTTTTGTGCATGCAGTTTTGTAAACATCTAAAACAGTTGCACAAAACAACTTAGTAATCTAAAATAACTGAACCTGGAACTAAAAGAAATTAGGAAATAATCAAGAAAGAGATTTCATATAGCAATCAAATTTTCAGTCAATAAATATTTTTGATTAACTGACTGAACACTACTCTTTAAGGATATTATTGTTCATTGTCTTCAATCTTTTGAAGATTGTAGCAACAATGACAGAAATGTCTGGTGGAAATTGCTCTAGGATCAAATATTTTTTAGTAGAAATTAAATTCACTTATCTAGTTAAAAATTACCAATGAAGAAAGACTTTGCAACTATTGACGTAATTGCTTTACCCTTTTTTAACTATATAAATAGGATATCTAGTTTGAAGTTTAGAAGCTAACAATCATTTTAGCTGAATGCACTTAATTTTAGTTACTTTTCACTAGTTTTTGCTTCTGTCTGCAGTTTACTTAGTATTTTGTTGAATAATTCAGCAACTTGATCTCATGATAATACCACTGTCACAACTACCTAGACTACCTAAAGTTTCTACCTTTAGTTTCTTATATTGACTTAAAATCTTTTTACATTTTAATAGTTAATTAATAGGTATTGATTTAGTTTTAAGTTGCACAGTGACAATAACCAGTATAATAAAAAGCATCATTACAAAATCTTGGTTATAATTTTATTGCTCTGTTTTGTGAATAGCAAATCTACCCAAAGTGGTATAATTTCCTTCTCTGATGAAATATTAACCCATACAGGCTAAAGGAAAGCAATGGATAAAGTCATTATCAATTCACTATCACCTTTAATTCCACCCCATAAATTACTACCCTTTATCAATAAATAAGATTTTGTCTAAGTAGATCCCAAGACAATCACAATTAGGTAAACATGTTTTTTTAAAAAAAAATTTTTTAGGAGATTACTCTCTAAAGTCCTTATTGTAAGCTGTAAGGGCCTGTTAATTGAAGATCTTAAGGATTCAGCCCTGGTGCTCATGATAGATTCCATTCTGCCTTTTCATTAATTCCTGGGCGACAGAATAAAAGGCATACTGATTAAGTTTGGAGATTACACTAAGCTAACAGGGGTTACGATGCTTGGAAAGCTAGAACTAGAATTTGAAATGATCTTAATAAATTATATAAATCACATTTCAAAAATATGGAACAAATTCAAGGTTATATCCTAAGAGAGAAAAGCAAACTATACTGTCAGCAGAGGGAGGAAGGTTGTCCAAGCACAGATAGGACAAGAAAAAGACTGAGCTCCAGGAGAGTCAGCAGAGCGGTGCTCACCCTAAAACAAGACTACAAGGGCCAGCCTTGCTCCGCAAAAGGCACGTGTAGCTCCTTTGCGGCTAGAACTACAGAAAATTAAGACGAGGCCCACCTGGAACCAGCGCCACACCCCCGAAGCTCTAGTTCAGCGAGCTGGTGAGAGCAGAACAGAGGGTGTAGCGTATGCTCAGGGCACCTCTGAGCAACTGTCCACAGAGAGAATGTGGGTGCCAGGCCCACCTCAGACACCATGCGTTCAGGGAGTGCGTGAGGACCAGCGGACACGGAGAGGCTGTAAGAGCTTGTTGGCTTTCAGCAAAGTGTGCTATAAAACTCCTATGATGCTGGCATTTAGGGAGGTAGGAAATAATCCTTTGTTATGTTTGGTGTTGTATAAGCTTTTATTAAATTATTTTGTCGACTTTGAATTTCTACATTTTAAAAGGAAGTGTGAAAATTGGAAAAGGTCTGTAGCAAAACAACAGAAATGCTTAATGGGATGTAAAATAGGTCATGTGGGGAAAGATTAAAAGGAGTTTGGTTGCTTAGCCAGGAAAATAGAAAGCTAAGAGATGACTTAATAACTGTCTTATCGTATACAGAGGTTTATCATAAGAATGCAGATCAGTTCTCTATCCCTACGGAAGAAGAAACAAAAGAAAATTAGTTTAAAGTAGCAAGGGATAGCTTACTTTTACATTGGAAGGGATTTCTTGATTATAAAATATCAATAAGCATTGTCTAAGGTTACCAAGAGACAGAATATATAATCTTTGAATATGTTTAAAATGAAATGAGCACCCACCTGGTTGGAAGACTTAACAGTTGACCTGCTTGATGGTAGAACTGAGCCAGACAACCTTTTTGAGAAATTTAACAGTTCTATCATGGTTATAAAATAAAATATCGTAGTCATCTTCCTTTCCTATTCATCTATAAAGATAAATGTACATTATTAATATGAAGGCTTTATGTGACAATTTCAAGAGATGACTTTGCTCACTGTTTCCCTATCTCTAAGTAAGTACACTTTTTTGTTTCCTTTTCTTTCATTTATTTAACAATGTCTGTTGAGTGCCTGCTCTGTGTAAAGCACTGCTCAAGGCTATGAGTGATACAAACAACTGAACACTCCTTTATTCTTTCTTCACAAGCATTTGCTAGTCATCTCCCCTTTGCTAAACACTATGTGACGCGCTCAGAGTCCAACTACAGGTGCGGAAGATGGCTCGAAAGAGCCCACAGGCTAGTGAATGAGGATAATAAGTAAACGGAATTGCAGTGCGATGTGACTTGGCCTGTGCCAAAGGTATAAGCAGGCGGCTTGGAAACATGTGAGACACGGTGGGTGCATCTAGTACAGACTCTGGCAGTGTCTGGAGATTTCAAAGGGTTTACTGGAGGAGATGCCATCTGAGCTGAGCTGCGTCGTGGTGAGAAGGGAGTCCATTGTGCTCCAAAATGCCAAGAGGATTATCACAGGAACTGATTGTTACCACCTGGCAAGATACATGAAAGCATTTGTTTCTTTTTATCAACTAAAATGTTATTGATTCTGTCCTCTGCCCTTTCTTTGATCTTTAATAAAACAATGAAACCTAATTTACAGTCAGTTCTGTTATAAGGTGACATACATGTTTCTAAATTCATCATGCTGCACAGAAAATTGTAGCTTAGAGGAAAAAGGGGTTAGGGACAAACACTCAAAAACTTCATCCGGGGGACACAAAATTTTTAAATGTTAGGAACTTAATGAAAATGGTAGCATGGTTTACACATATTGAAGAGTCAAGGAATACATACTAATACTACAGTACTATATAGATTCTACAAAAATGTGGCAGTGTACCTTGAAGAAGACCTGGAGTTTACTTGTGGAAGTCAAGTCCGAGGGTGAAGTGGTGGAGGGAGGTGATCTGAAATAGGATAGAAGATTGTGATGGGAGATAGGCATGAATATGGCTCATAACTGAGTCATAACACAGGAAGGGAAATGAGAAGTTTGAGATGTGTGCTGGCGTGTGTTTTGTAAATTTCTCCACAATTCAGTTCAGCTGGGTACAGTTTTCTGTGCTCACCTAGTGTTTCTCAGCAAGATCTTGGAGTAAAAGCAAATGTGAAATTCGCATTATGCTCAAGTCCTTCCCTAATGTATCAATTCTGTTGGAACAAATGTGCAGTTTCCAAACAAGCCTTATTGCAGAACTGACTGTATTTGTTGCAAATTAAGGTCATAATTTTCTTACAGTATATCCTGAAATCTCTAACATAGTGTGTTTAGATTCTATTGGACATGTCAGAATTCCTCATAAATCCAGTCTCCTATTTAATGCTGATATAAGTGACTTCCATTTTTGCCAGAGCTACATTTTCCTCTCAGCTTCTGTAACAGGGGAGCATCTGCAGGGAACTTGGCAAAACAGGTGAGGGCCATAAGATTGCAACCAGTGTTTGGCAGCCGGAGCCTCCATATTTGCAGCAATCCTTGGGGAGATGCAGTCGCAAGGACTGCAGGTCTTTTCTTCACTCTGACAAGGTAAATGGCCAGAAATGCAAAGGAAGATGTCTGGAGAGTAGGGCTTTGGCCATGGATCAACCTCAGTGACCAGGAATCACTGCTGCCTTTTAGTAGGAAGCCAGTAGGTCCTTAGAGCTGGACTCTTTTTTTTGCTCTCTCCTTTTTGTCAACGGGCATAGATTCTGGCGTAGGGGGAGAGGAAAACCCCAGTGGTTTAAATTCGTGAAGGACAGAGGAGGTAGCAGCTGGGGAGGCAGGTCAGGCAGCGTCCCTCTCCGGGCTTCTGTTTCCTTGTGAAATATTTTCCACCACAAAAGATATAAAAACAATGTTTTGTTTTGCTCTCTATGCAATGTGGAGGTCTTTTTTTTTTTTTTTTTCACTTAATTCAAGTGTTTGTGCAAGAAAGGCAGCTCAGAGTTACGTTATCTGAGGTCAGGGAGAAGAGACAGTTTTGCATTTGGGTTTGGATTAGGTAGCAGGGTCGTCAGAGGCACTTGATGGTGTTCTTGAAGTGGCTGGAGTCCTCCTGTTCACACAGCCCCGGGAGTCACAGGCCCAGAGAGAGGGAAAGGTTCCATCTATCCACACTTAATTGCCAGATCTGACAGGTCTGTGTAAAAATTGGGAGCTAAACAGTTAAATTATACCAGATGATAAAATCCTTACACAGCCTCAAGCAAACATTCAGCTGACAAAAATGTTATTGTATGTTCTCTCTTGAAAGCTTTAAGATATGCTTGGGTTAATTAGATTTCCAAATATGCAAATATGCCCTAGTGAGGTTTTTCTGAAATGCACCATTTTAAAATTATGTAGCATGGCATTAGTGTTCAAAATACTGAATTGTAAGACTTAGCCTGAATAGCTTACTAACATATCATATAAATTCATAATTGATCAAACTCATTTATTCCCCACTGTCCACATTATACTGTTCAAATTGGGTTAGAAAGTTTTATGGAAATTAGGTTCTCTAGCATGCTTTGGGGGAAGATCAAGGAGTAGTTTAGATTACGGCACTAGTTCTTCAAAAAATGCCAATTCACTTGTCGATATCAGTGTTTCCAACTTGCTCAGTGTAGGGAACACAAGGCTTCTAGAGCCCTGAGACTGGATCACCTGGAGGAAATTAGAAGACAAACTTTGATCTCAAGGAGAAAGAATACTTTAGCAAGTGCATCCCCAATGATTTCATTTTGTTCACCTGCTTATGCCAGTGAATAATTCTAAGATTTCAACTTCTGAATAGTTTTTTTTTAATATTAGATTTCATTTATAATCAGATTTCTGGATAACTGAAATGTTTGAGCTGTGTTGGTTAAAAGAAAATCATTTTGGGGGAAACTGTTCTAAAGTGCATCATATCCTTCAATGCTTTATTAAACAGTATATACTGAAATTTACTAAAGATAAGCCAACAGTTTCTGGGTAACTCAGTTGTGCTGGGCCCACGTGGCCAAGTGAGGTGTAGAATGCTGTTTACTCATGGTTTTAATGACCTCAACCACAAGGTCGACAAACTTTTTCTATAAAGGGCCAGGTAGTAAATATTTTAAGTTTTGCAGCCCAGGTGGTCTCTGTTGCTGCTACTCAGCTGCCACTGTATTACAAAAGCAGTCATGGCTGATATGTAGTGAGTGAGCATAGCTGATTTCCAATAAAACTTTGTCACTGAATAGGCAGTGGTTGAATTTGGCTTGCAGGCTGCGGTTTGACAACCTCTGACCTCAACTACCATCTTTCTCGAGTAACTTATTAGAAGTTCATGATTCTCGTTTCTTGCTGTTCTGATGTTCTTGTATTCCTTCCTTTAGCAATGTCTCACCCTTTTCTGTTTATTGCTTTTGATGTGGTTTGGCCTACAGGGGAAAAGAACATAGCTTGTTAGATTTGTACTTAAAGTAAGAATCACTAGACTCCAAGGGAGGGGCAAAAGGCTTTCTAGTCAAGAGGCACAGAGTGCATTTACTATGGCTTTCCTTCTCGATACTTGCTCAGGGGCCATTTTTATTTATTTCTAGGTTCTTGAACAAATTGTTAATGTGGAAAATAAGTTTTGTGTTAAAAGAATTTTGTTGTAGTTCAATGGGCTTTTGTAACTATACATCACATTTACTTAAAAGTAAAAACATTTTTCAACTGCATTTTCGTGGGCATAATTTAGTGTGTCTCGTCCAGTATTTTCCATATTTATGAATTAGTTTATCAAGAGTAACAGATGTGGGCTTCCCTGGTGGCGCAGTGGTTGAGAGTCCGCCTGCCGATTCAGGGGACATGGGTTCATGCCCCGGTCCAGGAAGATCCCACATGCCGCAGAGCGGCTGGGCCCGTGAGCCATGGCCGCTGAGCCTGCGTGTCCGGAGCCTGTGCTCCGCAACGTGAGAGGCCACAGTGGTGAGAGGCCCGCGTACCACACAAAAAAAAAGAGTAACAGATGTGTCTACTCTAAAAGAAGAAACTAAATTGCCTTTCAGATGGAAAGAAATTGCCCTGCCCTCACCATGATCAGTGTTCTATAATATTTTGTGCCTACTCTAGTTTACTTTGTTCACATAACTAAACTTTGTTTTTGAGTTGTTGGAACTCTTCCATCTGCCCACATAGCTGAGTTGTTGAGAGCACTGGGTTTGGGTTCAAACTGTAATTCTGTCACTTACAGCTGTGTGATATTGGGCAAGTTACCTAACTTTTCTGAACCTTGGCTCTTTCATCTACAGAGTAGGTGTGACAAGGGTACCTACCTGAGAGCATAGTTGTTCTGTTTCTTTGATGTTGCCCTTGTAATTCCTCCTCTTTTCCTCCTCCTTTCCTCAAGAGACATTCAGATCAACCATAGGTTCAAATCTTACCATACTATTTAAGTTATACTATCCCGTTAAGGCCCTTTTTTTTTTTTTTTCCAGTTCATCGTTGAAGCAGATGACTCCTGAGATTAAAATAACTTGCCAGACTTTAAAATGGTGGCCACACTGGGGCATGAAATACAGAAAGTGAGGATTTATAACATAAAAAGCCACATCCAAGTACAGAAAATGTTATTTTATCATTTTTGCTATTACATTACTAGATGTTTAAGGTATTATCTACATTGAATTTGGCATGCATGCACAGTAAAACATTGAAAATTTTGTATGAAACAGGTCCTAAAATAAAGTCTGCCAGCTCTAGGAGGAGCTAAGTTTAGCTGTCAACATTGGTCAACAAGTTCTCCATGTCTGCACATCCAAGATGTTCCAGAGACTTAATTCTATTATTCAATTTCCTAGTTGCTTTCACCACAGGAATTTAGGAAGATCTAGGTCCCTAAGCATCAACTGTCCAACAGTTACTGTTCTAATAATTTCTACAGAAACATCATTCTCAATCTCTTTGGTATACACAGTTTTTTGTGTACCCCACAAAATGATCTAAACCCATAAGGACCCCAATAATGAAACGAGTAGTCTAGTTGATGGAAAGTGCCCCGTTGGGTAATTAGGCAAATCACAGTGGCACCCAGAGCAAATTGCTTACTCTTTCCAGGCAAGAGTTGTCCCATCTTTAAAATAAGGAGATGGGAATTTAGGTTTTACAATGATAGAATAAAAGCATTTTTGCACCCTTCTCTTGAAAATCACACCCACAACTAGAAAAAAAAGCACAAACATAAAGTTTGATTATGATTAAAGTAGGGAATCACCCACTGTAGTCCAAGAACACAGCCTGTGAAGTTGGAAGTCAGATGGGAGAATGATAAATGATTAGAGTAATGGAAAAGTTTTGCAAATAGTGTTGATGGTTGTGCAATACTGTGAGTATAATTGTTGCCACTGAATTATACCTTTAAAAATAGTTAAAATGGCACAATTTGAATATATTTTTTACCACAATAAATTTTTTTAAAGGAATGATAAGTGATTTAGTAGATTTTGGTCAAACAAAAATGCATGTAGGTTGAGAGTACCAAAGAACAGTTTACCAGTCTGCCTCCCAAAAAGATCTCAGAATTGGAGGTCATGTAGTAATACAGGGTGAGGGTAGTGAAAATAGGGATTGCTTGAAAATGTGTACAAGTTGCAACTAGACCTCCTGGTCATTTCCACTGCCCCTGGTCAGATGACCTCACCCCTTCCATCCAGGTAGAAGATGATGCTCTGGGGAAGACAGAATCAGGGAGTCTCAGGACTTAAAGGCTACAGGGACTGAAGAGGGTGAGGGAACCACACCGAAAACACAGGTGAAAGTCTAGTGGTCCTACACCTGAGCCTCTAGCCTCTTCCCCTGAGGAGCTCCAAAATGCAGATAGTCAGGGCTTATCCCTGTAAGCCACGTCACTACAGTCGTAGCTGATTTTAAAATATGGAGCCAACAACAACAACAAAAAAAAAAAACAAAAAAAAATAAATAAAATAAAATAAAATATGGAGCCAAAGAAGAGCCGAAGCAATGGCTAAAAGAGTTGAAAGTCATTGCCTCTAGGAAGGAGGAGGGGAGGGAATGGGAAAGTACCCCTAAGTTTTTGACTGGCCTTTTATTATTATTTGATTTCTAAACTGTATGCATGCAATACTTTGGGTTTTTTAATGATGAGAATAAATTTAAAAGACATAAAATAAGGGATGATTTTTAACAGTCCATCTTGCCTTTTGTTTGCTTTAGTCATATTCAGTCATGTTGTCCTTTAGAGAAAATACTGTTTCTAGATTCTTTACTTTATTCCATAAGGGAAAAAATTTTTTACCAAAATAGCTGTTTCTAGGTAGCGCTAATTGGCGTTATCATACTTTTTGTGTAGAGTATGTTTGTATTTAGATAGATATTTTTCCTCCTAGTAATTATATGTCTGTACACTAGACTATGTCTACTTCAAGATCAGTAAATTAGTCCGGATTCAGAATGTCTAATGATGTAACCTGGACTGGGCTAGCTTCCTTTATCTTTTTTTTTTTTTTCTATTCCATTTACTAAGTAATGGAATAGAGTATGTTTAAAAACATTTGAGGGAAAAGTGTCCTATCTAATATCCAGCCACTTTGCATTTGCATAGAAAATGTGTGCTAACTTCAAAAGGTCTTATCTATACCTTAGAGAAGGAATGGGATTTTATATTTTGCAGCATCTTCTTTCCATATAGAGATATCTCATTGGCCTAGTCACTAACAGGCTTATGTTTTAATTCATTTTTATGAATCTAAACAATGATTTGATTTAACAGACATTGTTGTAATAGGTATTTTTCAGCAGACTGCTGCAGTTGATTTGTACAGTTCTTTGTTTGCTCCTGTGAAAAGACCATTTTCATCTTTTGTTTTTATTTTCAAAACATACAAGGGTCACTAAACCTCTTTAGAAATTGCTTCTGAATAGTCATTCTTTGTGTGGAAAAACTACAGTATATTCCTTAAGTGAAATTCAATCAACTACTTTTATGGTAACTGGGCTTAAAAGACATCAGTGAAAATACCCACACAAGCTCTTAAGATCCAGGCATTTGTTTCAGCTGACTTTAGTATGTACTTATCCATTGTGCATCAAATAATGAGCAAAATAGCCAGACTTCTAATAAGCAAGTACAATATAGACAAAAGAGAACACTGATTTAAGGTCCTAGTGTCAAATGCGGTAAAACACTCTGTTTATAGCGGGTCAGGCTTGGGTTTACAATTAGCACTAATTACTGAGAAAAAAATCAAAACCACAGCTTTAAGGAAGGACACTTTTCACTGCAAGATCAAAGCCATTTTCTGCAGAATAGGGAAGCCTCTGCCGCTTAATTGCACTGAAGTGCTAATTGGATTGTAAGGAACTTTCATGAGTTCCTCCAATTAGCCAGCCATCCCTGACAAAATCCAAAAAGAAGAGATTATGAGTTCTTAGAGCTTTTGTCTATAAGGTTGCCATTTGTATACTTGAGTGAATGTAGCCTTGCCTCCTTTTTATGCAAATTGAGGTCTTTGGGGTCCCAGTTATTAGCTTCCTATAAATAGCCTTGAAGGTAGAGCTATCCATTCGATATCAAGTCTTAACTGTGTGCTAATGATAATGGGACAACATTAAATGGAAACCATGATTTTTATTAAGATTCTTCATTTAAAGCATGAGAATTGGGTGCAGCTTCTTGGCTCAGGATTGTTTTCTCATGCAGTTAGGATCCAGTTAGCATATTTGTATTACATTTGATATTTGTATCACATTTAAGTACTCTTCACTTTGGGTAATTTTTTGGAAAGGAATAGATAATCAGTAATTTCATGGTGTTTGTTCTCTAAGTAATCATTTTTATCCCCGAGAATTATTCATGGCTCTAATTGTGCTTTGCCCAGACACTGCATCCCCTGTGATTTTTATTGTTGTTGTTTGATCATATAAGGCAGCAACAAATCTTTCAGCTCACCATGTGAAAGCTCGTATGACAAAGTGATCTCTTTGCGCAAAATTCTCCATTTGGATAAAGAAAATGGGAACCTTTTCTTGATGCCGGGTCCTCCTTACATAAAGTGAAGTAAAAAAAAGAAAGGGCAGCTGTGGAGTGAATTCACCTGTCTATATTAGATTGGGTCCATGATAAATCTTAAAAAGCTCTTACTGACATAAAACCTATTCCACTTTATTTACATTCCTCAAACTTTGTTTATTTGGACATTTGCCTAGGTGATAAAAGTGCTAGGTCTCCTTTGTACTGGCAAAGGAAGACAAACTTAAGCATTTATCCAGGATTTTAGATGTTCTGAATTATCTGATGATTAACCTCATTAACTGGAAAAGAATTTACTTCCCACACTTTACTTTCTGTTATATAAACCCTAGAGTGAGTTTTCAAATAATAAAATTGTTGATTTGCATCTCCAAAATTTGAGTATGCTAAAGATAACAACAACAGAGTGTCAGAGAGTAGTAACATGATTTTCCATGCTCCCAGAGTCAAATGTTTCATGCTGTTTGTGTATTTTATAATAAATGGCGGTATTAAAATAATAATGGTACCTACTATGTGTGCAGTTGGTACTGTTAGACATTTTACATACTTTATCTCTTCTTACTATGAGACTCAAAGAAAAAGCAGTGCTATCCTCATTTTCCAGGTAAAAATACTGAAGCTTAGAAAGGCTCAGTAGCACAGCTGTTAAGTAACCCAACTACTTACTAACTAGAGAAGCCAGGATTAAAATCCAGTTTTTCCTGACTTCAAAGCCTTTGCTTTCAGCTTGTAGAAATTGTTGGCAAATTAGATCCCTCCCCTTATGTTTAGTCTTAGCATCTTGTACATTTCTTTTTTTTTTTTAAACATCTTTATTGGGGTATAATTGCTTTACAATGGTGTGTTAGTTTCTGCTTTATAACAAGTACATTTCTTATGTAGGTCTTATCGTTTATATTTATGTGTTGCTCCTGTTAAATTTCTCATTCCCCATTTTAAAAGCAAGGGACTGTGTCTGTCTTGTTCATCAGTGCCTAGTGAGAGTGTCTGGCCCACAGTAGGCTCTCAATTAATGGGAGGAGGCCCAGGACCAGAGCCACAGGCTTCTCACTCCCAGATCCTTCAAGTATTCAGGGAAAGTCCTGGGATTTACAATATATATGCAGTTTACTAAAAGATCAGGATTTGAGAATCCTACAAATACTTTATTCTTTGATAGTGTGTGATTACTTCTTCCAAATATTTTAAGTGTTTTTTTGTTTTCCTCCTCATCATGAACACATAATTTTCTGTTACAGATAAAGACTTCCCTACAGGGGGGTGGGTTTTGTACCATGAAGTTATTCAGATAGCTTTTTAAAATTAGATTATTGGGTGGTATGCATTGCTTGAAATAACTGTCTTCTCTATCAAATTTTATGCTTTTGCCGAATTCTGGCATATCTATGAGGAATCCTATATGAATCTTGAAATTACTTAAATTGTTAAAAGAAATTTATCAGCTGTGTAAATTTACTGATATCCACTTCTCTGTTCTAATTTATGAAAATAATTAGCTTATGGTTACACAAGTTTCCTTAAAATAAAATGGAAAGTGGTTCATTTTAAAAAACTAACACTTGCTCTGTTATTTACAACCAACTGGCCCATAGGTATCTTCTAAAATTGCATTTAAGAATGTAAGAAAAATTTTTAAAAAATTAAAAGAAAAGAATGTAAGAAAAAATTTTAAAATCCCATCTGGCGTGTAAAGTAGTAGCAGTAACTTCTATGTAATGGTCTTTCAATTTTTGCATGTAAATGTTATTTCTTATCCTAATAGTATATATTTCTCATCTGTAAAATGGGAATAATACCAGTATCAAAGGGCATGTGTTGTAGGTTGTATCACAGGCCTGACAGAGTAGATGGTCAATAATTGGTAGCTATTTATATAGTGGAATGTTAGTCACAGTGAAAGCATGGGTTATTAAATAATGTCATTACCGGTGTTTTACCCTACATGAAGAGTTTTGTACTATAAGTCCTAACTTGTATATACAAAGTTGGCCCTTGAACAACGCAGGGGTTAGGGGCACCGACTCTCTTTGCAGTTGAAAATCTATGTATGACTTTACAGTGGACTCTCTGTAACCATGATTCTCCATCCCCAGATTCAGCCAACCAGGGATCATGAAGTACTGTAGTACATATTTATTGAAAACATCTGCGTATAAGTGTGTGTGTGTGTGTGTGTGTATGTGTGTGTGTGTGTGTATGTGTATATATGTTATATATAACTTTATATAGTTTTTAATTTTTTGGTAAAAATATGCATGACACAGAATTTACCATTTTAAGTGTACAATTCAGTGGCATTAAGTACATTCACAGTGTTGTGCAGCCATCATCACTGTTCATTTCCAGAACTTTCCAAATAGAAACTGTTATATGTTTTATTTTAAATTTTAAATTGTTTTCCATTTTTAAAGAATTAGACAACAAAAAATATATAACAGATCTATAGTGAACATTTACTGTGTTCCCTTTTTTTAATTCCAAAGGCATTTCACTCTTCTGTGAATCACATTTACTATAATGAATTAATGAATAAAGGTATCATTATAAAAATCTTGATCTTTTCTTACCCAAACTCCAAGAACCCATCTCCTATCCTTTGTTCCCTCCCACCCATTGCCACATACCCACCCATGATCACTGGAAATCAAGAAGTTCAGCTGAGAAAGCTGTGCAACTGAGATAGAGGTTCTCACATCCAAATGAAGGCATTCTCCAACTAGCTGTCTTTCAGGAAATAAATATTTATCAGGAAAAACATTTGACATTAGTTCTATTTTATCCACAGTGTAGCAGGTTTTGACTGATTTTGATTTACCCATGAGTTTAAATCATCTCTATTTCCCCAGGCCTTGCCCCACTCTTAGTGCCCACCCCCCACCGCCGTTCCCTTAGTTAACAGACATTGACCACACTTGGTGATCCCATGTCTGTGCCTCTTGCATGTATTGCTTTTTCTGCCCTAGCGTCCCTCCCCAACTTGAACCTCCACTTCTTTGCAGCCAGGCTGGTTGTTACTATCACTCTGTGGTCAGCTCAGACTCACCTTCTCAAGGAATCCTTCTCTGGCACCCAGCCCACCTGCCTCTCCTCTGTACTCCGGTAACTTCCTGTGCAAAACCTCTGGTAACCTGCATCACACTCTGCTGAGAATTAAATACTCACCAGCCTTCTTTCCCTCTGGATTGGGAATTCCCTAAGGTTTGGTAGTGTTACTTATAAATATTTATAACCCTATTTTCTAGCACAATACTGGCACAGAGGAGGCAGTTAGTAAATAGTTACTAAATAAATGTTACAGAACTAGAGTTTTTCCAATTGTAGTCAACCTTTCAGACCCAAGTACAATGGATTGCTATATTTGTATTTTCAGTCTATCAGAATCCTTTGGGGGTTACTCTTAAGGTGAGAGTAGATGAATGAGCAACTGTGCATGTAAGGAGGACAAGTTGAGTCCCAGAACTGTGAGCTCCGGCCCACATGAAAAGCAAGGTATCCAAAGGAGTGAAAATAAAAACGAATCAAGAACCAACAGGAACCACAAAGTTCCCCAAATTTGCCTTCTGCCCATATCATTCCTGTTCTTGGTTAATCTGAATATCAGTTCCCACAACAGAATAAGGCCCCAGGACTTGTGTGTCGCATGAGAAGGAAAGTACACAGATTAATTCTAGTCATTGAGAACAGATCTACTGAAATGTTCCCTGCAGTAAGTATGGATTTTACTGCAAAGTGCTGAATAAACCTCCCAGAGCTTTTCTTGCCTTTGTGAGACCATGTTAGTTCAGAAGACAAAAAAAAAAAAATGCATAAAAGAAACAGGGAACTCAGAGGCCATTTCTGGCCACAACTTTAACAAACTGCTTTAAGCTCTGGTCTGTGTCAGTTGAGACCATGTTGGAAGGGACCTGAAACTGATATTTTCAGTAAAATTGAGACATAGTCCCCATGTTATAAGAACCACTATAACAAAACTTAGTACATTGCGCATGTGAACTTTTTTGCATAATAAAAGCCACCCCTACTAAAATATAACATATGATGGGGTGATTAGCATGCTTTTCACAGTGTGGTCATTGAAATGTACCAAGCAAATAAACTAGTGAATTTGATGAGTGGGTAGAAGGGGGTATGAAGTTGATTAGAACCAGGTGAAAGGCAGGTGAGGCATATCACAAAAAGCATACAGAAATAAAATCTATCTCCATAACAAAGAGTTGCCTGTGTGCGTGTGAGTGTGTGTGATTATTTCTCAGCCCTACATAGTAAATAATGATCGTGATTCAGAACGTTTTAATTTTCTGTGTAACTGAATAAAAGTAAGTTGAAAATACATGAGGTTCTTCTACATGATTCCTGAACACCTCTCTTTATATAAAGTGGTCTTTGTACTTTGCTAGACCCAGGGTTCTGTGAGAGAATTTCACCCATCAGCATCTAAACTAAACTTAGTGATCAGCCCTGAATGCAGTGGGCCCCCACCTAAGAGGAGAACAATTCCATGGCCCAAGCACTCGTCAGAAAGTCAGAAATATCACGGGGTATTGTGCATATAAGAGAAGGGCCTTTGATGTAAGCACCAAGGCTGTTACCATGGAGACCACATTCAAGTCACTTCCTGATGCTAAAGCACCTGATCTTCATGTCTCCACTAATTTCCACAGAACCTTGACCATACTTGACAGTTTTAACTCTAATGTGACAGTTTATTTTAAGAAAATATGTGATTGCCCCATCATTCATAAAACTGAGGATGCAAAATTTTGAAAGATGTGCAATAATCCCTGTAAAATTTGGAACTTGATTCAATTTTTCCTTCATTTTCTTCTTAGCATTATCACAGGATTATTTTCTACGTAATTTTGAATGTTACTGTTTTAATTTAGGAGAAAGCACAGGCCTGTCTAATGTAGGGACAATGGGCCACAGGGTGTTAGCTGGCCCAGCACTAGAAGAAGAGACTGTTGTTTAGAGGTGTGCCAGGAGCACCCATAGGAGTGTTCATTTTAGAGCCTTTGCCCCATTCCTCAAAGAAGTGAGGCCAGAGCTTGAGTGGTCCCAAAGCTTCCATTAGATTGTATCATCATAGGCTGTTGATGGTGGATGAGTCACAGCTAGAGCATGAGCAGTGGCCATTGAAGGGGGAGTGATTGAAGGATGGAAGAATTCTGGTAACTTCATTTGAGGATGAGGAAGGAGCCCTTAATGATATATTTTTTGAGATATACAAAATACAAACATGCTGCAGGTCACATTTCAAAATAAAGAACGTGGTTTCTTGTAAATTCTAGTTTGTCGTGTTGTTTTTACTGAACTCTAGTTGTGTGACATCACTTTGAAATAAAATTAAGAAATGGATGATTTTTTTTTTAAGTGAGGCCGTAGGTCAGAGAAGCATGCTATAAATATCTCTGTATTAAATAGCCCAGTCATTTGTGTTTTGGTGCTTTTTAAGGACAAGTTAACTTGTAGCTGGCCCAACTATAGAGGGATAAATAATGTAGGCTTTTCTTTATTCACAAAAGGAGATAGAAAAGATATATTAGATGTTGACTCTTAAATTTTGAGTTGGCTGAAGTGCAGATCACTCTGAGGTCTGTATAGTATATCTTTTGTTCTGAGAGTAAATATTTTACATTAGTCAATAAGAGTATTAAAACTGAATAAGGGGAAAGGGTAATGGACTATGAAGGGAAGAGAGATATTTAAAATTACCAAAAAATAAAGGAACAGTTCTATATCTCTATGTGCTGAGAACAACTGACCAGAAAAAAAAAAAACAAACCAGAATCTGGGCTATCTTTTCTCCTCCTATTTTTACTCATGATTCACTTTTTTTTTTAAAGCCATTTCCTCTCTGTGTACTATAGTTGACTCATAATCATAAGGGAGATAATTATGCTCTCCACCTGGATTACGTGGCCATTGTACCATTTCACCTTAGATCTTTTCCCTACCACATCAACAGTTAAGAGTTTATTGCGTGGACACAGAGCCTCATGCCCTGTACAGGATGCCTGATTCACAAACTGCTGTTTACGGATGCATTCTACATGTCAATGTCCATCACCGTCTAGAATCAACTAGGTCATCTTAAAACTGCTTAGTAAAAATGGGAATAGGGGTTCATTTTAAAACATGTTTTGTTTTTCCTCAATCCAACTTAGTCATCAGGAAGTTTCTACCACAATTAATTATAAACATTTGCAAACTGTATTCTCTGTAATTAAAATACAATCCAAAGTGCTGGTTTTCATTTTATGTGTACATAAGTGTGTGCTTGTGCTGTGTTTGGACATACAAAGCAGCTTAGGTGACACCTGAGTTGATGTGGGCAGAAAGTTATACAGTTATGTTAGGTGGAGAAAAGGAATATGCCCCAGTTTGAGGAATCAAATGTAGTCAATGCGTTAAAATCTGTATGAAGCTCTGAAAGGTGACATGCAACATTTCCTTCACTAATATCAACTTTAATTGTAGTACTTTTTAGTAATGTATTTCTAAATATATATTTCAAGTAGGAAATAAAGAGTCTCTTCTTCCTGAGTGATTTTCGGTTTTTTTTTTTTTTTTGTAACTTGGCCTGAAGCCATTTTTTCTAACCAATGAAAAAATCCTGTTTCCTTTCTCTCCTTTCCAGTGTTAGAACTGTTTATTAGCATGTTACTTCCTGATCACACTAATTGGCGGAGCCTAGTGGAGCAGTTGGTGGAACCAGATGTTGTTTACACCCACTCTTTCTGGGTCTCTATCCCCGTTTTCCTCACCTGTATTAGTTATAAAGCCAATGCCCTTTGTCCTCTTAGCTGTATACTTCTGGCACCAAGATTTTTAATCAGTGACACTGGAAGGTTGAGAAAGCACAAGGGAAAGAAACTAATAATCAAGAAATGACTATATTAAGCAAAGCAGTGAAACCATGTAAATTTAAAATGAAAGGAATCAGCCTCACAGTCCTGAAGGTGACACATTATATCCTAATTTTAAATGTGAAATCGATGCAGATTCATTTGCTACCTTCCCAACACACAAAAACTAAAAATTTACCTTTGATTTGGAACCATTTCTTTTCAGTGCTCCTCTTGACTTTCCCTAAACCGTTCCATTGGCAGTCTCTCTTCTGCCCGCTCCTACAAAATTAGTTTTCTGAAGAGTTGGTATCAGAGTTTCATCATATCACCTTATCTTGGAGAGTCAGGAGAACATCACCCCAGAATAGCCGATTTCTTTTCTTGGCTGCTGTCTTTAGGTACATTTTGTGGACCAGCTGCAGGACAAGTTAATTGCCCCTGCGGGGATTGAACTAATCACATGATCTTTGAGAGGCTCCTGTGTGCCAGACTTAACGTAAATTTTCTTTCATCCCAAAGCACCTCTATGGGAGGTTAAAATCCTTATTTTCAGGATGACGAACCCAAATCACAGAGAGTTGAAGTCACTTGCCCAAAGTTAGGTTGTAAAGGGAAGACAAGAGTTGGAGCCTCCTTCTACCTGGACTCTGACCACTACACCTTATGCCCGTGGAAAGAAAGCTAGAGATTACCAGCACCATACTGTACACAGCAAAGTGGCCAACCAAGTCTTTCTACAGCAGTAGTTTTGAAACCTCACTGTGCACAATAATCACACGGGGAGCATAGTAAAATTGCAGATTCCTTACTATACCTGCAGAGGAATCTGAATATACCTCCAGGAATCTGAATTTTTAACAAGTACCCTAGGTAATTTTGAAACAGATTTCCACTTTGAGGACTGCTTTTCTATAAGTATTAATAAAATTATTTGTAAATATCTATCCATCCATCCATCCATGCATGCATCTATCATGTGTATGTGGATCTGGAAGAGTTTCCGTAATAATTTTTACTTGAAGGAAAAAAAAACTGACTTCTCTTGCCACATGATGGTTAAGCTTTTTTTTTTTTAAAAAAGAATTTATTGATGTCTCTGTAACTGAATCAAGTGGATGTACAGCAGCAAAAAACACAGCGTTGAAAACCAGCTATATCCCATTATAAAAATAAATTACAAAAAAAGATGGTTAAGTTTTTGATAGTTTTAATGACAACCCCTTTAAATCTAAGCACTCCTTTTCTGTCCACTTTGTTCATCCCAAGAAAGCTAAAGGGTTGGTTTTGCTTTCTTCAGATTGATACAAGAGTTCATCGATTTTGAGTTAAGTCTTTTCAAGTATTGCTAAAGATATTTTCATTTTAATAGGGTCAGAATTTTATTTAAGATTGATGTCTCTTAGTGTTTTGAGAAAACTTTCTTTTGACACTTTAACCATAGAGATTGATTTTAATTAGTGGACATAACTTACTTTAAAAGACTTTTGGAAGGTGGGCTATTCTGAACCCAGATGTAAGTGGTGGCTACCTTGAGAATCTATGTCTCTGAAATAATAACGAATTGGGAAAAAGTAGGTGTAGCAGTACATCTTTTGTTATGAGAAATTTTTAATTAAAAAAATTAGTTTTCCATAAGCCAGTGCATTGTTCATGGAGAAAGGCTGTTGGTGACACTTCCTAAAGTGCTGCAACATTTTGCTAATTTATAAAAGGTCTACTTCAGATTGATTGCGACCTTATCAATAGGATGATCTCATTCATCTCCTTCGGAGACTCCTGTCACAGGGAGCTGCAATAGCTCTGAGCTGCCTCTACTCTGACTGCAAAATCAACATTACAGAGGGTTACGGAATCAGTTTGTGGTAAAGTAAAGCATCTTTGTGATCTTTCTAGTTATTAGTTTTTTAAAAGTAAAACATCTTTGTAATCTTTCTTAGTTATTTGTTTTTAAAAAAATCACAAACCCATGCTACTGATAGTATTCACTCTAATTTCTTTCTTTTTTTTTTTTTTTCTTAAGACTAACAGCTATTTAGGTAAGGGGAGAATGATTTTGTGGTATGTATTGAATTTGCGGTTCTTCAGGGTCAATACTTCCTCCTGCTCAATGCATTATTTAGTTCATATGAATTATTCTATTTGTTGGAAGCAATTTTCAAATATCAGCAAATGTAATTAAAAAATGAAATTCCTTATAGTTTACTAGTTTTCAGCATTTACTTCTAAAAATTATTTTATTATTTGAAAGAAAACTTTTGTTTCCTTGAAGTTGGGTAAAATTTCGAGTTGATTTTCAAAATGTATTACATATTCCATACTTAACATATCTAAGGTATGTCAGTAAATTAATGAGATTAAATTTCCTGTGTGGAATTTGAAGTAAATTTCTGGCTTTAAAGTCGCTTTTTGTATCAGAGCAGTAATTGTGCAATCTATAGTTCCCTGAGCCTAATTTTATGGATAAGAAAAAGGAGAAAGTCAGTTTTCCTATAATTAACCTTATTCCATTTCTTTTCTGCTTTTTACATTTATTGATTTCGCCCTAACCATTTCAGCTTTTTAATATTAGTTTATCTAAATTTTCCTTCATTTGTAGTCTTCTGTGATCAAAATCATTTTTCTCTCTGCCTGCTATCTTTTCATTCATCTCTCCTTTTAAAATCTGTTTCCTCTCCTGTAGACTCATGAATATGCCATGGTATGTCAACTTTCTTTGACTAATTAGGAGGGGAAAAAGAATTCTTTACTTTTGAGATTGTCATTCTTCCTGTGTACCAGTGAAACAATTAAAATCAGCTGTCTTTGCCTATTAATGATTCCGCAAGTTAGACGTGGGAAGTTGAAATAGGATGTTTTCCTTGTGAGGACCCCTGCACTCTGTAACAGTGTGCCCTCCTTTGCACTACAGGCCAGTGGACTGCTGTTCAGTGCGTGGTTCAGCATACTTTCTCAACTGAGATCTTTTCTGAGACAGCACTGTCCGCTTAAAGACGTTGCTATTTTACATTATTTTTGTGTTTCATATATGTGTCAGGAAAAACATTATTGAAATGGCCACATTATGGATATGGTAATATCCATAATACTTGTTAGAGTTATTTTATATTCATTTTATTTTGTGCATATCTACTTACCTTTATTCTCACTTATAAATATTATATTAAATGAGATGCTCTTCTGAGTGGAATATTTAGTCAGCACTCAATTTTTTTCTTTTAATATTCAAAACTATCAGAAAATATTTGCAAGTATCGTATTCATGTTTTAGAGCTATGTCAGCCAATAACAAGTTACAGAGAAATATGATTCAACGCAATGAGAATTTATTGAGTACCTACTATATGCATAAACTTTTCTAGGTCTTATGAGAATTACAAAAAATTTAAAGTTTGGTAATTTGTGACACAGTAAGATATAAGATATATGATTAAGTATCAAAAGAATTGGTAGACTCAGTCAATGCTCTATGAGTTCAGAGGAGAGAGAAATCAATATGAATTGATGACCTTGGAAGGGTTGATTGAAGAGATAGTATTTACACTTGTCCTTGAAAGATAGGTATATTTCAATATCATATCCATACCAAAGACCTGCTACTGATTATATTCAGAAGATAAAAGGAAGGACTCAAAGGAGATTTCAAGATTTCATGCTAGGATAACCTGGAGATTGAGATGACATTAGTGGGGGAAAAAAAAATGTCATGGGAGTTGGCTTGAGAGAGAAGGTGAAGAATCTGGTTTTGGACATTTGAAGTGTGAGGTCCAGTAAGAAGGTAGAGGTGCAAGAGACCAAATGATGCGCCAGGGAAAGAAATGGATGCAGTGCTGTATAGTAGAGAGCAGGCAACTGGAATTGCAGAGACCTGTGTTCTAGTTAGTGCTCTCCCTGATGCCAACTAGATGGGTAAGTTTAGCCAAGAGACTTCATGGCTTCCAGCTTCCATTTTCTTGTCCATAAAATAAGAGTCCTGAGATTCCTTGCATTTTAACGTTCCATAAAGCAACATTTCAGAGTTTGCTACACACAAGTAGTAATTGAGCCCATAAAAGTGCATCTAACCTTTTACGGTCGGAGGAATATTTAGTGAGAGTAAAGGAGGAAGACTGATCCTGGAGGAACAGTGAAGTTTCCAAGTGGATGAAGACAAAGTAGAAGGGGATGTGTTGTCATGGGGCAGATAATTAGATTTTTTTTTAAATGCTGCTTTGGACAAGTAAAGGTCATTTGTATTCACCTCAAAGTGCTATGCAGAGAACTTTTGTCGCCCCCTTTGATCTGTGAAAATTGACCATCTTGGGCTTTTTCTCTATTTTCCCTTACCTCATACTTCCTAGGCAGCTTTCATCATTAAAATGTATTTGATGCAATAAACTGCTGGTTTCTTTAGCACAACTGTGTATTAAATGCTTTAATACACTATTTAATCCCCACAACTGTTTTTCCTTTTTGTAGAGAGATACTGAGATTTAGCTGAAATAAGCTGGCCAGAGTCACATAGGCTAGTCAACGGCAGAGCCAAGATTCTGAGCCTGTTTGCTTAACTCTCTTCTATATTGTCCTTTATTTCTTGGCTATCCATTCCAGGCGCAGTGCTCGGTGCCAGGGATGTAAAGATGAAAAAGACCTTCTCTCCGATCTCTCTGATCTCATGACACTCAGTCTAGCAGGGTAGGGTCATTGCCTTTCCTTGTACAGTTCACCAAGGGCTGCCAGTGGCTACCAGAGTGGTTATTCTCCCCCGGTATCAAGTGGCATCAACGAAAGCCTCTGTTCTCCCAAAATCTGCAGGCAGTTTTCTGTCTTAACTGCGAGGTGACTGTTGCCTAAAGCAAGCTCTTGCTGTGACGCTACCAAGTAGTTTCCAGGACTTCTGGTATTCTCTCAACAGAAAAACAGGGAAGAAATGTTGCAGAAGAGTAAAGAAGGAGTATTACCCGTATGCACTGAAAATGTGTTTATGCCGTAGGATTGAGAATTCTTAGGCACGTCGAGCCCGGAGTCCGAACCAGGAATGAGACTCACTTTTTTCCAGCACCTTGTGACGTGCTGCCAGGCAGGTCCATTATGACAAAAGCAGCAGCAATTTTGTTCAGCTCACCACGTGATGACAGCCTTTCCAGTGTGTGCCTACCATTTATTAGGACATTAGTGGCCGGCCATCCTCCAGATGCCCAGCTGTGACTATCACACAAAGAAAACATTAGCTTTCTTGGATGTTGCTATTATAATTCGGAAATCAGTTTTGCCTTCATGGCTGCATCACATTTGGAATCTCTCTTTGATGTTGTTATTAGTTTGGGCTCATGGTGCTCATGATGACTGTCACACATTAACCACATCCATCATGTTGACTCTTCATTTGTTCAATTATGACAAATGGATTTAGACACAAACTTGCAATTACCTGTTTTGAGGTTAATAGCAGATTTGGGGTTGTAATTCGTTCCCACATATTCAATTTAGGGAAATTATTTCTCACCCAGCTCTAAAACATGTTCTAAATGAGCAAATTGTATTTTTTTTTACTATCACTACAAAATTGTGCCGGATGAGACCATGTGAGTCATCTAAGCATAGTAATAGACCCAAAAGTTTTTACCAGACCAGATTATCTGTGCATTCTGTGGGGTGTTCTGCTCTTTGTCATTATCTTATTTATCCACCTGATTTTTTTTTTTTTTTTTTCTTGCCGTATGCGGGCCTCTCACTGTTGTGGCCTTTCCCGTTGTGGAGCACAGCCTCCGGACGCGTAGGCTCAGCGGCCATGGCTCACAGGCCCAACCGCTCTGTGGCATGTGGGATCCTCTCAGAAGGTTCGTGCCCTCTGCAGCGGCAGGCCGACTCTTAACCACTGCGCCACCAGGGGAGCCCTATCCACCTGATTTTTATATGGATCTCAAATTACTCCAGAACATTTTGCTTTGTAAACTCTCTCCTTGTATGGAATATTGTATGGTTGTTATTCTGTTTTTAGAATGTTAACGGTCTTAACTTCCTGCAGTTATCACTTTTTAATGTAATGGCAAGACGATATTTATAAAGGTTGGTATACCTTTTGATTTTCCTCTTGGATCTTTTTGTTAAGTATGGCATATTTTAAATTATTGTATATCTAAAAGCATCTCAAAATTCTCTTTCTGAATGAGCAGAGGGATCTCTTATAGGGTCGTTTTTGATTATAGAGACTTTTTCTTGGAGGGTTTGCGTAGATTAATGTTCCCCTTCTGCTACAACTCTGTCTCCTTACATATGCATTCCTATACATCTCCAGGAGATGGTACATATTCATCTATTTCCCATAAACTTCCTTTCCTTACAAATCTTAGAAACGGGAAATCACAGGCCTGTGGGATGCCAGTCAACAAGTGACTGCAGAAAGTTGTGAGAGATGGAAACATGGAAATTAGAGGTAGAGAAGATTCAGAAATCAACTAGTTTAGAAGCTGGCTAATACGAAGTCTGAGAGTCCAGATTCTGGAGTCATGCAGCCTGGATCTGACTCCTGTTCAGCTATTTTCTGTTGGACCATGGGCAAGTCACTTAACCTATCTCAGTTTCCTCATCAGAAAAATGGTGGTATCTATTTTTAGAGTTGCTGTGAACACTAAATGAGTAATTCTGTAAAGCTCTTAGCACATCGCTGAGTGCTTAGTAAAAGTCAGCTATTATTATCTAGTCTCTGCTCTTATCCAAAAAGGAAATTCTTTCCACATGGTTCTTAGAGGATGATAATTCAGTCTGTACTTAAAATCTTTCCTATGAAGAGCCATTTGTTACTCTCCCAAGTATTTTCCCCACTGTTTCTGAGTAGTTCTGATAGTGAGAATTGAAGTCTTCTTCTTTGTGTCTTCAGGACTTTGGGTCCAGCTCTGCTCATCAGGACATATATAATGTGTTTTCTATAAAAAGTCTTTTCAAATATTTGAAATATCTTGACATCCTCTCTTCCAGGTTTTTTCTTCCCAAGGCTAATGACCCCAGTTCCCTTAACTATCTCATATATAAAACATTGCTAGCAGGACCCTTACCTTCCTACTTGTCCTAAGTTGGTCCTTAATTCACATGTTAATGTAACCATTAAAATATGATGCCTAGAATAAAACCAGATATTATCTGACCAGTGCAACATGTGACTTCTCTTGTTTTATTTGTTTGTTTTATTTTTTAATGAAAGTATAGTTGATTTACAATGTTGTGTTAGTTTCAGGTATACAGCAAGGTGATTCAGTTCTTTTTCAGATTCTTTTCCCTTATAGATTGTTACAAAATATTGAGTATAGTTCTCTGTGCTATAAAGTAGGTCTTATTGGTTATCTATTTTATATATACTAGTGTGTATATGTTAATCCCAACCTCCTAATTTATCCCTCCACCCCCTCCTTTCCCCTTTGGTAACCATAAGTTTGTTACAGATATAAACAGTATCATTATCTAAGATTTCTGTAGTTTTTTTCTGTGTGTGCATTGGGGTAGGGAGGTAGTGTGGAAACCACTGTGCTCTTTTCTCTTAGATTCTAAAATCCTAAATCACCTAACATCCTTAAGGTCTTTTTACATTAACTGTGAAGTGCTCTAAGCCATTTTTGGTGTTGTTGATATTTTAGCCCAAATGTAAGACTTTATATTATATATTTTTTAACTTTTATAAAAAGTTAAGTTAAATGTTGTAATCCCCTTGTTGACATAGCAATGAGAAAAGGGGATATATTGGGAGAAGTATTAGAAAGGATTCGTTAGTTCTTTGAAGTGCCTAGCTTAGTGTGATACACAGAGTAGATACCCTGTGAGTCTTTATTGACTATAAAATATTCAGAGTTAACACTCCTTGAGTACTTGCTATGTATCAAGAAGTATCATAAGCACTTTACAGGCAGGTTCTACTTCTTAGCTGCATTTTTATAGCATAAAATTTATAATGTAAAGAGAGATCCTATAACTTGCTGTAGCTCACATAGCTAGTTAATGATGGAAAGGTAGACAGGAACCAAATCCTGTATGCCCTGAAGTCTCAGGAAGGAGTGTAGATTTGATTCAAAAGCCATTGATATGACCCTGAAGTGTGTTCCCTGGGGAGTGGCATAGCCAGGTTTGTGGTTTTAAAAGGATTGCTCTGGCTGCTCTGCAGAGAGAAGATTGGAGAATGGCCAGAGTGCAAAGAGGCCACCACGAGGCTATTAACGAGTTTAGGCAAGCCATGGCTAGGCAGGCGCAAGAGCAGAAGAGAAGTGGAAGGGAAGGTCTTTCTGGAGTTGGAGTCCTCAGGATTTGGTGGTGGGCTGGATGTGTGGTCAAGGAAAGGGAGGACTCTGGGGTGACTCCCAGATTTCTAGCTTCAGCCACAACATGACAGTGATGGTTAGAAATACAAACTAGTTATAGAGACCTAATTACTTACATGATTATGTGCTCATAATATATCTTAGTGGGTGACTACATGAGTGGATGATATATGTTAAAGTTAAAGGAATACTTTCTGGAGGTTTACTTCTCTATTACCTCCTATTACTTCTCTATTTTCCTCTATTGTTAAGGAAAATTTTATAAGACAATGTCCTTATGAGAAAATGGAGCCTTTTTTTTTTTTTTAACAATAGTACCTCGAGAGATTTTTCTCTCTAGAAGAAAATGTCTTTTTCCCGTGAGGAAAGTTGGCAGGGAGCAATTCCCATTTGTTCCTTTATGTTTCCAAGCTTTTTAGTCTTCTCTGATATATTTCTATGAGATTAAATCGTGGGTACATGTGTCTAAACACATCTGTTCAGAATATGTTTGAAATGTTGAGGTGAAAGAAGGAATAGAGCTGGAAGAAGGTAGAAGAGAATAAAAGAAAGAGGAGGATCATAGAATTTCAGGTCTGTAAGGAACCTTACAGATAATATTTACTAAACTGCTCATTTTAGAGTTGAGGAAATTAAGGGCCAGAGAAGCTGTTCTTCATCCAGCCTGAAGCCTTAGATCCTCAGGCTAGGGTTCTCCTGACTGCCATGATTTTTCTTGGAGTATCTTTTAGAACCCAGTTCTTTAAAAAAGAGCTGTAGAACAAGAACCAAATTCTAAGTTAAGGAAGAAGTAGCTTCCACTTGATTGCTGGAAACAATCATAGAAACACTCAGTGAGAACTCAGTGAGAAAACATAGAAAACTCAGTGAGAACTCTACATTTTAGGGATCAACAGGTGAGAAGAGAGGAGAAAGGAGCTTAGAGTAGATACCCTAGTGAGAGTCAACAGCACAGAGTCAAGGTCAGTCAAACCTCAGACAGGATAACGAGAGTCAGTAAGCACCCAGGAACCTAGGTGTCGGGTGTAAAGAGGTTGCTAAGTGGACTGGTAGGCATATTTCAGACATCAAAAGAAAGCTGAGCATCTTACAGCCCAGGCAAAGCTTGCTACTTTCCGAAGGTTTACTTCTCTATTACCTCATAGTCTTAAGGAAAATTTCATAAGACAGTGTCCTTGTGAGAAAAGCTTAAGCCCTGCAGGAGCTTGAGACCAGAGCTTAAGCAGAAAGCAATAGGCATGAGGCATTTCATCCTAGGAGCTAAAAACCAGAATCTTAGTACATAAGAAGCTGAGCCATTGAAATTGGGGTCCATAAGCAATACCAAGGTAATGGGCATTGAACCACCTGTCAGGCCCTGACCATAAGCCATCACTGTCTGATCAGTCCATGAAAAAGGTTATGTAGGCATGAGAATAAGTGGGAACTGGAGTTCACTGAGAGAAGAGGATGAGAAAAATAATGTATGCATTGTAATAGAGGAGCTATAAAAAAATATATAGCGAAAAGTAACCCTCCTAATCCTGGTACTCTGCCCAGTACCCATTCCTGCTAACAGGTAACCACTGTTCTAATTTATCCTGTCCAGTTTTGTTTTTTGGTGTGTTTTTTTTTTTTGCATATGCAAGCTGAATAAATACAATGTTCTTGTTTCCCTTCATTTTTTACAAAGTGGTGCTGCATTATGCACGCTGTTCTGTACCTTACTGTTTTCATCTGATAAATATTATATCATAATACAGGAGTCATTTAAATCCAAAGTGTATCCAGGTGCTTCTGCCCCTAATGAAAGTTTCAAGATACATATTTATAATTCAAAATTAAGTAAGATTGATGAAAGTAATAATGCGAGAATGTTGGACATTGCTTGAAAATGCCCCTATTTGATTATACCCCGTGTCTGCGGATGTAGCAGCTTGGGTACAGACCCAGCTGTTCCAAGCCTGTCACTTGCCAATCTGACAATACTGAGTAATTGAGTTATCCCTGCAATTTCCTTTCTTGTAAATGGGAGAGAGCTAGGCTGGCCAAACTTGAAGGTAAATTCTAATTCTAGAACTGATAACACTGTCTGAGTAGTTTAAAATCTCACCAGTTTGCTGTCGGGTACTGGAATATGGCTGTTGGATTTATTATTGTGGAGGTGCATGTTATATCAACTTCCTTCAAAAAGAATTGTCTTCAAAGTGATTGACTTTTTAAATTGTGAAAGTTCTAGATATTCAGAAAAGCATAGAGAATAGTGTACAAACATCAGCATATCTTAGCTTAAAAATCCAGATGATTACAAAGTCCATAATTACGTTCCATCTTTCCCCTCCAAAAGTAACCACTCTCCTGATTTTGGTACTTATCAGTCCCACACACAACTATGTATGTTTGCTCTATTTGTATGTATCTCTGAACAATATAGATCTTTCCTTTGCAGGTTTTAAAATTTTATGTAGGTGGTATTTCACTATGTATGTTTTTTGCTTCTCACTTTTTTTCTGCTGTTGTTCAGCATTATGCTTTTGTGACTTATCCAAGTTAGTATATGTGTCCTAGTTAATTCGTTTTTGCCATTCTATAAACAATCCAAATTTAATTATTCATTCTCCAATTGAAGGACATTTAGGTGATTTTTCTATTACGAACCGTGCTGCAATGAATATCCTTGGGTATATCTCTTTGTGTCTAAGAATAAACCTAGGAGTGCATCTCCAGCTTTACTAGATATTGCCAATTTGCTCTCCAAAATTAGCCAAGTTGTGCTAATTTACACTCCCACCATCAGGTATAAGATTTCTCATTGCTCAACATCCCTGCTGACATTTGGTGTTGCCAGACTTTTTAATGTTTGCCAATCTGATCGGTGTGAGATGATATCTCATTATGGCTTAATTTGTATTTACTTGATTTCTGATGAAGTAGAGAATTTTTAGGTATGTTTATTGGACCTTCAAGTTTCATCTTATCTTGGACTGCCTGTTCTTATCTTTTTGTTTGTTTGTTTGTTTAGGAGATTGCTTTTATCTTATGGATTTGTAGGCATTCTTAGACAATCTGGATGTGAAGCTGTTGTCAGCTATATGCTTTGCAAATATCTTCTCCAAAGCTATGGCTTGACTTTACTTTGTTTATGGTATCTTCATGAACAAGTCTCTCATTTTAATGAGGTTGCATTTATCATTTTTTGCTTTGTTTCGTTGTTTCTATTTTGCCTTTTAGAGACCTTTTCTATCCAAAATTATAAAGATTGGGACTTCCCTGGTGGCGCAGTGGTTGAGAGTCCGCCTGCCGATGCAGGGGACGCGGGTTCGTGCCCCAGTCCGGGAGGATCCCACATGCTGCGGAGCGGCTGGGCGCGTGAGCCATGGCCGTTGAGCTTGCGCGTCCCGAGCCTGTCTGTGCTCCACAACGGGAGAGGCCACAACAGTGACAGGCCCACGTACCGCAGGAAAAAAAAAAATTATAAAGATTGTTTTCTCCTAAAAGTTTTGTTTTTTTATACTTAGATGTTATCCACCTGAATCCATTTTTTTTAAATGTGGTTAACCAAATTATTGAGTATTCCATTCTTTACACAGTGCCATTTAATTAATTAAACAAAAAATACATTCTAAACCATGTAGCATTCCCATCAAAGTTAATAGCCTGGGGCTTCCCTGGTGGCGCAGTAGTTGGAAGTCCGCCTGTCGATGCATGGGACATGGGTTCGTGCCCCGGTCCAGGAAGATCCCACATGCCGCGGAGTGGCTAGGCCCGTGAGCCATGGCCGCTGAGCCTGCGTGTCCAGAGCCTGTGCTCCGCAATGGGAGAGGGCACAACAGTGAGAGGCCCACATACAGAAAAAAAAAAAAAAAAAAAGTTAATAGCCTAACAGAAGTATCTATTCTCTCAAGATGGCTGCCATCGCTCAAAATATTTTGGAAATTTATCTTTTTAAAATTACATTCAAAGCCTGCTAAAAATTATTTAACAACTACCATCATTGGTAAATTTTTCTTTAACGGCAGATTTAAGTTTTGGAAAGGATTAGAACTCCTTTAGAATAAGCTTAGTGATGAAACTAAAGAGGGATTTTTCATTTAACTTGAAATGAGATGTACCTACAAACTGTTAAGACTCCTTTTCTGGTGTGAACATAAAATGACTCTGAAGGCAGACTTTTAGAGAAATTCTCAAACTATTTTGAAATAACAGTAATCTCAATATAAATAAGGGCATAAAATCTCCATTATGTTTATTTGGAAGTTTAATCCTGATATATTTAAGCCAATTCCTTATGACTTAGCAAGGCAACCAGATCTGCAGATAGATGAATGAATGAAATACTAAGTGATAAATGCAAAATTGAAAAATGTGCTATGGAACTAAAGAAAGTACATACGGAGGATCTGACCATTGAGAGGAGTCAAGGAAGTCTACATGGTAATTAAAAATGACATTTGAACTGAACTGGGAGGATGAATAGAAATCCTTCAGATGGAGAGTGTGATATGCAAAACACACAGCATAGGCACAGAAGAATAAAGTTGGTGTTAATATGCAAGGCAACTTCAAGAGCAGGAGTTTATTAATGTGGTCAGAAATACTACATTAGGCAACCTCATTTTGGTCCCTCACCACCAGATGTAGCCACAAAAGTCTTTTAAGCATGGAAGCAGTGTGATCAGATCTATATTTTGATCAAAATCATCCTGACAATGGTGCAGTTAGAGAACTTTTTCTGTAAAGGGCCAGATTGTAAATAATTTAGGTTTTGTGGGCCATGCATTCTCTTTCACCATTGTGGCATGAAAGCAGCCATTGATAATGCGTAAATGAATAGGTGTGGCCTGATTAAACTTTATATACAAACACAGGCAGCAGGCGGGATTTGGTCCTTGGCCATACTTTACTGACCACTGGAATAGAGGATAGATTGAGGAGAAGAGGTATTGGAGACAAGATGAACTAGAATGATCGGACTGGATTGGGTGAAAAAAAAAAAAAAAAAAAAACTTCCAAACCAGGACTGTGAAAGTAGGGATGGAGAGAAAGGGATGGCTAAGGAAATGTTGTGGAAGTATACTTGACACGGTTGTATTCTGGAATGGGGTGGAGGCTGGTAGTGAGGGAAGAATTGCTGTGGGACCTGCCTCTAGGAAGCCTTGAATGTCCTTGGAGACTGTTCCACCTCTTCTCTGAACTCTCCAAGAGGACAAAGTCTTGTTTTTTTTAGAGTCCACTTTGTATGACTCCTGGGATCATGATGGTGGGGAAGGGCCTACTGATGGAATGTTAGGCCCTCTGAGAACAATCATGGGAGCTCAGTAGATTTGCTGGTGTTGCCTGTATCCAGACTTCAGCCTTGTGCCAGAAGGTAGAAGCTCCATACAGGAGCATCTGTGTACAGAGGCCTTCCATGTGCAGTGACCACCATGGTGCCTTTGAGTTGGCAGCAGACATTTTCACGTGCAGCTGCCACCCGTAGCCATTTGAGAGCCAACAGTCAGAGCCTGAAGGGCCAAGAGCTAGTAAACAGAACTTCCTATCATGGTAGTCGCTGAAGGAGGCCCACAAATTCTTTCTCTCTTCTAACAGCTGAAATAGTTTAGCTATATTCTGCCACTTGAGTTCTGTTGGGGGAAGGGGGTGTGTATAAGATGCTGAATTAGGTTCCGCTTGAATTCCTTAGTCCTCTCGACATAGAAAGGTTCTCCTTATCTTTTGAAACGTGAGTGCTAACTTGAAGACAGTGAGGAGATTTTCTTTCTATATCTCTAACATGGGATCAGGATTACATCGTCCTCAGCCACCAAGTCTTGTGTTAATGGAACTGAAACTCTCTGGGGAAGCATCCCAAACCTATTGAATGTTCCCAAGCACTGAAGTTCGCATTAAGACTTTTACATTAGCTGAGGTGTCTATAAAAATACATGCTTGCAGCCAGGTCCCTAGTGGCTTCACATCCGAAGAAACTGGAGCATCCGTCATTTTACCCAAGAGCTGGAATAACTTTCACTACTGCAGATACTTCTGTGATGTAACTCAGCTGAGAGTGGTCTGCAATCGCCGTGGCAGAGTTTAGCCATGATTCTGTAGAATAGTGTAAAGATACATTTGATTTTTAACTATTGTCACCCAAGATGCATTGAGAGAGAATTGCGGAATTTTAGGAAAAGAAGGTTTTTAAGATGAGTGGTTGATTTTCTTTTTACCCTTTTAAAGTCATTTCCCCCACTGTTTTATCATCATGTGCTGTGACTTAACCTCTCAGCATTCTGGCTCACGTCTTGCCAGCAAGTCCTTACCTTTTAGCATGTAATCACAAGCAAAAAAATTATTTAAAAAAATTTTCACTTGGGCTTCCCTGGTGGCGCAGTGGTTGAGCGTCCGCCTGCCGATGCAGGGGACACGGGTTCGTGCCCCGGTCCGGGAAGATCCCACATGCTGCGGAGCGGCTGGGCCCGTGAGCCATGGCCGCTGAGCCTGCGCGTCCGGAGCCTGTGCTGCGCAACGGGAGAGGCCACAACAGTGAGAGGCCCGCGTACCGAAAAAAAAAAAAATTTTTTTTTTTCACTTGATTTAGCAATAATTTTGCTTGAGTCATTGTTTAGAATCATATCTTAGGTGAAATCTTCTGAACTGGTGGTTATGTTCTGCTGTTTGTGTGGCAAATGTTTAATAAAAGTACATTTTTAAAATTTTGTCAATGAGACACTAGAAGCCAAGAAGCTGTGGTCCTCAGCCTAGGCTGCATATTTGGATCACCTAGGGAGCTTTTAAAAATACTGATGCTCAGGCCCTCCCTCAGATTAATTGAATTTGATTCTCTGGGAGTGGGGTCGGGGCTCCAGTATTTCTTTAAAAGATCCCCTGATGATTCTAATGTGCAGCCAGGTTTGAGAACCCCTGCCTTTTAACATGCACATCCAACTGGGGGCCTCCACACTTCAAAACCCTTTGTCCACAGAAAACAGCTTAACTGCTTAGCGTTTAAGATCCTTCCCAGCATGGCTCCACTACTCATCCAGATAAGCTCATGCAAGTCTGCTGTACATACCCTCCAATGACTCCATTATTTTCCAGTTTTATTGAGATATAATTGATATACTACAGCTCTGTATAAGTATAAAGGGTACAGCATAATTATTGGACATATATACCTAAATGATTACCACAATAATACTCCATTTTCTCAGACAGGCAGTCCCACTATTTAGCTCCACAACCCCTCCCCTCAACAAAACACGCGTTATTTGAGGGGTGGGGCGCACCTTACTACTCTGTCTTATGCCTAAATCATAGTGAGGACTCAGCATAGGAATGAATGAAATTTATTATAAAAATTCATTTTATAGGGAGCAGTAGCATGGCTTACAGAGATAGACTACCTGGGTTCAAATGACAGCTCTACCACTTACTATCTGTAACCTTGAGCAAGTTTCGTAGTGTTTCTAAGCCTCGACTTCATTTTCTGTTAGGTGAGAATAATACTGTTTCCTACTCGTGAGAATTAAATGGGATACTATTTGTAAAGTGCCTAATATTGTACCTAATGTATAGGAAGCTTTAAATAAATTGTTCACTGCTATTATTCTTATTACCTCCTAATTGTTTTCTATCTGGATATAAGTCTAAGTATTATCTGCGATAGGGATTAGAGCATGAAATAGGTGAAACGTGGTCAGTTTTGCATTAGTCCGGTCTAGGTTGATTGAAACCTCCTGCCCTTCTCTTCCAAGGCCTTATCGGCTGGCTTTGGGAAAGGAGTACACAGAGCTCATGGACTCAGCTGGGAGAAGACTTTGAAAGACAAAGAGAGGATCCTTGGTTTTGAAAGGATATGCTGTAGCAAGAGAGTGAAATAATTCAGATTGTATATGAGCAGAATTATTCTATACAATTTTACATGATTGCAAATAGGCGATACTGGAAACAGGGTGATTCTCCCCCAAATCTGACATGAAATAATGAGACTATTGAGGGTAGAGACTGACTCTGAATTTCCTACTTTAAAGCAGCCTGAAATAAAAAACTTTATGGCTACAGTCATCCACCCAGAGGCATTCGTTGAAACCAGATCATCATAGCCCTTTCTGATCCGTGGAGGTTCCAGTAGTTAGAAAGCTAGAAGAAGAAAGAAGATGGAGAAAAAAGAGAGCAAGCAAACAGTCAGATTATTTATTTACTCTTTCTCATGCTGTATACCCTAGAAGCACCAGGATTGTTAGGGTCTCATGTGCAAAATTACCATTGTGATAACTGAGAATTACAGTGAATTCTACCTGAAAGTAATATAGCTGTAAACATCATTACTACGTTTTTACCTATATTTTAGTTGTAGGTAAAATGAAAAATGATGTGCAGTGTCCCATAGCACAGTACCTGGCACATCATCTGAACTCAGTAACCATAAACTGTTATTGATATCACGGGGTTGATGATGATTATTCCATGACTCATTCATCAAAAGGAGAAAATCCTCCACTTCCAGAGCACACTTAGGAACATTGGTTGGGATGATGCATTAAAATTCAGGCTAAATTCTGTTTGACCCAAATGTAAATAGTAATTCTATCTTGATATTCGAGTGTGAGAACTTCAGTATTATAGGAAAGAAATTTATAGATCCTAGAAATGCAATGTTATGCATAATAGGGATTATATTCAACTGATTTTAAAATATTTCTTTTAATATATAATTCCTATAAATATTTCAAAATCCATAGAAGAGATAACAACCAAAGGATAAAGAAGGGCCACTATTATTCAGTTATAAAAGTGAAGCGTATGGATATTTTCTAGGAGATATGTTTATGGTAATGTAACATATGGGTAACATATGGAGAAAATCAAGGTGAAGCCCTCTGGAGACTGGACTAATATATCACCACTAGGCAGATGTAAATTGCAGTGCCTTAGTCACCCACTGACTATCTCTCTTAGAATTAAAGGAGCTTTTTAGTAGCTGAGAGTGAAGTTATTTTTAAATGTAAAAATCATTTAGATACATATTTACATACAGCGTATTTATTTTTGTCTTTAGTATTTAAATGGTCTGACTACCATTTGTGAGGACTGATGTGGCTAACAGACAGATAAGTGACTAGTAACCCTTTTCACCCTGGATTCATAGAAACTAGTGACTTTGATGCCTAGAATCATGTTTTCCCACATAAGTTTTCTCAGTAGGAGCCGTCCCATTTCTTGATTACTGATAACCAGCTTCACCTCAGCTTCTCTGTTTTCCCAGGACTTTTTTTTTCTTTTTTAACAGCTTGGCTGTATCATTTTGAACGGTACTTCACTGAGTTCTTTAAAGAATTTCTAACACTTATCCGGCTTATGTTAATCCCATTTTGGGTCACCATAAAGCAGTTGTTTTCGTGTCTAATCGGCAGGCTTGCATAATCCACAAGAAGCCTGTTGTCAAGTGCACTTCTTCAACCTCGTAAATTCGCTGTGGTCTGGGATTGTGTTTTTTGTGCTCCTCTCTCATTGTTTACTATTAGCTAAAGTATTACAGGTGGTGCTGATGAAATTGCGCAGATAATCAGATGTGGTCAGTCAGGGTCTCTAGCCATGTACTGGAAGGTTGGACATTCGTCACTTTGATCTTGACCTTCTTGCTACAGTAAGTGTGCACCCTGTCTGCCCAACTCAGAGGTCATGCTGGCCTCCTTGATTTGATTTTCTACTCTGTCAGTCAGCACACCATTAGGCAGAGCGCTGCCAGTGACCCCTGTAATCTCAATATTGCCAGTGAGCGGTGTGTGGGGTTCTGCTGACGGGGCCAAGTATGTGATCTCATGCTGTAATTCAGTTCAGCATCTATTTATGGCACACCTGCCACTGGCTTAGAAATACACAAGTGCCACAGGATAGAAAGAAATGCGGGCACATTTTCTACCTTCAAGGGGCTTACAGTATTATTGCCTGCTGATAAAAGTCCATCTCACGATTAGGAGAGACAGATGAGAAGTGCTGTTGGAGGTCAGAGTAAGCTTTTCAGCATCTTGGCCACTGGATTTATTCTGCAGAAAGATCTGTAACCATGAGCTGTCTTTCCATGTGTGCATTTTGGAAGCTCCCACGTCAGCCCACAGCAGCAGCCCTTGAACGACTCTCACAGGCTTTTAATGATATTCAGAGCTGTTAAGTGGAGTTTCCCAGAAGACAAAAATCACAGTCTAACGCTGGCTCCTGAGCCCTTTATTCTACTCTCAGAGAATCACTGCACACAACAGACTGAATAAGATGGGGTGATTTGCATCCCTGCTTCACCGATTGGTGACTGAGCATCTCAGCCTATTTACGTTCAGACGATTATTGGATGTTTCACATACATTGTATAATGTTTTTTTAATCACTAAGTTAATTCACACTCTTTTATGTTTATAAATGAGAACATGGCATTTTTGCTTATTTGTTACCCAAGTTTTATCTTGCTTTTTTAAATTTAAGAAACATTTTCCTATGCTAACATTGGCTGTTTTGTTTTTTCTCAGCTGTTTTTCTTATCCATGTTTATTTGAAATGATGAATTATTTAATCTAATTTTTGTTCCTCTTTGAGTTTCTGTATACTGCTAAACTTCCGCTAGCCTGCTTAATATAATACAAAAATAAGTGTTAAATACAAGTTCATGGTGGGTAAAGGTGATCGTCTTGTCTCTCTTGTAATTTATAACCTGGAGAGTTTACCACTGTAAATATTTAGGAAAGTGGCCTTGCCACCCAGCCTCCTATTTACACATGGGATTTACTGGTCCAATGTTAGGTCAAAAGTCAATGCAAAACAGGAATGGAGGCTCTGATGTCTTGTCCCTTGGAAATGTTTTCAGAAAATTCCACAAGCAGATCACTGTACTGTGAAAATAATGGGCTGCTTAGCACATCTTCAGACTTCACCTACATAGGGGCCTTTGTGTAACACATCAATCAGCCTTCTAATGTAAAGTCATCAATAGTTCCGAATACAAGAAAGTAGGACAAAAGAATACTTGTTAGATCTTCCAAGGTAGAAGGTGGCACAAGGGGAGGAGGAATAGTTAGCCAGAAGGCAAAAGAAAAGCAACAGACTTAAGAGGATTCAGAGCCTCTGGGAATAATTTTAGAAGAAATAGATGGTAAATTAAGTGACTTACAAGCTTCTTTGACCCCATTCAACAATAAGTTGAATAATCTCGCAATGTAAAACAAATCTTAGGAAAGAGTTTATACTTTGACTTTTTCAGTAGTAAGAATTTGAACAAATTTAAGAGTGTAAAATAGACAGTTACGTAAACATTGAAGCTACAGAATGCCTTAATGAGAAATTATAAAATACTGCATTTGAAAAATCAAGTTCATTTTCAAACTCATCCAATAGTGCCATTAATGCAAACGAAAAGGAAAATATCAGTGCAACTTTAAAAACAGCTTTCATGCTTGTAGTAAAAACGTAAAGATATAAGACTTTTTTGGAGCAGATGGCATGCAGCAAAGTGGCTGGTATGAACTATAGTATTATTAATATATGGGTGTTAATATTATGACTGAGTGTTATAAGTTCAAAAGAGAATTCCCAATTAAGTTTCTGTGTGTTACTTGACTCTTAACTATGGTGCTATCTACAACCCCAAATTCTCCAGGATTTCTTGAGCTTGCAAACAGTTCTCCTAATTGCTTATCAGGTGGCATGTGGTGCCCTGCATCTCCCCCGCCCCCCATGGTTGCTACAATCTCAGGTTCCCCTCCATTGCTTCTTCCCCTGTTCAGTCTGATTTGCAGAATGAGGTCTTGTGAACGTATTGGACAAACTGGTGCTGGCATTTCAGTTCAGATGTGTTACCTAATGTTCTTCTTTGACTTAATAAATGGAAAATGGCCCTTTATGCCAACTTACACGTTTATATCTTGCAAAAGTGTCAAAGGAAAAAATGGTGTATGTTATTCTATTTGATATACCTTTTATTTTATCATTCCTTCTAAAGCACTAGAGTATAAACTGTTTTTAAGGCAAACCATGAGAGCACATTCACCTTCTTTCTCTTAAAGATCCCTAACAATCACTGTGGTAAGTGTTCTGTTACCACTGACAACACTTTTTGAAAAGATGTTGTACAATATTTTGAGATGAGGTGTGTGTGTGTGTGTGTGTGTGTGTGTGTGTGTAGAGAGAGAGAGAGAGATGTGTGTATATATGCCTCTTCTGAGAATCAAGAGCATTGTTTTGTTTGCTTTAGTTTGGTTTTTACACGAAAGCTGAGGCGAGTCAGTAATATTTATATACCTTTACTACGGTCTCCTGCCAATGTAAAAGGGACAGCAATTACTTTCAAATCAATTCTTAAGAGTCCTTGATTTTTGAAGGCTGCTGTTCATATATAGCAAACAAAGAGACTAATCTAGGCACGCTTTGCATCTTCTGTAAGGAAATAGACATGTAAGTAATATATAAAATACCACTTTTTATTCAACAGCACCTTGTGTGAACAAAGTACCATAAAACAAAAGACATCTTGTTGATCTACTGACCATTCTTTTCTGTAGACAAATGACAATGATAACCTCCTTGGAATAAATTTCGAAGACCACCTGACTTGACGTCCACGCTTTGAGCACACATTTTATTTCCAGTCATGTCGGTACTATGTTTTAGGCCAACATCTGGCACCTAACTTTTTAACATGACTTTATGTACTTTACAAAGTACATTGAAGTATGTGATAAAATGTGTATAAGTAGTTCAAAATGCCTTTTCATACTTTTGTAGGAAATACAGTACATAGTAAGAGATTCCAGCTTTTAAGACTCCTAAAGTCAGGGGTCCGTCTGAAACGCAGTCATAGCAATGGCTGCGATTCCCCTCTCCACCTACCCCCAATAAGGACACCAGAGGCTACATTTCAGATATGGTAACTAGAGCCAGTCTGCAGTTAAAGAGTGTGTAGTGAAAGAATGAGAAGAAAATGAAATTAAGAAAACAAAATAGGAAAGAAAGTTAGAAAACAGCCTTTAACATTGTATGTACCTAGTTTCAAAAAGAAAACAAACATCTTTGGCAAAGTTAACCTGCTTCAAAAAGGTTTAAGGTTTAACCGAACTTTTCAATAACTTTAACGTAGGGATAGTAATTTAAAAGTATTTTTTGAATATCAAAATATCATGCCTGAGGGCTTCCCTGGTGGCGCAATGGTTGGGAGTCTGCCTGCCAATGCGGGGGACGCGGGTTCGTGCCCCGGTCCGGGGGGGGGTCCCGCATGCCGCGGAGCAGCTGGGACCGTGAGCCATGGCCGCTGGGCCTTCGAGTCCGGAGCCCGTGCTCCGCGGCGGGAGGGGCCACAGCCGTGGGAGGCCCGCATACCGCAAAAAAAAAAAAAAAAAAAAAAACATGTCTGCTTATTCTGTCATATTGACTATTTTGAAATTAAGAAGAAGATTCATTTAGTTTATGTTAAAATGCTCATTTAATATTGGTTGATAGTGAAAAAGTGATTTAACTAGACTTGTTCTCTTTGAAATCTGCAGTGCAACATATGTAGTCAAATATGTCATTTGAAATAGCATTTTTGCTCAGACTTCACTTTTAGATTATTATTATTCTACCATGGAAATAATTCTTTTCCCAAAGCCTAGATTTGTCATGGAAAGCAAAAGAGGTAAAGCAAATCTAAGTCAATTACAGGGAGAAGAATTTCAGATACCACAAAGGAATACACAATTTTTCAGGTCTCACAACATGGCACTTGTGATGTCAAAAGACAGGCCGTGCTTACACCCCTCAAGTCCACGTTACATGGAAGCACAGTCACAGTCCCTTGTGTTCGAGAGCAGCCACAGTCCTTATCTCATCCTAAGAATCCAGACCTCTACCTTTATGTAGTCCTGGTATAAAGCTATGTGGGATAAGAGTTCACAGCCTTTCTTCCTCTCCTCCAGTTCCCATCTGTTTTTCTTAGAGCTTCTCAAATGAAAATAAATGTAATGGTCAAAGTCAGACCGTTAGGGAGAAATGTGTCCTGAAATATATCACAGATTTTTAACTTTTAACACTACCCCACACTTTGCAAAAGGAGGAATAGCACTTTGCAAAAGGAGGAATAGCAATCAAGATAAAAACCCACAAGCAGTATCAAAGGCAAACTGGTAAAAAGTAAGAAAATAGAATTGGATACATGTCAGTGACTATACTGTAACCCTATCTGGGGGATGGGGTATTGTTTAAAGTCTATATACCTACCACAGATTCCTTATATATTTGAAATAATTAGGAAAATAAGAAGGGATTTAGATTTTCTATTCTTTGAGTTCTAATTGACCGGATGTAAAGAACACTTGAGAAGCCTATTAAGTCACATTATCTTAGGTGTAGTTTAAGTGACTGTTTATTGTTGGTAAGTCGATAGTTGTGATGCATCTTCCCAGGCTGTGTATGGAGTGATCGGTGAGAGGGTGAGTTTTGTGCAAACTGATGAAATTGGATAAAATGGCAAATGTAGATATCTTCCAAGTCCCATCTCATTCTTTACCCATTGATCCTATTTCTGTGCCTCTGTCATGGTAAGCCAATAATAAAAGACAGCCATTTACAAGGCACCCATAACATAAATCATGGTGGGTCCCCAGAATAAGCCAGTAAGAAATTCAGTGCCATTTCGTCCCTAAAATAAAAAAAGAGACTCCTTTTTTTAAAATTTCTTTATTTATTTTACTTATTTTTTTGGCTGTGTCGGGCCTTAGTTGCAGGAAATGGGATCTTCCGTGGCGGCATGCAGGCTCTAGTTGTGGCGTGTGGGTTTTCTCTTCTCTAGTTGTGGCACACAGGCTCCAGGGCGCTGGGCTCTGTAGTTTGCAGCACATGGGCTCTAGTTGAGGCGTGCGAGCTCAGTAGTTGTGGCGCACAGGCTTAGTTGCCCCACAGCATGTGGGATCTTAGTTCCCTGACCAGGGATGGAACCCCCATCCCCTGCATTGGAAGGCAGATTCTTTACCACGGGACCATGAGGAAAGTCCCCAAGACTTCTTTAAAGTGACTTGGCTAGGGTCACCTTGCTGTTCCTTGAACTCTTATCTTCTAATTCTAAATCCTATCCTTCCTTTACTGCTGCCTTCTCCTGTCTTCTGATACCATTCAGTTTTTCCTCTTCAAACTTTTATCTCCATTTTCAGTTTTTATAATACCCATAACCTTACACTCAGCTCCTAGAATTCCTAGTTTATATCCACAATCAACATTGAACTAGACATTCTGTATATTCCTGAGCATGCTTCTTGCTTTCGGTGGTGATAGTTTTTCAGGCTTAGAAGTAACTTGGATTCTAAATGCTGTTTTAGAGATAGTTTATGAGTCCCTCCCCCTCCTTCTGGTATTCTTTCCAGTTTCTCTTTAAATTTATTTTAATAGATATCTCTTATTTTGAAATAAATCATGTTCAATTCAAATATTTTAAGATTGTCTTTGATCTTTAAAAATCTTTTACCATGTATTAGAGAAAAGAGACTTAGTTCAATGATTTGAGATATGACAATATTAATAAAACAAATCAAATTTGTTTTATTAAATACATTTGGTGCTGAGAGTTCAGTAGACAACAGTCGCACTTTATTTCAAACAATTTAATGGAACTGAATAAAATAGATCAAGTAGTAAAGAGTTCTTTTCTGTTCTTCACAGTAATTCCACCTGCTGCTAGCCACGTGGAAGTCATTAAAATATCCAATTTCATTGTATTCACAGAAAGTTTTAAACATAAACATATTCCTTAAATGTAGTCCTTTTTTTAAAAAAAAAAAAACTAGTATTAGCTAATTTTACTATTCAAAAGATACACCAATGAGAATATTCCATTAGATGTTTCATAAAGTCATAAAACTTTCTATTCTCATGAACATTCAGTAAAAATTTATTGATGATTACAAGATGCCAGATGATGTGCAAAGTGCTGATGGAGACATTAAAAAGTGCAAAATAAAAGTCCTTCTGCTAAGGAGAAAGACTGGACTAGTGACTTTCAGCATGTGTGCCCCTTTCCATCAGTATCCAAATCACCTGCAGAATTTTTTTAAAATGCAGATTCCTGGACCCCATCTCAGACCTTTAGCACCATAATCTGAAGATAGGATCAGGAATCTGCACTTTTGAATAACTTATCCAGTGATTCTGAGGCTCATTAATTTGAGAGGCACCTGTATATCAAGAAGCTGGACCTCAAAAGAAATAAGTATAACACTGAGTGATAATTATTCTAATAGAATTGGCATTGATAGATACTTTATTTAAATTTATGTTTCTAATGTATGTAAAATGCGAACATATGACCTATCATATGGAGTGAGACATGGATAAGTATTTATCTAAAATTCCATGCCATTGGTGCCTTTAAGTCTTAACAGAAATTAATTAAGCATACTGTTCTAGAGATTCTGTCTGTCTTGAAGTAGAAATGTCAGAATGAAGTCATGTTTGCACATGCAGTAAAATAGAAAGATACCTATTTAAGTTACTCAATTAAAAAGATAGCTCAAAAACACTAAAGAGGTCTTGGCTTCTTAGATATTTCACAGCAAAAGCAATATCAAGTGACTCTACTTGAGGCCAGCGCTACTGCCTCGTAGTGCTGGGTTTTACTGTTCTGCTCAGTTCTACCAACTGCTCAGCTCAGCCAAAAGTGGTTGTTCACAAAGACTGTATATATAGCCCCAAGGAAAAATGTCCTTATTTACTTTTTACCCAGCACTACAAAATAATAAATAGCGCTAAACTGCAAAAGATGCTTGTACAGTCTTGAAAACACTTGAAAATGTCAAGGTAGAAAACATTGACAAGCCAGTATAAATAAAGGCCCCTGAAAAGTATATAGCTTTCCAGAATTTATTAATAAGGTACTCATTTTATAAATCAGTCACATTTCATAGATAAGAATGCAGTAACTTTGTACTATAGGACATAATTATATATAAATAGGTAATACCATGCATTGAAATATAAAAGAACGTTAGGATGCTGCTAGATTTCCTATTCACTTCCTTCTTTTGTGTTTATTCATTTAACAAATGCTTATTAAGTGACAGTGCCAGGCACTGTCCTAGGCCGTGGGGCTGCAGCCTAGAATGAGCACATGTAATCACTCCTGCCACTTGGGGTTTGTATACCAGTTGGAGAGTAGTCCATGAAAACGTGAACAAACCAAGTTATAAAACAATTCTTAAGGAAATTTACAAGATTCTATGACAGAAAAGTACAGAACAGAGCAGGGGTCCAACTCTACACAGAATTAGCAGAGAAGGCTACCCCTAGAAGGAAATATCTCGGCCCCAACCTGAAAGATGAGAAGGAGCCAGGCACAAGAAGAGTTGGATCAAGAAACTGAGCAAATGACAGACACAAAAGCCCTACAGAGGGAAAGTCTGATGAGTTGAAGGGAGATAGGTAGACTGTTCTGTGTAGGCAATGAACTTAGCTTTTATTCCAAATGCAGTGGGAAGCCATTAAAGAGTATTAGGCAGAGAAATGTGATCAGAAATATGTTTTTAAAATTTACTTTGGCTGCTGTGTACAGAATGGATTGGGGGTGGGGGCACTGTGGTGGAAAGATGACTATTGCTGTGGTCCAAGGACAAATGATGGTGACCATGGAGATGGACAAAAGTGAACGGATTCAAGGTATAGTTTGGCGGTAGAATAAACAGACTTTGCTGATGGATTGCATTTTCTTCTGGAATTTACATGAAGTTATTAGAGCATTATTTTCAGGAAGAATATATGTAAATCCAGACTTTGTAGATGTAGAAACGTAAGCAAATAGGGGATAAAAATTTCACAGCTGCTAGCTCCCATCCTCTCTTCACCCTAGACTTTGTCTTCTTTAGTGTGGTTACCACAGAAATGTTTTGCCTTTGTATACACAGATGTGGGAGAAGATGGAACAAGTCACTTTCCTACAGCCTTTCTCTCTTTGATTTGTCCCACAAAGATCTGTAAGCATTTTGGGGTCCTATAATTATATTGGAAAATGTTTCTTGGAACCATTGTGTTTCACAGATATCTGATTACAACTCGTATTTTTGACTTTTATACCATGTTCAGATTGTCAATAAATCAACATTTTTTTATTTTAAAATTTTCATTTTTATTGAAGTATAGTTGATTTACAATGTGTTAATTTCAGATATATGGCAAAGTGATTCAGTTATATATATATACATATATATACATATATATATTTCAGATTCTTTTCCCTTATAGATTTATTACAAGATACTGAGTATAGCTCCCTGTGCTATGCAGTAGGTCATCACTGGTTATCTTTTGTATATAGTAGTGTGTATATATTAATCCCAAACTCCTAATTTATACCCCCTCACACTTTCTTTTCCCCTTTAGTAACCATGTTTGTTTTCTATGTCTGTGAGTCTATTTCTGTTTTGTAAATAAATCAACATTTTAGATTGAGAGTAAAATCCAAGAAAACCTGCTGAAGCATTTAGAAACTAAAAATCAGGAAAAAATATTTAAAATATTTTTATTTTTACTAGCATACACTTATACACTTAAAAACCATATCATAGTTAAATATTGTTTTTATAATAATTTAATATGTTTTCCCACTAAGTAGTAGTAAAAGTAATTTTAGAGCATTTAGATTTATCAGATCTAATAATGGCAAACAAATGTGGCTCATTTTAAGTAATGAGAGTAGAGAAGGAAAAGAAGCATCAGGAAAAATTGGAAACCACGGAATAATTAGATTTAGGCTTTCAAAATCACTTGGCTCCATATTCTCCACCCTACCCCAAAGGAAATAAAAGGACAAGCCATTTAAAAAATGAATTTTTCTCTGAAGACTTTCCCTATTGTATCTGTTTAGTCTGAACAGTTTCCAGTATTGACAGTGAGTTTCTTTTCACCACCAATATGGCAAGTTCCTTTGAGGTAGAGAGAGATTTTGCCTTTCATTGCCTTGTGTTATTCCCCCTCTACTGAACTATGTAAAGGAAGGTAAATGGTAAAATGGTGGTGCAGAGATGGAGAGCCTTAGATCATTCAGTCCTGTACAAGGAGATTGTTTTCTTTTTTCTAGCGTCGTGTATGTTTGAAAAAAAAAAAAAAATCTGCTTTAGCAAGAAATTCTCCTTCCAGAGAGGTAATTAGGAAATACATAACTTCTGTTTTAAGAGCATATTTTCTACAAATGGCTGCATACGCTTATAGTGATGATTGTATAATCATAGGCAGGCCCACAACTACATAACAGATGAAAGACCCTTACTGGGAAGATTAGGGATACATCATTTTGCTCTTATAGTAATAATATGTTAGGAATGAGTCCTGCTAAAACCACTACCTCTTTATCTTCAGATTCTTGTCCTTCCCATAAAATAAAATTTTGAAGCTATTGATCAGTGAACTAAGTGTGCAAGCTACATGCCTTCCTTAAATCTGAGTATATAAGGTCATTTAGAAGTAGTAGTCATTGTTGAGGTTCTGTATGTAAAATTAAAATGTAATATTTCTAAACGCAGTATAGCCTCTTCAAAAGGAATATCTAGGAATTATTTTGGGGAGGTCATCTTTGCTGACTTATAAAAACATCAAAGCAGCTTTTTGTCTCTTAGAACAAATCCTAGAGCTGAACTCTCTTAAGTAAATAAAGGTTTAAGAGAATAAATGTTTCACAACTAAGGGTGTGATGGATTGCTACTGTATATGTATTTTCCTCCAAAGCTAGTCAAAGGCTTTTTCTCCCACTGCCTCTTTAATCTTCGTGAAAAGCTTTCCTTAGAGCCTGAGCGGCCCCATAGGAGCCCTATTTTCTCTTTATGTGTTTCTACATGCTGCTTCTCTTTACCAGATTTTGAGATATATCCACGTTTCCTTCACCAGTGCTCAAAGGGCAATCACATTTTCTCATATTAATTATTGTTTAGAATTTCCTTTGTTATGGTTGAGAGGGACTACCCAAGAACCTCTTTTCCCAGGGTAGCCTTAATATTTTTAAAGCCTCTGCAGATGAATGGTAAGAAATTAATCATTTTATAATATCATCTGCCATCCTTAAAATATTTGGATGTTTAATGTCTCCATGCCAAATGAGGTCAGTTATAAGAACAGGTGAATTGAAAAGAGTGATTGCTAACATGATATGAAAAGAGGTCATGTGCAATCTCTTTTATGCTTGCTCCTAAGCTTCTTGGAATACATGTAGAATACCAACCATCATGTGCCAAGAAAAGGAGTTTGTTATGTTGGGTGTCAATTTAGTACCATAATATTTTTTAAAACTGAGTGTTTTTTCCTCCCCCTAAAGCATACTTCTTTGAAATTATAGAATCTTTTCTTCAGAAGAAAATTACTGTGTTAGTGAAAAACATAACCTTGTAATAGATAATATGCTCTTTTATATCCAGCTTTATTTACTAGAGAATCATTATGTGTTTATAGTTAAAGTCTTATGAGAGCTGATTAACTGGAAAAATTCTTTGCTGTATGTTTCAGTTTTCACATTTGACTCATAATCTTTTATATAAAAGGAAGTGATTGTTCTTAGCTGTTGGGCAGATGGAATGCTCAAGAATCAAAGACTTTAAAGCTTTCTACAGAGTCTTAAGTATTCGCTTGCTCTTCTACAAAATCTTGGGTAACGTAACTCTGGAGTAGGAGTTACCATTGCATTTTTTCCTCACGTGGCTAATTACTGACAGCGTGCGACGTGACTCTGAACCGTTATTTAAATACTGCTATTATGTAATGTAGTTACAGTTATTATTAGAGGCTGTTTATTATTTACAACATTTCACTCTGTCATGGCTAATTCACCAAAATAGATGAATGTTTAACATTTTAAATATTTGAAGAGAAATTGGCTTAGCATTTGTTTTTCTATTGGGTGTTTTTTTAATTAAAAGTTGGTGGACTTCAGAGACATCAGTTTAAAAACCACTAAACACCCATTCTGTAGATGACAAAGTTTAGCATACTTTTTAACTTGCTTATTCACCTGTGTAATTTACAATTATTATTTTTAGATACATCATTTCTTGCTTTATTTTCTTTAAATGTTTCATCAGTAATTTTATTGTGCTTTGTTTTTAAACAAAATTCAAGTCAGTAGTCCAACAAAAATAGATAGGTTTCCAGTTCTCCATTAACTTATTGGAGAAGGTGGGTATAGGTAGCTCAAAAATGTACATTAGTAACTGAGAAAAATTTTTTTTCTTAAAGTACTAAATGTTCCTAATTTATTTTGAAGTGGAAAAAAATTGCCACCACCACCTCATCTACCTGCCTCCCTCATGATAATAATAAGGGAGAGACATTTACTTCTTTACATATCACGGGCAGGCTAGTTATTCTGCTTCCTTTGACCTGAGAAATGACTGTTAGACAAGTAGGACATTTACCATAGATCACGACACACATTAATCACCAAATTAAACATTGGAATAGTCTCATCAAACGCAAGGCAGACACATGAATTTACTTATTCAGGAGATGCAAGGAGAAAGAGCAGGCAGGGATGCAGGTAGCCAGAAGGATTATGACTGGTATCATCAGTAAATGAAGATGCAGTAATGCAGATTTTTTCTGTGTGACAACAAATATGTTAGCAACCCCTCAGATCCCTTAGTCTCTCTGCAAGCCCAGAGCAAATAAATATTAAGTGGACTCCCCACGCCTCCTCCTCATGTAGATCATCTGCTAGTGTAGTGCGGGATTAAGAGCTTGAACTCTGGAATCAGCTCTACCATTTACAGCAGAACCATTGGGAAGTTACTTACCTTTCTAAGTCACTATTACATCATCTGTAAAATTGGATTTATGCAATAGGTATTTAATGAGTGCCTGATACGTTTTAGGAACTCTTCTAGGAGCTGAGGCTTAAGAGTGAAGTTAGGATGGCATAATAACTAGCCAGTCTGTGCTAGGTAAAAAAAGTAAATGTATCTCCTTTATTATTATTATTATCATTAAAAAGGTAATAATATGGAGGGAGGCAGGTAGAGGGGATTGTAGTGGTAGTATTTAATTCTGCTTCAAAATAACTTAGGAACATTTTAGTACGTCTTGTGAACAGTGAGTGGTGAAAAAAGGCTGTACCTTCCATAGTACCTACCTCACAAGGCTGTGGGGAGAGTCAATAGGGTATAGAATAGGGCACAGTGACTGACGTAGAGGACGTGCTCAGTCGATGTTACATGCTTTCCTCATCTTTATTAATGCCACATTTTGTGTACAAAGCACTGAGTAACGTGTTATAAGAAATCAGAAGAAGTTTTGGACGGGACCTATCCTTTATCGTTAATAGTCTCTTTGCATATTTGAGATGTAGATTACTTTAGATTTTAATTCCTGAGAGTAGACTCTGAGGCAAGGATTTGAATGCAAGTATTTAGGAGGCTATCTCAAGGAGCAGTTACAAGGGTTGGGGATGGAAAATGGGCAGAAAAAGAAAGCCACGAGAGGGCACATTTATGAACACATTACTGCAGTGGGCAACTGGGGCTCAGTCCCACTTGAGGGGCTCAAGAAGTTGACAGAGAACATGTCTCCCCAAGGAGAAAAGAAAATGGGGTATTTACCAACCATTGACTTTATGTTGTTGGCCAAGGGCTGCTTCTGGGGAGATAATTCCGTGGCATTTCCAACCAGCACCGTGTGCTGCCCAGGCCTGCTCTGGGCCCAGAGAGCGCTCTCAGTGGAGTCACAGGCGCTTGCAATGGGAATCTGTTGGCCTTTTCAGAAACAGTAATTATAGAGGGATATGGGAGGGCACCAACAGCATTGGCTACATAGATCCTCACCCAAAAGCTACAACATGAGGCTGAATGTGGCAAAATATATAGAAACATAAGAGGAGTGTACAAATGCTGGATTTACATGTATATATTTTTAAATAAAGGTGAGAACATTAGTATGGAAACACAACACCTGAATAACATAAAGGAAATCTACTTGAGAATTTTTCCTTCTAAAAGCATTACAGGTAATTGTTCGGCTCTGAGGAACATTTTAGAGTGGTCACCACTTTTTGATCAGCTCTTTTATCAAATTAGAACTTAATTACATAACACCCATATGAAAAATCAATCTTTTTTTCCCCTTAGTTGCTGAAGCACTTGGACACTCCAAAGTCAATTGAATCTTTACATCAATTTTGCAGGAAAAGAAACAGTAAAATCTTTGTCCTTGAGGTTCCACTTGACAGGGTCAAAAGCAATTCTTTCATTGTGTTTCACTATAACACAAATCAGAAAATGCAAAGATTTCAGAATTGCTCTATTTCATTTATTATCTTCGTGAGCTTTCCTCTGCAGCTAAGCGAGGTGTTACTAGGCACAAGGAGTTTTGTTGAATTCTTAAATTGGTCTCAAGAATTTTGTGATGGATGGTTTACTCAATTTAAAACAGATCATCTGGTGATATTGCTTTTAGGTTAAAATGAGGGTTCCTCAGATTCTTTTCAGGGCAGATCCTTTTGATTATTTGTTAAATCCAGAATTGCTAAACTGTAAAGTACATGGACTCCAGATACATTGGTGGTGAATGTGATAAAAAGAGAATTCTAGAAGGAGACTAGAGCAACCTCAAGGCCCAACCTTATCTGCTTGAAAGTTTTATAGAGGGTTAAGTCCTAGCCTGACTACTTATTTATCTTCTTTCAAGCCAGCTTATTCTGAATACTCTAACCCTTAATTAGTGATTATTAATTTGACATGAAGCGCTATGCAAATGCCTGGATGCCATCTGGAGTATTTTACCCAGTTACATGTAATAAATATTTTTCTAATAAGACTCCTTGTACCCGATTAGAAATGTATGTGGCTCTCTGCCCTGAAGCTAAGCTTTTAGTGGAACCTAAACCACATAAATGCAGACAAATGAAAAGATCTTTTATGTACTTCCTTCATATTTTTGACATTTTCTGGTGAAAGCTACATACAAACTGAAGTCTCAAAGGAACACTCTCTCAAAAGTCGAGTCTCACTGACTCAGATGTTACCTCCTCAGGTGGAACTTCTCTGGTTATCCCATCTGAAATAGCCCTTTGTCCCGGCCACTCAGTTCATCACCTCGCCCTGTTATATTTCTTCAGCACATTCATCACTATCTTGTGTTCTTTATTTATTCTTGTTCCTTTATGTGTATGTTTGTTTGACTTCTCCCACTGGAACGTTACCACCATGGAGGAAGAGAATTGATCTGTCTTATTCATTGTTACACCCCAATGTCAAGGACAGTGCTTCCCACAGAGTAGGCGCTCAATAAATTTTTGTTGAATGACTCAACGAAAGAATGGATATTAAGAATCCTGTGTCCTTGAAAATCAATGTAGCATATCAAGTGCCTTAGGGTTATAGGAAAAAACTTTAACTCTTTCCAGCTTAAAAAGAGGCATTTTCTTTCACTGCAGCAATAATATAAAGATCTGAAAAAGAGGCATCCTCTCAGGAATAGAATGCTGAGCTATTGACCATGGATTTTCTGACAAGGGAGCACTAGGTGCAGGGTTTTGGAGGATGGCCAGGAGCAGACACTCTTGGCCAGTGTGCCAGGCAGCTGTGGAAATATAATTGGGAAGTACCTGGAAGTTAAGATGACATGAATCAGCGAAGAAACAGGAGGAATCAAAGGCTCAATAAATCTCCACTTTCTCATGGCTCAAACAGTCGAGCCATTCCCTGGTTGCAGGGGCCTATTTACCAAGACCAGGACAAAGATGAAAATGCCATTATAGGCCACCAGGGGAAAGCACAAGCTGGGTGTGTTTAAGGTAAACATACCATGGGAGTTCACAGCAGTCCAGTCTGTCCTGAAATGGTAGGTCATTTATTCTTTTAACAAATATTTATCAAACCATTTAGACTCCAGCCTCATTCCGTCCTGCTCCTCTCACCCCTAACACACTTGCGTACCCATTGCTACGGAGGCACTCTGCTTTTGACTTCATTATTCATTGACTTCTCTTGTAAAATTCCGTTTGGAAAAAGGGCTTTGCCACTATAACAAACCCACCAAGCCTTCTCTGCACACATTATTAACACTAGTAGGGAGTGCTTGGGCACTAGATAGAATACAGATGTTCTGAAACACAGGATAAATGCTCTATGTCCCACCAGAATATTCCTCTCTGTCACCCCCCACCCCGAGAAATTGGGAAGTCTCCAAGGCTATTCTTGATATGGCATCATTTGTGTGCAGGCCTATTTTTTCAAAGGTGGCAGATGACCTTGCACCTTCAGGTAACTGAGATTGAAAGTTAGGTTTCTGCCAAACTCACTCTGGTTTTTTATTTGACTGAATATGAAGAAGCTGGGCTTTTAGGATTGCTTCTGTTATATTTCCCAAGATGTGAGTTTGACAGGAAATTTTATTTTAAAACAATACTGTGATCCACGTACTTACTGACAGAAGACATTGGTTTAAAAAAAAAAAGTGTCAGTCTTAAAGAAGTTGGGTGCAGCTAGACTGTTAAACAGATAAGTCAATTTACTGAAGATGCCTCATCCTCATTCATTGAGCTCTTAGGGAGAGTTTTATTAACCTACTGTGTTTTCAGGGTCTATACAGCTTTTGCCCAGTGGGCCATTACCCAGTGGGATTGCAGCGGTTGAGATCCTTGCATAAACTCAACATCTTCTTAACCAAAATGAAAACAGTATCATATTGCCTTTTGAATCTGTTTGAAGGGAGAAATATTTTTAGGAAAAAAAAAGATAATTGAAAAGCTCTGTATTCATCTTTCTGTGCCCTAGGACATTGATTTTTCAGATGCTGTAATATATTACATGGTGAGATAGTCCTGAGGACTTCCATACATATTAGTGACTCTAGTGCCCACAGCACACATTGCAAACCTTCCACATTCAGAGATTCAGCGTGCCTTGTGGTATTTCTGTCTGAACTCAATCCATTTTGGAAATAAAATGTTCCATACACTGAGGGAAAGCACATCTTATTGGCCTCTCTCTGACTTCTGCCATCCCTTGGTACCTTGTAAGGAAGCCAGCGCAGGCATCCTTGCTCAGAATCTGCCTGGTGATGCCCAGGTCTCTGCCACAAGGTTTAGGTTCCCAGCAGTACTGTCTTACCTGTGTGGTCACAGGAAATGTGAGCTTTGTATTCAGCAGGTGCTCCATAGATATTGAAATTGAATTGAATCAGGACTCAGTAAATCTGAGCCAAATCAGGTTTAAGTTATGTGCCTTTATCTTCCCTGGAAAGCAAGAGGTGGAGGGAGGGGGCTTCCCTGGTGGCGCAGTGGTTGAGAGTCCGCCTGCCGATGCAGGGGACACGGGTTCGTGCCCCGGTCCGGGAAGATCCCACAGGCCGCGGAGCGGCTGGGCCCGTGAGCCATGGCCGCTGAGCCTGCGCGTCCGGAGCCTGTGCTGCACAACGGGAGAGGCCACAACAGTGAGAGGCCCGCGTACCGCAAAAATAAACAAACAAAAAAAAGTTGGGGGTAAATATTTAGGATTTTCAAAAACTAGTACCAAATCTCCTCCTAACACTTTACACTAAAACCCTATCAAAGGATGCTCTGAGATGAAATCTGAGAAAGGTTTCAGCTTATCATTCATGATAGAAGCTCCTCAGCTTTATCAGTCCTCTTGTGACCATTAATAAACAGTACTGTCGTAAATGAATGTCTCCCTGAAAATGGACCCTGACATCAAATTAGCATGTGCGTGCATATAGACTTATACAATTTTAAAAATTGGTTTGTTTTTAAAGGAGAATGAATGGAAAATAAGTCTTTGCCAACTGTGTCTTTATTTATTCTTTTTATATATTTGGCATGTAAATACAAAAATGTTCTCTTTAGATTCCTACAGCATTAATTTTGAACGCTGTTGCAGGTAAATTTAGCACACATTTACTTTTACAACTAGTGTGATGAAAAGAACTCAGGAAGGTTCAGCCTTCAGGATTCCTGGATAAACCTCATGGACTGTAAGGTTTTGCTAAGAGTGTGCGGATAATTAACTTCTGACTAGGTTGGAAATCAAAATTCAACGACCACCTCCCTCATTCCCATTTAAATCTGAAACCTTCTATTCAAATCATTCTGCCTTGTTTTTACTCAGTTTATTATAGTCAAGCAGTATTAGTTTTTAAATATTTTATCCTTTGAATTTTCATGTGACTACATCCTGTGGCTTTGTAGTGTATATAATAGCATATATTTTTTCAACAAGGAATAAACAAGTGCTATGAAAATAGAAACGAATTGTAAGCTGTGATCCTGACATGAGCAACTTAGTTCCTAGTGGGATTGGGGAGCAATTTTCACGGCTTTGAAAGGAAAGCAAAAACTTGTAGTAATGATAAATTATACCATGGAGACCTCTTAAACACTTAGCCTTGGTGAACATTAAACCTGTCTCTTCAACAGGTTTATTGCAGGATTAGGCACTTCCTGGAGAAAGTGTCACTCTGCCTTTGGCATTGATGTAAATTTGGTTTCTGCTAGATTTGTAAAAGGTGTTATACAGAGGTCATTCAATTTTCTCAAAAGTTACCTTCAGAATTTGGGGTGTGGATTTATTCATGTCCCAGATAGATATCACTTCATTGTCCCCTAAAGTTGACCATCCAAAAACATCTCAGATTCATATTGAGCTAGGTTGTCCCAATCCTCTGTAATAATTCATATTCACCTAAAAATTTTGTTAACCCTTTCTGGCCACCAGAGTTCTGCTGATTAAATGATAAAGTCAGTGCTGCAGAGACTTATGGGCCATATACTAAGATTCACATCCACAGTTTAGACATAAATGCAGCAGCCCCAGTCACTTTGGTTCTCAATTTGCCAATTTGTCAAAAAAGAACTAATATGTCATTTTGAAATATCTAATGACTGAAAGAGTCACAAAACTAAATAACTTGGCTGTTTGAGCTTAAGTTTTAAGTACGCATTCTGCAACTATGGCATAAAACTAGATCTTAAGAGTTTGCTTGGTTGAACTGTTTTGCCACCATTCAATTCATTTATTCTTTAAGTATTTATTGAGCATTGTACCCCAGGCTTGCTGGAGATAAAGCAGTGAAGGAAACAGGTAAAATTCTTGCCCTCAGGGGTTTACATTCTAGTGTAAGTAGATAAGTAGAATCAGCTGATTAGTGATAGAGAGACAAATAGAACCCGGCAGGGGAGATAAGGGAGGGTGGGAAGTAGTGCCATTTAACGAGGGGATCAAGGAAGGCTCTCACTGAGAAGGGAACTCTGAAAGATCTGAGGGAGGTGAGAGTGTGAGCCATGAAGATTTGGGAGAGGGAGGATTGAGCATACCTGGATGAGGGGAACTTCAGGTACAAAGACCATGAGATGGGAGGATGATTTGTTTGTTGGTAAAACAGTGAAGAGGGCAGTGTGCTGGAGTGGAGTGAGCAAAACCAAAAGCACAGGCAGATAAGACCAGGAGGTAAAAGGAGCCAGAACATTAAAGCCTTTAGGACATTACTGTGAGTGAGGTGAGACTCTATGATGGCTTGTGCAAGGAGGAGGGACTTGCACTGATTAGCTTTAAAAGGATCCCTTTGGCTGCTCGTGAGAATGGTTTCTAGGAAGACAAAGGCAGATGGAGAGGAACAGATTAGAAGGCTGTTGCAATAATATGTAATTCAGGTGGGAGAGGAAGTTGGCTTGGACCCGAGTGGTAGCAAAGGAGGTGGGGAGAAGCACTTGGATTCTGGATGGATGGAAGGCAGAGCCAACAGGACTTGCTGATGGAGCAAATATAGATGTGAGAGCAAGAGAGGAGTCAGGCCTGCCAGGATTATAGTCCCGATTACTTGTTATGTAGTAGCCAAAACAAGAAATCCAATTTCCATTTAGTTAGGACCCTACGTATTTTTTCTCTTTCTGACTCAGTGAAAATCTGTGTCTCTGTATATAAAAAGAACAACATGATACAAGCAGTATTTGCTGCAAGGTAAACAAAGTTGTACTATGGTGTAACAAAATAGAGATGCTGCTTGAGAATTAAGTTACCAGATGCTCAGGTTCTGTACTACACCCCTCTCCCCCAAAGTACAGTCCATGAGTAATGGAAGCAGAGGGAGTGTCAAATTTGAAATATAGGAAGAACAAAAACAAGAGCTCATGCGTGAATTCCCTGGATGGGGAGACAAAATCCGGAGGAGGGCTGAACACAGATTGGTTGCAATAGTTACTCAGCAAGGCTACGCATGGAAGTCAACAAAGGAACATGGCACATCCTCATCTTTGAGGAGCTTAAAGTCTAATGAAAGTACCTTGCCTTCCATAACTCAGTGGAGCACTAGGATTTTATTTATATCATTTACAGAGATATATGTCAGTGATGTGACTATTTCAAATATAAATATAGATATATTAAACATAGATCTGTATAGATAGATATTTCAATGTACGTCTTTTATGTATACACAGACCAGCAATATAGGTATGTGAGTGCAAACTTATGCATATTCTTGCTCCAAATTTTAGTCTTCAGAGTTTGCTTGGCTGCTGTGATCAGTAAGAGCAATAGTAAAGTAAGAGGTCATGTAAGCTACACAAAGCTTTTTGTCCACAGAAATAAAAAGATCAGTTTGGAAAGTTAGTACCCAAGTTAATGAGAAGATATTGATCCAGATTCCTTGAGAAAACCTGGTGCATTGAGTAACAGGGTGCGGTAATCTCAGTGACTCTTGTAGATGTGCCAAGAGCTCCCTCCCAGCTCTAAAGGTGCCCCTGCCTAGGTTACAGCCATCCCAGAAGGTTGGAGAGCTGCTGTGTGCAGACTCTGAATGACTTCTGGCTTTGCCACCATGAGCCCCACCCCTCCACCACCCACACACACAAGGGAGATCTGCCTCCTCTTCTTCAGAGCAGGCCCCTCATTGGTCCAGCTCTTCTCCCATCAAGGAGCTGGGGCAGCAGCTGGCTTTCTTAAATGTCAGTAGGTCTGCCTCTACCCTCGCTGGAAGGCTTCCTCAGCAAGGAGTGAGGGGACATTAAGCTGGCAAACCAAAGTGAGGAGGAAGAAGACCTTAGCTGAGGGTTGTCATTAACGTTTCTACGATCCTGTGCTACATAGAAATAAACATTTAAACCATTGTTCCTCAGTCTGTCCAATGGAGGTAAAGTCGATAATCTACTTGTTTCAGAAATTTTCTTGTGAAATTTTCTGTTTAACTCACATTAGTTCTTATTTTTTTCCTCCCCCCTCCCCCTCCTAGCTTCTAAGCTTCCTTTAACTCATTTGGAATAAGCTGAAATGAAACAAAATCATATATTCTAAATCGAGTGCTTAAAACAGAACTGAGTTCATTGATTAAATATGAAAGGGAGCATCTTTTGCAAAAAGAAAGCCAAGCTTTTAAATCGTCACTGAACATTGGTCAGTCTTAAACCCTCTTGGCACTAGTTTCTTCATACGATTTTGCATATCAGGAGTTTACAGACTAAACAGTAGGTGAGCTCCAAGTATACTATGTCATTTAATGTCAATGAGCTAACCCCGTTTATTCGGCTGTTTGCTTAGCAATGAAATAATCTGCATAAAAGTGCTCAGTATGCTACAATTAAGAAGCATGCTTGTGGAAGGCACACTCTTGGTTCATGTTTTAAAAAGACCATCTGTTTCTTAGTATGCTACTTGTGCAGGTTTTCCTTTCATCTTTCACCTTCTTTAAAAAAACAAAATCCACAGCTTTCTAAAGCTTTTGATATTATTTCGTTCTTAGGTTTTATAGAACGCTCATTCTCTGGATTTTCAGCTGTGGTTTTACTAGCGTCCTCACAAGATCATTTTAAATCCTCAGGAATCTTAGAAATTAGAAAAAAAAAAAAAAATAGGGAAGCCTCCCCACAACACTGCATTTATTCCTTTCTAGGAAACTGACAGTTTCTGTCAGCAACCAGGAATCATAGTTGTAATAGTAGTGGTGGTCATGGTGGTCCTAATCTACTAATATTTGCAAGTTAACAGGGTTAAATATATTTAAGGTTTATATATTGAAGAAACTTTTACTCATGTCTTTGAAATGCCCTTAGGAAAGGATAGAAATGCCCTGACAGGCTGTGAAATAGGAGATCCTAAATAGGATTCTTAGACCCAAAGTTGCTATGTCTTAGTGACACACCTTGATCATGCTCAAAGACTAAATTTTTAGCACGTTGAGAAAACGGTTTCTCATTCTGAGGATTTTTAATTCAGAAAACAAACTTCTTTAACCACATACGTATGAGGCATTTTCTCATTCAGTCTATTCTGAAGGTAAAAGATGTACATTATTTTGCTGGAAATGAACAGGATAAAGGGAAGAGGTAAAATACTCTTTAGTTAAATGGCACATTTTATGCCCAGCTGCCAGGGGAAATAGGATAGCTTATTTAAGAAGTTTACTTTCTTATATAAGAAAGAAGAAAGATGTTTGTATAGCCTGTGGTCTGGAATAAAAATAGCAGATTTTAGACTTGACTTCATTTAAAATGATTAACCATAATGCCTATTTATTGTTGAGTTTCTTGGAGGAAAGAATAGTCTTGTCAGAAACCGTATATCCTCAAATCTCTTTATTTGATGTCATTTTTATCTTGTGAAACTACATTTAAAAAAGGTAAGCAGGAAGGGAAAAAAACAGAGCTGGAAGAATCAGACTATACTACAAAGCTATAGTGATCAAGACAATATGGTCCTGGCACAAAACAGAAATATAGATCAATGGAACAGGATAGAAAGCCCAGAGATAAACCCATGCACCTATGGTCAACTAATCTATGACAAAGGAGGCAAGGATATACAATGGAGAAAAGATAGTCTCTTCAATAAGTGGTGCTGGGAAAACTGGACAGCTGCATGTAAAAGAATGAAATTAGAACACTCCCTAACACCATACACAAAAACAAACTCAAAATGGATTAGACGCCTAAACGTAAGACCAGACACTATAAAACTCTTAGAGGAAAACATAGGAAGAACACTCTTTGACATAAATCACAGCAAGATCTTTTTTGATCCACCTCCTAGAGTAATGGAAATAAAAACAAAAATAAACAAATGGGACCTAATGAAACTTAAAAGCTATTGCAGAGCAAAGGAAACTAGAGACAAGACGAAAAGACAACCCTCAGAATGGGAGAAAATATTTGCAAATGAATCAATGGACAAAGGATTAATCTCCAAAATATATAAACAGCTCATGCAGCTCAATATTAAAAAAACAAACAACCCAATCCAAAAGTGGCCAGAAGACCTAAATAGACATTTCTCTAAAGACATACGGATGGCCAAGAAGCACATGAAAAGCTGCTCAACATCACTAATTATTAGAAAAAGGCAAATCAAAACTACAATGAGGTATCACCTCACACCAATTAGAATGGGCATCATCAGAAAATCTACAAACAACAGTTGCTGGAGAGGGTGTGGAGAAAAGGGAACCCTCTTGCACTGTTGGTGGGGATGTAAATTGATACAGCCACTATGGAGAACACTATGGAGGTTCCTTACAAAACTAAAAATAGAGTTGCCATATGACTCAGCAATCCCACCACTAGGCATATACCCAGAGAAAACCATAATTCAAAAAGACACATGCACCCCAGTGTTCATTGCAGCACTATTTACAATGGCCAGGTCATGGAAACAACCTAAATGCCCATCGACAGACAAATGGATAAAGAAGTTGTGGTACGTATATACAACGGAATATTACTCAGCCATGAAAAGGAACGAAATTGGGTCATTTGTAGAGACCTGGATGGATCTAGAGACTGTCATACAGAGTGAAGTAAGTCAGAAAGAGAAAAACAAATATCATATATTAACGCATATATGTGGAATCTAGAAAAATGGTACAGATGAACCGGTTTGCAGGGCAGAAATAGAGACACAGATGTAGAGGACAAACATATGGACACAAAGCGGGAAAGAGGCAGTGGGGGTGGTGGCAGTGGTGGGATGAATTGGGAGATTGGGATTGACATATACACACTAATATGTATAAAATAGATAACTAATAAGAACCTGCTGTATAAAAAATAAATAACATTTTAAAAAGAAGAATAAAAGAGATTTTCCAATATATTAAAAACAACAAAAAGAATAAAAGACATTTTCCAATATATTAACAACAACAACAAAAAAAGGTAAGCAGGAAGTGATGCAGCTTTAAGGAAAATTACGTCAGAAAAGAAATTGAAGTTAATGGGTTAACTCTACACCCTGTGTGAACCCCTGTGTTCACCTAGGATGTGGATCAGGTGGAGTTCTCACAGCAACTTTAGCCGTGACTAAGAGCCTTCCCAATCTCTGTGGTACATTTTGTTTTAGACTTTAAAAGCATGACCTTAAACCATGTTTAGGTGGTCTTACATTTTATAAAACCTTGTGAAAACAAGGGATTGATTATTATAGTCCCAAACCACCTAGTCTTTATTGAATAAATATGGACATAATACCTGGGATCTGGATTTTGTGTTTACTGCACCAGCTACACCACCCAGTGGGGCATAGGTGAAATCTGCTCTACCCAGAAGATCTTTAAGCAACCAGTTTAGGTGCTTACTAGACTGCCCCACCACAAGAAGAAAAATCTATTGTCTGAGGAAGAAAGTATTAAATGAGGTCTTATATAGTCAGAGAAAATATCTGCAAAACGATGAGGTGAGAAGTCCAGAGGTACCTATGGGTGAGTGCAGATATCTGGCACCAAGCATCCTTTGTCTGCTGGCATATGTGTAAAGTTCTTTGAACCAATAGATGTCAGCCTGATTGAACACAGATGGGAGACAGCGAGAACTAGCAATAACGATGAAATGTTTGGGAAGTCAAGTTTGGATTAAGGTATTTTGCTCTAGCAGCTGAACAAGGCAGCAGACAAGGCTAAAGTAAACACAGCTCTCCTGTTTAGCTATTGATTTATTGTAAGCACCAAAATTACTTTTATTTTTACATGCAAAAAGGTACATCTGGTTTCTAAAATTATATGTCCCAAGACTAGATTACACAAGAACAATGTGGTTCACTGTAAATTTCTTAGAAGGTAAGGAGGAAAAAAAAAATCTCATTACTTTCATAAGTTCTTGCAGAAAAGACTGTTGCATATTTTTTCCAGACTATTGGTGGAAATTTTTCTTCACATATAAAGAATAAACCATTCCCCGACCCCAGCCTCTATTCAATCTGGGAAACCGCTCTTATGAAATAGCAGTTCTCTAAAATAAAAACACCAAAGACATTAACTAGTGTTCTTTTTTTTTTTTTATTGTTGGCATTGAATACAAATCAGCATTAAATCTGAGACCATTTTTAGCGTCAGATTCCCAGATCTAAAATAAGGTATACAAATAAAAAAAAATTGGCAAAAATGTTTTACTTATGCTTCATGCAGCTTTTAATGGTTGAGACTCTTCCTTTAGAATTCAAACATACCCCTCCAGATTCCATATGGCATAAATTTTAGGAAGTTCCCAAAATAATGAAGGGACGCTTGGGTCTAAGCAAATAATATATTTTAAGATTTCAATTATAGTAAGAAACTAGTTTTTCTCTACACAAAAGATAGTTTATTAGCGTCTCCATCAAAGACTAAAATGTAGTTCAGTGTTCTATCCATATTTATTTTTAAAACCATTAATCAAACGAATGGAATATGGTCAGTTAGGAATCTTTTGGTTGCAGTTCATAAAAACACCAACTCAACTGATTTAAACAAAAAAGGAGGGGTGAATTTGATTGGCTCATGGACCTGAAGAGGTAGTTCCATTTACCTGTGAGATTCGTGTTCTCAGGCTCCAGTTCTGTTTTCCTGCAGTTCTTTGCATTTTGTCTCCCTCAGTCTATTGGTGTTGCCCTTAGGCTGACTCTCCTTGTGGTAGCAAAAAGGGCTATAGTAGTTGTAGACCCAATAATTCACAAATATCATCCCAAGGAAAGAAAGAATCTGTGTCCCAGCATTCACAGCAAAGTCCTGGGGTTTACTCTAGTGGGACTGGCATGTATCAGATGTCCACTTATCGCTTTGGCCGGGTGTATGGAATTCATAGATGTGTTTAAGCTCTTCAAAGCCTAACTCCAGGGTTAAAGATGGATTCCATTTAACCCAAGTATAGCTAAGAATTTGGGGATTGGTTGATTCTTAAAGGAAATCTGAGTGTTTTTAGGACAAGGGCAGGAGGATGGCGAATAATTAGGAAACAGCCAGCAAATATCCTCTGCAACTGTGTACCTAAAAAGGGTACAGACTTAGATACCTAGGCTTAAATCAGTCAGGGGAAGTTTATCTTGCCCATTATCCCCCTTTACCTCTCAGCAGAGAGGTCATCCAATCCCATTATTTGGGTATTTTCCAGTAGAACTTTTGCAACCTTACTTCAACATGTTAATTTTTTTTTTTTTTTTTTTCTTTTTGCGGTACGCGGGCCCCTCACTGCTGTGGTCTCTCCCTTTGCGGAGCACAGGCTCCGGACGCACAGGCTCAGCGGCCACGGCTCACGGGCCCAGCCGCTCCGTGGCATGTGGGATCTTCCCGGACCGGGGCACGAACCCGTGTCCCCTGCATCGGCAGGCGGACTCTCAACCACTGCGCCACCAGGGAAGCCCCAACATGTTAATTCTTAATCCATTTTGAAAACAAATTCACTTTTCAAAGGAAGAGTGTAATCAGCAGATGTAACTGGAGTCTTCCCCCTTGACTCTAGTGCCTCATCTTTCCACCTTAAGTTGTATGCTCTGATTTGAAGCACTGTTCTGGTTTCAGTGAACTGCTTATACGGTTTAGAGAAAAGCTAGATTTGATAAACATTTTACTAGTTTTACATTTAAATTTTCTACTAAATTTATAATGATGTATTCCTATAGAATGCTGAACTTGTGTATGGTGGACTCATGGTTGCACTGTATACTCATGTGATTGTGTGAAGTGTCTCTCATTAAAAAAACAAACCAACCTCATAGAATGAAACCTGAAGTCTTTCCCTGTGCTTTTCCTGTTCTTTACCTATGCTCATCCGAGTACATCCATTTCAGTTGTGTGGCACATGCTCTTGTGCTGTCTTTAACAGCCGTGGAAGTTCCCTGGCTTGGCCCTCAACTGGGTTTGAATTTCTACCCACCGCTGTCAGTATTTGCAGAATGAGCAGTGATACTGTTGCCCTTAGCAAATATCATCCTCCCATGCTGAGTTTATGAAGCTAAGCCCTGAATGCTGTCCTTAGACAAAAAAGGGGAAGGGGTCTAAGGGTTAGAATGTGGTCTTTCATCCCTCCTGACCCGCACCCCTAGTCTCCAGGACGCAGTGCAGTGAAGAGTTAATGGATCTGCTTCACTTAAGGATCAAAGATTCTCAGGGAAGCTCTAAACCATTTTTATCTAAGAAGTGTTCCAAGAGAATCAAGGGAAGTTACCAGGTGATGTCATTATCATTGTGATCATCACCATGATCATCACCATGTATCACCACCAACTCTTTACAGATCCTCTTTTCCTTTGCTCCCTTCCCAGAAGAAAATGTCACTTCTCTTAACCCAGCACGTGTGCTTCTCTCTTCCCATTTCCTCTGTCCTACTCCAAAACTTGACACCATTTCTCCACCTCCCCCTCTGCCTATTCAGAATATAACAAAGGCAGCAAAACAAACCTCTCTTCAATCTGTCACTTCCACACAAATCACACCACCTCTTTTTTCTTCATGGCTAGCCTCTTGGTAGTCAGTATCAGAGTCCATACCAGCTTCCTGATACTCCTTCTACCTTCACCCTCCCACACAAACACACATCCTCCTAAAATCTCTAATAATTCAGTAAGTATTTCTTGTGAGCCTATTGTGTGAAAAGCTAATTACTGTTATGATACAAAATATGGCCTTGTCTTTAAACCACTTACAATCTTCTTTTTAAATTTATTTTTATTGAAGCATGGTTGATTTACAGTGTTGTGTTAATTTCTCCTGTATAGCAAAGTGATTCAGTTATACATATATATATATATATATATATATATATATATATACACATTCTTTTTTATATTCTTTTCCATTATGGTTTATCTCAGAATATTGAATATAGTTCCTTGCGCTATACAGTAGGACCTTGTTGTTTATCCGTTCTATATATAATAGTTTGCATCTTCTAACACCAACCTCCCAATTCACCTCCCCACTCCCTCCCCCTTGGCAATCACAAGTCTGTTCTCTTTGTCTGTGAGTCTGTTTCTGTTTCGTAGATAGGTTCATTTGTGTCATATTTTAGATTCCACATATTAGTGATATCATATGATATTTGTCTTTCTCTTTTTGACTTACTTCACTTAGTATAATAATCTCTAAATCCATCCATGTTGCTGCAAATGGCATTATTTCATTCTTTTTTATGGCTGAGTAGTATTCCATTGAATATATATACCACATCTTCTTTATCCATCCATCTGTCAATGGACATTTAGGTTGTTTTCATGTCTTGGCTATAGTGAATAGTGCTGCTATGAACATAAGGGTGCATGTATCTTTTTGAATTATAGTTTTGTCTGGATTTGTGCCCAGGAGTGGATTGATGGATCACATGGTAATTCTATTTTTAGTTTTTTGAGAAACCTTTATACTGTTTTCCATAGTGGCTGCACCAACTTATATTCCCACCAACAGTGTAGGAGGGTTCCCTTTTCTCCACACCCTCTCTAGCATTTGTTATTTATAGACTATTTAATGATGGCCATTCTGACTGGTGTGAGGTGATACCTCATTGTAGTTTTGATTTGCATTTCTCTAGTAATTAGTGATGTTGAGCATCTTTTCATGTGCCTGTTGGCCATGTGTATTTCTTCTTTGGAGAAATGTCTATTTAGATCTTCCACCCATTTTTTGTTTGGGTTGTTTGTTTTTTTGTTGTTGAGTTGTATGAGCTGTTTGTATATCTTGGAAATTAAGCCCTTGTCGGTTGCATCATTTGCAAATATTTTCTCCCATTCTGTAGATTGTCTTTTTGTTTTGTTTATAGTTTCCTTTGCTGTGCAAAAGCTTGTAAGTTTGATTAGATCCCATTTGTTTATTTTTGTTTTTATTTCTATTGCCTTGAGGGACTGTCCCGAGAAAACACTGGTACGATTTATGTCAGAGAATGTTTTGCCTATGTAAACCACTTACAGTCTTATGATAGCTATTTCCCACCCTGGTTAAGCCACTGAAACTCCCTCAGAGATGGTCCCCAGTGCCCACCTAGACATCAAACCTGAAGTCGTCCCCAAGTCCTTATATTACACCTCTTTACAACATTTGATTCATTGGCTAAATATGGAAATAAGTGGCAAACCTAAAATCTGAACCTAAGTCTTTTGGGCACCAAATTGTGAACTTTTTTTTAATATTATATTTTAGTTGTACTAATTATATATGAATACTTTGTCCTTTAAAAAAACATGTATAATGTTACAAATAAATCTGAAATTCCTTTTAGCTACTGCTCCCCTTCCCTAATGGAAAACACTGTGACAGGTGTACTTCCTGCAGACTATTTTTATACATATTCATATGTATGTACCCTTACAATATTAACAATATCCTTTTGAGATTTGCCTATGTTGATGTATATATATCTAGCTCATTCTTTTAACCACTTTGTGAATTTCATGAAATGAACATGCCATGTCATATTCATCTATCCCCCTGTTGATCAACATTAAGCTCTTTTTCATTTTTCACTATTACAAGTTCCTCGGTGGACCTCCTTGTGTGCAACAAAGCAATATATTTTGCTGGTTAAATCCCAGCTCTCGAGTTACTAGCTGTGGGACCTTGGATAAGTTACCTAAACAATCTGAACTTCATTCTCCTCATCATAGAGTTGTTATAAGCATTAGATGAGGTAATATATATCAGGTGCTGAGTTACAGGCTCAGAACATAGTAAGTGCTCTATAAAGTGAGATGTATGATACAGCATAAATGTCTGGATCCTGAGTTACTCTCACTTTTAGTTTAATTGGTATTTCTGAATTGCCCTCCAAAGTGGCCACACAGATTTATAATTCCCTCAGCAGTGTAAGAGTGCTCATTTTCCTAATTCTTCCTAACACCTTGTATTAGCAAACCTTTTTATTTGCTCTTCTGTCCAATAAGAAAATCCTTTCAGTGACATTTTAATTTGCATTTTCTCGATTAGTAGTGAAGATGAATATTTTTACGTATTTATTAGCCAGTTTGATTTCTTTTCTAAATTATTTGTAGCCATTGTTCGTTTTTCTATTTTTATAGACTTTTGTCAAATTTTTAAAAATATATTCTTGATACTAATTCTTTGTTACATGCTGCAAATATTTTCTCTCAATCTGCCACTTATTTACCCTAGCTTAAAATATCTTTGTCTTTAAGAGATTGAATTTTATGGGGCCACATTTATCAGTCTGTTCTTTGATGTGCTTTAGGCCTTGAGACTTGAGATATGAATCCCAGCTCTGCCACTTACTGACCCTGAGATCTTAGACAACTTACATAACCTCTCAATGCCTTCATTTCCTCAGCTATAAAATGAGGATAGTAATAATACCTGCCTCATAGGTTGTTGTGAGGTGGATGAGTTAATACATGCAAAGTGTCAGGCACAGAATGAGCACCATTTTCCACTATTTTTTTGTTTTCTAATATTAAGTAATCCCTCCTCAACTGAAAGTCAAAAAGATATTCTTCTATAGTATTGTAATTATTTTAATTTTATTTTCTTCAGTTCAGGTCTCTAATTGACCTGGAATTTTTTTTTTTTTACATGTAAGGTTGGGATCTACACATTTTTGTGTAATGATCATAAGTTGTCTCTGAGTCATTTATCGATGTCTTTCCCCCTCTGATCTGATATGGCACTTCTCTCATAGGCAGAAGTTCCATACATTTATGGGCCTGTTTCTGGAATCTCTTCTATCTGTTGTCTATTCTGTCACCAATACTATATTGTTTTAGTTACTGTAACTTTATATTTTGTCAGGAAATCTAGTAGATTTATTCCCCCTTAATTCTTTTTCAAAATTGCCTTTTCTCATTCTTACACAGTATTCTTTCATACTAATTATAAATCAATTTCTTAAATTTTATTTAAAAACAATATTGGTTTTTGGAGGGATTGCACTGAATGTATAGGTTTTTCTGAAGAGAGGATGTATTTCATAGCATTAAATTGTCCCATCTATAAATTAGGTACAACTCTCCATTTCTGTCTTCTTCTATGCCCTTTAATAAAGTTTTATGATTTTCTTCACAAAGCTATTTCATGTTTTGTTAGTTATATTCCTATATAATGTTATTTGTGTGTGTGTTACTATTGTCAGTAGGATCTTTTTTCTCTTTTAAATTCTAACTGGAGTTCAGGTTTTTGAGAACGAGCCACCCATTCTTGCTTGGCCCTGCAATAACCTTCCTCTGCTCAACCTCAAAAAAAAAAAAAAAAAAATCTAACTGGTTGTTGTTACTATATTGAAATGCAGTTGGTTTTATGAATCTTGTAACTGTCCAACTTACTAAACTTTCTTAGTATTTTTAATAGTTTGTCAGTTTGAATCTCTTGCATTTTTTGGGTAAGTAATAGTATCTTTTGAAAATCCTGATCATTTTGTCTCCTTCCAGTTTTTAGGTTTCACATTTCTTCTTTTTATTTTATTGCCATTATCTAGGACCATAAATACCCTGGGTGCTAGGAATGTCAGAGAATCTCTGGCTTGTTCCTGGCTTTAATGGACACTTACATTATTGCACCTTCCAGTCTGATGTTTGCTGTGAGTTTTAGATGAACACTCTTTAGTGGGACTCTCTCTACTACACCATGCTGTTTCTCATTTTGCACTTTTGCCTTAAAAATTTTGTCAGCCTTCTTCATCTGTAAAGCAGAAGTCCCAATATATTTACTTGTAATTTGTCACTGATTAAGTTTTGAAGAATGAAAGAATTTTAATTTATTTCATTTCCTTCTTTGTTAGTTTTCAGAAAAGTCAGGCCCAATTCCATTATTTCTTTCCTTCCTTTAGTGGTTCTTTTCTTGACTTCTTTGAATAGTTTGTCCCCTGTTTCCCCCTGGCCAGACTTTTACCCACCCTGGAACATCTTTCCCCACAACCCCCATCCCATACTGTGAGCAAATGACATTGGAGATTCTGAACTGCATTTATTTGAGTGGTTTATGGTGAGGTTACTTTAGTTCAGCGTAGCTCTCCAAGAAGAATTTAGTGACCCTACTTTTCTAAAGAAGCAGATTCTTAGAATGCAACCAATATATATCCTATATATTAAGCCATTTCGCTTCAATTATAGTAAGGTAAATATAAACATATTTGTTAACCTTCCTCAAGATTGAATTTTATCCCTGAAATGTTTAAACCTCCTTGAAGCAGAAGAAAGCTCAGGTCTGGTCCCAGTGCCTGAAGCGTGAGTTTTACTGAATTCTGAGCAAGATTCTTTAGGGAAAGTTAACCTTAGTGTTGGTTAACTGTAACAGCCTCCCCCATCTTTGGATGCAGCCCTCCCACTTATCTCTTTTGTTTTTGCATTTAAGATTTATATTGTGGGCTTCCCTGGTGGCGCAGTGGTTGAGAGTCCGCCTGCCGATGCAGGGGACACGGGTTCATGCCCCGGTCCGGGAAGATCCCACAGGCCGCGGAGCGGCTGGGCCCGTGAGCCGTGGCCGCTGAGCCTGCGCGTCCGGAGCCTGTGCTCCGCAACGGGAGAGGCCACAACAGTGAGAGGCCCGCGTACCGCAAAAAAAAAAAAAAAAGATTTATATTGTATTTAAAGTCTCAGAATTCATTGGGCAAGGATTTGAAGGAGATTGCTGCCATTTGTATTATGTTTTCTTGAGAAATCCCCGAGGCAAAGAGGCCTCAATTAGTGGGGAAAGTGAGATTTTGCTACTTAAGCTTATGGTGCAGGATAGGCTGGAGAAATGTTGTAGTTCAGGGGAAAATGTTTCAAAGACCTGCGGAACTAATAGCTGTTCTTTGTATTTCCATCATTCCATTGTCGTTTAAGGATTTTGAAGACGATTTCATTCAACTACCTTCCTAAAGTTCCATGTGCTCATTAGGCAAGGCAGCTAATTATGGTTTGAAGCTCTGTTAGTCTAAAGAATATGTAAGTTATGTGTAGCCACTGAGCAATAAACATTGTTCACATACAGTAGGTATCATTATTTGAAACTAATTTGACAGACTTGAGACACTATGCACAAATTGTGGTTCTTTCCATGGAAACTTGGTGCGATTGTTCTTTCTAAGTACTCAGGATCCACTTAAAGGAGTTAATAATAAGTCTTCACAATGGTTTGACTGGAAACATTCCCTTCACTGTATTTTTACTCAATCTGCATCGATTCACAGTATAGAATTCTGTTTAATTTTGTTCATTTATTCCCCCGGAATCTCAGTATAAGTTGTTCTAAATATCTATTTATGTTCATTTAAGTATACAAGTGAGATCATCACAGGTTTGGTTAGTCATAATTAACATGGGGCAGAATCTATCACTGTGGCCACTTGTTGTGCTGCAGTCAGCAAAAGTGTGTGTTGGCACAGCAGAAAGAGCCATTTCAGCAGGAGATCACTATCCCAGATCCATAAGTATAAGGCTATTGGGACCTTTCAATACAATTCAACTTTCCAAACTAGCATTTCAGACCCTTGTAAAAAGAGCCCAATCTTCATTTACGACCTTAATACCCACTGTTTCTTTTCGTAGATTCATATGCTCACTGATGTGCTTGTTGAACCCCATCCTACCATGTACATTCCCACCTCAGAGCCTTTGCTTCCCCTACGCACTTTCTAGAATACCCTCTCATCACTTATCAGCCCATTTATGCTTCATGATCCAGCTCACAGCCCACTTCTATGGAGTCTTTTTTGATGATTCCAGGACACAGGGATTCTCCCTTTCTTTGAACTCATGGCTCTTTATAGGGAATTAATTGTTTACAGATTTTTGGTCACATTTTTCAGTTTTGTATATATAGTTTTCTTGAATGGGCCCAAGGTTCCTTTAAATTTGAATATATAGACATTTTTAGCTTTAAAATCATGTATTTTTTATCTGTCTTCCACCTAACCTGTTCTTTCATTTTCCAGTGCCTAAGAACTACGCCTGGAACCCAGTAGGTACTTATAATCATTTGTTGGATAAATGAATGGATTTTTCTGTATACAGAAGACAGTATTTTGAATCTTGGTGAAATTAGCAAATAAATCTACCATGACTAAATAACCAAAATACATGAGAATTAGTTCTTACCCTAATAAGTACAGGAGATACCAAGTAGAGTCCGGTTGGTTATTTGTCTTCTTGGTTGATTTTTTGTTTGTTTTGCTTTGTTTTGGAGAGAAAATAGTTTGCAGCTATTCTGATTTGGCACTGTGCTGAGATTACAGTGTTTGGTACTGAGCTTATATGTGCGTATTGTGGCTATTGCATGTGAAACTGTTCAGTAGCAATGCCCAAAGGATGCCTATAAAGTAATGTGACTGACCTTTAATCAACATACTAGAACTTTCCTATTTAGATCACTGTTATCTCCTTCAAATTCATCATCTTTTGAGACTATTCCTTATTCATTACACTGTAGTCATACTTCCTAGATCTTTACAAGGTAAATGTGTGAAGTGTACATGTGTGATATGGTCAAGGAGAGGTAGAGGACGACAGGGTAGGAAGGTGCAAATTAGCTATTTATATTTTCCTCTATCAAGGAATTACTATATATGTCATGGGAGTTTTATCTATTTTATGAAGGTATTAATTGTGATTCAAAAGTTGACTATATTTCCAAGTCTGACTGGGAAATGTCTGCTCTTGTAATCTAGTATCACATTACTTTCCATGCAGAATGGAAACTAGAGATATGCCTAATTAAAGGAAAATTAAGTTTAATGTAACAGTAGTATTATAAGCGACCCCAAAATTGCATAATGTTTATGACTGAGTAGTTTCTTTGTCTTGTTCAGACTGTTTAAATGAAAGTCCTTAGTTGCTTTTGAATCTCTTTGGTTACTTCAGTTTACTATTTATAACAATTCACGTTTATTAGTCATATTCCTAGATATGTTCTCCCCGCCGGAATCCTGTTGCCTTCTTTTCTTTATGAGTTGTTTCTAATTATCCAGTGGTAGGAGGGGCAATGTTGGAGTCTGGTACAACCAACAGATCTGGGCTCCAGTCCTGTCCCTACCTCTTATTAGCTGTGGTCCTTAAGTCATACAACCTCATCTGAAATGTAGCCTCCTCATTTATATGACACAAATAGCATTTACATCACAAGAAGGGGATGAGGATTAATTGAGTAAATGTATATAAAAGAACATAACACCATGTTATCAGATAATACATATTCATAAGCTGTCACTCCTTTTTTTTTTTTTTAATTGTTACTTTTACTTATTTATTTATTTCTGGCTGCGTTGGGTCTTCATTGCTGCACGCGGGCTTTCTCTAGTTGCGGCACGCAGGGGCTACTCTTCATTAAGGTGCGCGGGCTTCTCATTGCGGTGGCTTCTCTTGTTGCGGAGCACGGGCTCTAGGCGTGTGGGCTTCAGTAGTTGTGGCTCACGGGCTCTAGAGCGCAGGCTCAGTAGCCACGGCACGTGGGCTTAGTTGCTCCACGGCATGTGGGATCTTTCCGGATCAGGGCTCGAACCCGTGTCCCCTGCATTGGCAGGTGGATTCTTAACCACTGCGCCACCAGGGAAGTCCCCTGTCACTCCTTTTGTTGTTGTTATGTTATTCATAGTCTCTTTGATGGCCGCTATATTGCTTTATCTCTTTTTTAAATTAATTTTTATTGGAGTATAGTTGATTTGCAATGTCATGTTAGTTTCTGCTATACAGCAAAGCGAATCAGTTATACATATACATATATCCATTCTTTTTTAGATTCTTTTCCCATATAGGTCATTACAGAGTATGCTTTATCTTTTATTTTACCTTTATTTAAAGTAGTTTTTACCCATTATGCTTTAGTATATGAAGCCTTAAAATACTAAATTCCGGATGTACATGCTAGATATAACATACCTTGAATGCCTGTGATGTTTAAGGAACATGCTTTCAAAAAATATGTATTAGTAGAAATTATTCTCACTATTTGACTAGCCTGTCATCTAGCTTCCAAGAAAAGGTCAAAATGTACATTTGGATCTAGGGAATTTAAGCAGATTTGCTGAACTCCCCAAGAAAAAAAGTCTGCTCCAGGCATGCAGTCTACCTCTTTTCCTTTTCAGTTCATTTGGGCCTAATATTAGATTGGTTCCCAACATGGTCATGTCCTTATATATTCCTGCTTAGTTGAACTGCAGTTCCATACATCATTCTCAAGAAATGTTGCCCAAAGACACAAAGGTAGACCCACAGATTAGCACTGGAGACCACAGCTGCCTAAGGCAGGTGAGGCCCCAAGAAAATATAAAACATATAGAATGTATTAAAAGGTAAGTCTCCACTCAAATAGTATGATTTGAAATTTTACCATGAGAATCATTCCAGATGGACAAAGGCCTGAAAATAATCTTTTAGTGTTGGTAAGTTATAGCTTCAGCTATATATCCAAAGAGAGGAGATGTATGTATATGTGTACATCTGTTGCATGTATGTACCTATGTGGTGTATTGTGTGTATCTGATGTATGTATATATGTACATCACATATGCTGTGATTGTATGTTCAGATTTACCTGTAACTGGCTGTATTTAACTACAAATATCTGCAATTGTATGTATTTGATGTATTTCAAGGTCTCATTTTCACAGTAGATACTAAGTACTAAGTGTACATTATTCCACAAATAGTAAGCAAATATTAAGTTAGAAGTCTGAAGAGGTATTCCACATACCTTGTTTTAAGGGTATACTTGCTCATTAATCAAAAGTAGATTATGTTAGAAATCAGAGCAAAAGGAATTGATCACAATAATATCAGATAAAATCTTGAGTTTGAGATAAGCTGCTTTTAGATATATTTTGTAAATAGAGAATGTTTAAGAAGACACAGAATAGACAGTTTTATATTTATGAAAGAGATTTGTATTGTGTTAATGATTATTTAGTTAAAAGCTATTTTTGCACTATTAGTTGCTACACCTGAATTAACATTTTTCATCTACTCTAAATTTTTTAAACTAGAGCAATAACTTTTAAATTACTATTTAAAGCGTTATTACCCTTTTATAATTAAGTCTTATGAAGAGCCACAATATATTTAGCAAAACAGAGTTGAACTGCCCTCTTTGAGCTGGAAGCAGGAAACCAGGAATCCAGCTTACTTGGATTTTCCTTCCCTCTTCCCTCTGCTTTCTCTTTCACTTTTCTCTTCCTTTTGCCCCATCCCTGGAATTGAGGAAGTACCTGGGGGTACTTCAGAATTCAGGGTTCTTTAGCAATCTGCTGGGAAGTTACTCCTGGATTAAAAGGTCTAAATAGCAATTCAGGATAATCCCATACTGATAATACGCAAGCATGACCCCAGACTGATAATACGCGAGCGTGACCCCAGACTGATAATACGTAGGCACTGAGATAGTTGTTACTGTTTTATAGCTTTGATCCTTTAGTAACTTTATTTAGGGAAAATATACTTCTGTTTGGTTTTCACTGTTTTATTTGATTATTGTCATGTATAAACTTTCCATTAAGAACTTAAGTTTATAGGCCTGACCTTGCTGTCAGTGGGGGCTACTTACCTATCAAAAAATTGAGATGTTTATTATATCCCGGCTTTGGGGTTCAAGCACTACACTAGGCTTTGCAAGTAAATAAGGTTGTTTCTTCATCTTTTAAGTATGCTTGATATGACTGGAAACTAGAAAGCTTTCTTTCTGTGAAGGCTAGATTGAAGTGGGGCTAGACTGGAGGCAGGGAAACTAATTGAACTGGGTCACTGGTCAGCAAGAGATGTTGTGGATCCAAATACGTACAGAGGCAGTGGGGATGCAGAATCTGGGGGAGGTTGAAGAGCTGTTGAGGAGACAGAATCAATAGTACAGTAAGTTCCTGATTGAATATGACGGCCAAGGAAGAGGAGGAGTAAAGGATGACTCTCCTGGCTCTGATCTGGGCAACTCATTGGTGCCATGACCTGATAAGGAATCAGAGGAGTAATAGGTTTGGAGTCAAGAATGGTGAATTTATTTTTGGACACGTGGCCTTTGAACACCTGTGGAATATCTAGGTGAGGTCTCAGATGCAAAAATGCAATGTGGAGCTCTGGAGAGAGGACTAGGCTTGGAGTCATTAATGTTTTACAAGTTCATTCTTGTACAGTGAACTGTACTGATATCAAAGTCAAAATGTTATTCCTTTTTTTTTTTTTTGAAAACGACGTAAACACTTTTTTAATAAAATAAAATGACAGATTTTAGGCCAAACATTGATACAGCATTACTATAAATAGAATGTGCTTTTCTACAAATATAAAGATGTCCAACAAGGGAAAAGTACAAGTTGCATAACAGTAGCTTTATATGACCCTTTTTTTTTTTAACATCTTTATTGGAGTATAATTGATTTACAATGGTATGTCAGTTTCTGCTTTATAACAAAGTGAATCAGCTATACATATACATATATCCTCATATCTCCTCCCTCTTGCGTCTCCCTCCCACCCTCCCTATCCCACCATCTAGGTGGTCACAAAGCACCAAGCTGATCGCCCTCAAAATGTTATTCTTATAAATGTGTGATTATGGGTGTATTAAAGAAAGCTCCCTTGTAGTCCTTGGATCATATGACCAAGGCTTCCCTCCTGCCAGCTTGTGACATGGTGCCTTGATGGCCTCAAGAAAACCAGCTCAGGGGGGATGAAGAGGGTCAGAGAAAAATTGCTTCTGGAATTGTAATAGTAAAGCTCAGACCATGGTATGAAAGCAAATGTCCCGTCATTTTGCACTTTGTGGTATGATGGTTTCTATTTTTCCTGGTTAACTTTGAGATTATTATTTTCTCCCCAAGCAAACTGTAAACGTCTTATAGTTAAGGGACTGTCTTCCTCCTTTTTCCCCTTGTCTGTCCTCACCTGTCATCACATGCCCCCATGACAGATCTTCAATTTAAGAATACAGGCTTTGGGACCAGGTCGACCTAGGTGTGAATCCTAGCTTTGCTGTTAACTGGCTACATTCCACCTCTGTCTGCTCAGTGTTCTTTTCTGTAGCATAAGGGTTATGCTAATATTACTTATGGGTTGATTCATTTGCAATTGCAGATGTTCAGTCTACAGAGACAACAATTTCAAGTGGTTCAATCCAATACTGTGCAGTGTTACAGTGAGGATGAGGTATTGTGTTTAGACTACCTTGAAAGTGCTCCATAAATAAATTTTTTAATAATGATTATATGATTGACTACTACTACTATAAATATTGCCTCAGTTAACTATTTTCCAAATGATATCAGGAAAGTTAAAATTGCTTACATTGAAAATCTAAAGTAAAATAAATATAGGAGGAAATGTCTTACAATAAGATCTGTGAAATATGAAATATCAATGTTTTCCAGAAGTATGTTTCCTAAATCTTTTTGTTTAAGATTACAAATCAAAGGGAGGCTCAAGAGGGAGGGGATATGGGGATATATGTATACATATAGCTGATTCACTTTGTTATACAGCAGAAACTAACACAACATTGTAAAGCAATTATACTCCAATAAAGATGTGAAAGAAAAAAAAATTACAAATCAAGTTACAGTTAAAAAGACAAAATCAAAATGACTTAATGGTTTTCATTTTTATTATATAGATGTTGATGAAATACACAAGAAAAGTTCTTCAGTCTCATAAATTACTGAGATAAAACAACATTTCTGTTCTCTTCAATTTTTATTCAGGCAATGCTGTGAATGATGATTTTTATTATACAAACTGTAGTGAAATTTCAGTGATCTGGAGATCACTTATCAACCAACTTCAACTAGAACACAAACCAAAAGCCTGCAAGTTATTAAAAAAAAAAAAAAAAAAAACCCAGGGCTTCCCTGGTGGCGCAGTGGTTGAGAGTCCGCCTGCCGATGCAGGGGACACGGGTTCGTGCCCCGGTCCGGGAAGATCCCACATGCCGCGGAGCGGCTGGGCCCGTGAGCCATGGCCGCTGAGCCTGCGCGTCTGGAGCCTGTGCTCCACAACGAGGGAGGCCACAATAGTGAGGCCCGCGTACCGCAAAAAAAAAAAAAAAAAAAAAAAAAAA
>NW_020837948.1:29684758-29691039 GCF_003676395.1 Aethalodelphis obliquidens
AAAAAAAAAAAAAAAAAAAAAAAAAACCCTGTGCAATTAAAATAGATACCACAAAGTACATGCATAAAATCTCTTGTACTTTTGTTTTTAAATTTCCATAATAAGAACTTTTAAGAAATAAATAAAGGCAGATGAGAAGAAAGTATGAAAAGATATTTTTAGATGGTCTTCAAGACTGCATCATCTTCACATAGCTGCTTTACTTTATGGAAGAAAGAAAACAACCTCTGAGATACCCATGCTTTGCTTAGTTACTGAAGGATAATCCTTGTTTAGCTTTTTGAAATGTTATAGTGTTAATGACTCTGACTGTAACTCCTACCCTAAAAGGGGGATGCTGTGAGATGGTAATATCCTTGGCACCTGCTCTTCCTGCCTGTCCCTCTGGCACTCCTAGTTGCATTAGTACTGTACCAATAGTAAATATTTCATTAAAACCCACCCTGTGATGTCATGTTGGAATCAACAAAGTAAATTTAAATATTTTCAAAGAACCCTCTTGTCCTTTACTCCTGCCAAACCCATTCATTCCAACCTTATATATTGTTGTGACAAGTGAGATTATCTGATTTCTCAAGCTGTCCAACAACCTGGAGTTACTGAAAAATAGCTATGACAACAGGGAAATGAGAAATACATAGAGAGATGCAAAACCGCACAGCATCATGTGGGAACAGGTAGAGCAGAGATTCCAAACTAATGCTTTATGGTCCATATCCGTCTCACAAACATGTTTAGTTTAGCTCCCAATCTGTTGATCTACACAGTATTTTTGCTTTTGTTTGTTGATTTTCTTCAGTGCCTAACACAAGTATCAGGTGATTCACATTTAAAAAAAATTATTTCAAGTCTCCCTTGAAGAACTGAAGATCGGGAAGCACTGAATCTACATTCCTAAAAAACATTCATTAGTTCTTGGGAATTTAGATTGACTGCAGTATATTGATTGCAGATGGAGGTATCTGGTTTTCTACTGCCCCTACTTTTAGGGAGGGCATTTCAATATTCACAGTCCCCACTCATCCCCATTGTCTCACCAATACTGAAGCTTAGTGTTGGTTGCCATTTATCTACAGTCTGGCTAAAAAGAAACTGAAGAAAATATTTGTTACATCTGAGTGTCCATCAAAGTGAGGAATGGGAAGGCAGGCTTAGTGGTCTGAGTGTTATTAAAAGGCAGGGAGCAAGTGCATTTTTTTTTATAGAGGAGAAAAATGTTTCAGTGTGTAATATGCAAACAAAGTGTGTCTGTGTCAAAGAAATATAAATAAAGCAGCTTTGCTCATGTACTTTATCTACACGACCCTTTAGGCATTTGCGCTTAGTAAAGAATTCATCTATAGCTTGGAGCACAGCTTCTCATTCCAATAAAGTTATAATAATCAAGGAAAAGTTTTGCTAGGTCCAGTAAATGCTATTTTAAAAGATAAAGAGGTAGATAAAACTTTCCAGAACTACTTCAATCTAGAAGAGCCAAAATAAGAAACTTTCAGTGTGTAAGTTGAAGCATTTGAAGCTGCCAGTATTTAATAATTTCAACCCACAAAAATGGCAGCTTCACATTAATTAACCTACTATAAAGTAGTAAGTTTCTGCCACCTGCTTATTTCACTTATGTGGAATTCCTTCTTTTCCCACAATATCAAAAAATGAGATAGTGATTTATCTGGGTTAATAAAATTCAAAATATATGTAAGAATAGTTACAGATATTATGTGAAGCTTATAAAAGCAATTAAAACATACAGTACCATGCTTCATTACAGTCTGAAATATAGCTTATGTTCATGGATGTGATAATGTATTCCGAGTGTAATGATTGAAAATATTTTGCAGTTGATGATCCCTGCATTATGAGAGGATAGTAGCTTCACAAATCGAATCCCCTGAGATGTAATGCTTTCTCTAGAGAGGCTTACTCTATTTAGCATCTAATAAATATGTTCTAGAAATTAAATACATTGCACTTTGTTTGTTTTCCTCTGTGGATGCAACTTTCACCTTTTATAGGCTTTACCTGAGAAAGAGATCATCACCTGAAATTCAGTAGATTTTATAAGAATCTTCAGTAAATGCAAAGGACTTAAATAGAAGCTTTTGGGGATAAAGTTTTATTTAAAATCTTTCATTTAGCATCTGAACCATTCTTGCAAGTGATGTATTTAGTGCACACAAATAATTTTTAAGCACATGGTGGTTACCCTATGCTACATACATATCCTAAAAAATTGAAATGTAATAATTAGTAGAGAACTACATTATCTGATATACTTTAGTTGGAAGAATTTGGTTTTGTTTAAAGCATAAAATTTCAGAGAACTAAAATGTTTAAATTCTGCTTTTAATTTCAAAGCTATTATCACTGAGGATAAATTGCATTTCCTAAACTGATAATAGTTTGTTTATAACTGTGTATATAAATATTTATGATATTACTGATTTATTTAAGGGAACTGTCAGTCATAGTCTATTTTCTTGAAGACATCTCTCTCTGGACCTGAAAAATAGTTGACTGAATTTAATGACTATTTCATATATTGTGGATAGATGAAGGAATTTCATCAAGATTTGCTGCAATTAAATCGAGTTGAATTCTCTTACCAAAAAACACACTGAATCAAGTCATGTTAATACACTTACTTTAGCAAAAATAGTCCCTTTACTGAAAATATACTTTTGCATAAAATGCCAGGTGTTTACTTGTTTATTTTCAAATATCTTGAAATAAAAATATTTAGTGTATTAAGGTTTTGGTGAAATCAGAAGAAGTGTTTCAAATATGTTATGAGGGAAAGATTTAAATTGTAGAAACTATTCTTTGAGAATATAGGGAGAATTTTCAAGCATCTGAGATTCTATTTCAAATATTGTTTTACTCAATGGTAAACATATTACTCTGGCTGATAACGTATATCCCAATAGATTTTTTAAATAATCTATTCACCCACATAGATTAACCTAAATATAGAGAAGAGTAATACAAAATATAGAGCAGATTAATAGTGCAGGAGCCAGGAATAACTAAGAAGATATTATTATTTAATTATTAGGTTTACTTATATTTTCCAGGATATACTGCTCACCTTTGACGCTAAGTTGGGCTACTTTTTACTCTGCCTTTAATTTTTGCTTTTAATAGACTGGATATGTAACATGTACACAGGTAAAGAGACTGACCTTTCCTTTAACTATATTTCATTCAAGCCCAAAAAAGCATTTTTTAATGAATGACTAAAACTGGGAACAATTAGGAAAGACCATAGGTTTCCCATGTTCTTTCTCACCAATTGAAATGGCTGATGGACCACATGCATTTATCTTCTCTTCCTCCTAAAATCTTGCTAAAGTGACGTTAATGGGATTAAAAGACAGAGAGAGAGTAGGAATGGATATAAGAGAGGATGAGAAAGATGTCAACACTTTTTTAGAAAACAGAAATCAGAAGGAAGAGTGCTAACTGTCTTAACAAAGCAGAGGAACTCATAACCTCAATGCTTTCAGAGAGGGCCTCCATGACAGGTGAGCTTGTTGCAAGTGAGCCTGTTGCCCTGCAGAACCCCTGCAAGGCTCAGTTCTCAGAAGCATCAGATATGCTAAAAGGCCCTCGTGATACGGTCAAAAATCCTTAAATGACCAGACATTTGAGAAAAGCTTTTGACGTAAAACAGAGAGATGAAAACAAACAGAAAAATGAGGCTAAGAGGAAACAGAGGCAATGCAAATAGCATAAGAAAACATCAAAAACCTTAAGTACTGTTCTTAGAGATAAGAAAAGCAATTACATCCTTGAAAAAGAACAGTCTGCTCTGAAAGAAGGAAGAGTATGAGTTTCCAGATTGAATGGGCCCACCAAATGCCCAGCAACATGTATGAAAATAGATCTACATGAAGGCACATCATCATGAAATTTTATATTGCCAAGGATGAAAAGGAAATTCTAGAAGTTACCCAAGAAAGAAGACCGGATTCATGCTACAGATCAGAAATGAATGGCTCCAAATCTCTTACAAGCCATATAGGTGATAATTATTTTGCAAACTGTAAGTGTATCAAATCAACATATACCTTAAATTTATACAATGTTATATGTCAGTTATATCTCAATTAAGCTGAGAGGGGAAAAGGCAGTATGAGAAGCTAGAAGATAATGAAGACAATACCTTCAAAACTAAGGAGGAATGGTTTTCAACCTAGAATTCTATACACTGTTCAACTAGTAATTAATTGTGAAAATAAAATAAAGATTCTTTTAGACATTTAAGGGCTCAAATTTTATCTCCCGTTAGCACTTTAGAAGATGTGTTTCATCACAAAAGAGAATAAACTACAATAGGGGGAAGACATGGGATCCACAGGACAGCTGAAAAGGGAAATCTTAGGATGTCTGGGCACCTATCTGTAACAGTCTTCACCTCAGCAGGAGCAGGAGTTTGGAGGACTTCGTAGTGGAGGGCATAGACACAGGAGGGTGTGGTTGGGTAATGGAACTAATAAGTTAATTTAAGTGTTTAAACTTTTGGAAAAGTATTGGTAGGGATTTGAACCATCTATAGGAACATTCAAAAAATAATGATGCAAATATAAACTCCAGATAAAAATTGAGAAATAAAGGTTGGTCGTAGTATACTACTTGGCTCAGCAGTGAACATAAAAGAAAGGGACTTTCTTTTACTCATTTTTTATCCCCTTTATCATTTTGCATGCAGTAATCATACAACAAATATTAGTCAAATTAACCTACAGTTCAACAATTCTCTTTGTAATTTGTTATTTCTCAACATTATTGACTCTCTTTAACTTTATAATTCTCAAACAAACAAAAAAATCCTGGGGGATACTTTTGATTAACATGAAATAGGTATCCCCTATTCAGACTGGCACATCCAGCAATTTTTAATTAGAGCCATGAGTCTCCAAGTCCCTGAAGAGGTGGGAATGTTCAAGCAGAGTCCCAGTTTCACATTGCAAAAATGTTGGGGAAGAGGTCACTAAAGGAGAGACCATGTTGATGAGCCATCTCTCTCATCTACCAGCTTGCTTTGGAATGGGGAGGACTGCTAGAAGTGAAGTGGATGAATCATAAGGGAGAGAAGGAGAAAGTTCCAAAATTCAACACAAAAATGACCCCAATAGTTTAGTTATTAGTAATATGCAACATCTTGAATGTAGAAACCTGAGAGGATAAAGGAAATAATAGACTTGTGGTGAAGATACCAGACATAAAGATTCCCAAGTAGTTGCTGCAAATGGCTCTAGCTCATGACTCACCTCCCCATATTCCCCACATTCCCCACAGATAACCAATCCCAGTCAATCAAAGACAATTTTGAAAGGAACAGATCTATGCTTCTCATTTCATTTGAGCACATCGTTTGCAAGGTGAGGGGTGGGATAGGGGGAAGTTAGGCAAATAGAACAAGAATGAAACACATGGATCTTGTGTCTGAAGAGTTTTGTAGAAAAGTCAAAAGCATCTGACAGGTTCCAGGAGATTAAATCACTACAGAATAATCAAGACATGTCCTGATAAAAGTATTGATCCTAAGAAATAAATCACATAACTTCTAGACATTAAAAGCAAGACACGTTTGAAGGGGGGAGAAATCAGGTTGTACTTAGGTTTCTCCACAGCAAAACTGAAGTACTTGTCTATAAAGCTCTGAAAGTAAAAATAAGTATGACCCCCAAATTTAATACTTAGCCACATTGTTCCTTAAACATAAGGGTAACAGTCTTTCTCAAACATTCAAGAACTTAGGGAATTATATAACGAATCTGTCTTTGAAAAAAAGCAAAACTACTTAAAGATGCTACCTAGCCACCCAAGAGATTAATCAAAAAACAAAAAACAAAAAAACTCAGGGATAAAAAAACAATCATGGAGAGACTCATGGTATTTCACCCATTTAATATAGAACCAGAGCAAAACAGCCATGAGAATTGTGGTTAGAAAAGCAGATGGGAGGGTGGGAGGGAGGGAGACGCAAGAGGGAAGACATATGGGAACATATGTTTATGTATGACTGATTCACTTTGTTATAAAGCAGAAACTAACACACCATTGTAAAGCAATTATACCCCAATAAAGATGTTTAAAAAAAAAAAAAAGAAAAGCAGATGGAAACGTTGAAACCTGATAATGTAAAAATAATAATATAGCTAACAAATATGAGAGGAGGAAGAAAAGCCTGCCAGTTTTCTCATCTCTCCTAGAAGAGAGTCAATAGATTCTGTCTGAGATTAAAGTGTAGAATTTTTTTTTTTTTTTTTTTTTTTTTTTTT
>NW_020837948.1:29691439-29703005 GCF_003676395.1 Aethalodelphis obliquidens
GCAGGCGGACTCTCAACCACTGCGCCACCAGGGAAGCCCTAGAATTTTTAAAATAGCTTAGAATTCTTAAAAGTTTTCATGAAATTTTAAAATTAATATGTAAACTCTTTTAAGAGTTGCTAATTTTTATGGTGAAGAAATATTTAACTGAAGTTCTATGATTCTTTTAATTTCAATTCAGTTTCTTTATTTTCATTAAATTCAAGTAAAAATCAAATACTTTTTAAAAGCATGTATAATAATATATATCTCTGAAATTATTTTTATCTTTCTTTTGCTGTGTATATGCAGAAGATCCTAGAAGAATGTTTACCAAAGTTAGTGATGCTATTTCTGGATAGTGGGATTTGGAATAATTTTTAAGCTTTCTTGTACTTTCCTTTATTAATTTAACTTTTGTAATAAGTTGTGGCATTTTTACTTAATAGAGTCATTGTTTAAAAATCATGGAACTGAATAAAGTTATTTTCATTTGACAGCTAAAAAAGTGAGTACACTAGTGAGAACTTACTGTATAGCACAGGGAACTCTACTGAGTGCTCTGTGGTGACCTAAATGGGAAGGAAATCCAAAAAAGAGGGGATATATGTATACATATAGCTGATTCACTTTGCTGTACAGTAGAAACTAACACAATATTGTAAAGCAACTATACTCCAATAAAAAATAAATAAAGCGAATTTTTAAAAAGTGAGTACAGATATTTCAGTAACATCTACCAACAAAACAAATGGTTATTAACTGAGCCATATTTATACATTCTGCTGTTGTGACTCTTTCGGCTGGACACTGTTGAGAATCCTTTTGGGGTTTTCACATTATTGTAGAAAATAACTGAGCCATCCCGTGCATAGTTTTCTGTATCAGTTAAGATTCTTTGGTTGCAAGTAACAGAAACCAACAGAGGCTACTTTAAGTGAAAACAAAACCAAGAACAAAAGCACAGAAATTATTGAAAAAAAATGGGGTAATCCCCAGAATCAAAAATAAAACCTAAGTAAGGTAGGCCTTGGGAAGGATAAGTATGTGGGATCTCTAAGTAGCTGAGACTAATAAGAGTCTCTTTAGGGAACTCCCCAAGGATGCATGGACTCCAGCTGTTTTTCTTCTTAAGTCATTCCAGGCAGAATTCAGATATCTGCTGGTGAGTGTGCTTAGTCAAGTTTGGGGCACATGCCCACCTGCAGCCTGGGGAAGGGAGGGGACCTTTGATTAGAGCTCCCAAACTGCACCCATGGAAAGGAAAATTGAAGGCTTGTTACCAGAAAGTGGGAATGAATGGATGCCGGGGCAGGTAAAAACTACCGATGCCCCCATCTCTGCCTCACTTTAAACTTGCAGTAGAGTAAGCTTCTCTCACTCAGTATGCCTCTAGAGGAATTAACTGATTTAGTTTCTTTATCAGATCTGTTCCTTCATTCCTTTCAAGGTAATTACAGGCTGCTTTTTCCCTGTCTCATGACACTGATTATTAGCTAAAGCTAATTCATCAGCTAGATATAGGTGAAACACCTTTAGCTGTCTTTCAGGAAAGGCTTAGTAAATTATTTGTCATTCTCCAGCCCAAGAAATGTTCTCCCTGTAAGTAAAAGTTTATTAGATACCGTGAGAGGTCTCTGGGTTCAGCCATTTGCTGTCCTAGCTATAATTAGAGAGCTAGACAAATTATATCAACTCCTAGGGAAAAAATCCACACACATACTCTTTTTAATAAATCCAATTTACTCTATTTGCTTGGTATTAACAACTGTTAATGTTATGTCCAAATTCCCTTCCTTCCTCATGGAAAAAACTCTATCACTACAGCCAATACATACAAATGGATAGTTAATTACTCTGCACAGAGGGTTATGTGATTCATCACTGCAATGAGGAAGTGAATGTTGCCAATATTCAGCTTTTTCCAAACTACATAGTGTTATATGGTTTATGTCCCAATCAATGGTGGCTAAGCTCCAGAAAGAATTACTACCTAGATGTCAGGGACTCATTAAACTGATCAGTCTGTGGTCCTTTGTCAGTGATTTCCAAACCTGGCTGTGTATCAAAATCACTTGGTGACATTTTAAAAAAAAGGAGAATCAGGAAAAGATACAGCTTCCTGGTATCCACCCGCAAAGCCACTGAATCAGAATATTTTGGGTTGGGTCAGGGACAAAGTCAGGGTTTCTCAGGGCCTGAGGTTTGTACAGTTCGGGGTTTCTCTTTAAGAAAATGAATGCAAAATATCTTGCTTTAACCGATTTTACAAAAATATATGACCATGTGAATACATTTCTAGGACCAGGCCCTGGTAAAGGTCCATGTAAATGATGGACCCTGAAGCTTAACCTTCATTAGGTTAAGCTGTGGGCTAGGGCCTAGGAATAAATGTGTGTTTGCATGTCTGCATCTGTGTCTGTGTGCACATGTGAGCGTGTGAACCTGTGTGCATGGTTCAAGCTCCCAGGTAAGAGGATCCAGGGCTGGGACTCTCTCTTCTCCCTCAAAAGCAAAAAGAATAGGAAAGTTTAGTGTTCTCTACATTTTAATCTAGTTCTGCACTAAACTTTAAAATCTCAGATTTTGATACTTTGAATTTCGTATTTTTATTTACTTTGCCCTTCTTATGGCAGAAATGCCCATCAGCAAGAATTATTGCCAGTTTCTAAACTAGCCCATACGCTGCACAACAGCCCCTGAGTTACAGCTGCTCTGGTTATAGTCAGGGAGGAATAACTGAGCTCAACTTTCTGTGTTTCGTTTTAGTTTACAAATAGCTTTTTGCTTTTTTCCCCTGATTTTAGATATCGAATTTCGGCACCAGTAAGTGTGTTTGTTTGCCTTAAGGAGCGCTGAGTTGGAGAGAAATGGTATTATAGGAAATGTCAAGTTCTTCACTTTGGTAAAATTAAATGATCTGTCCAGTAGCACCTTTTTAAAAACTGGTTTTTAATCCTTTATAAAAGTAAAACTTGCCTAGTGTTGAACATTTTAGAATGCATAAATATTTAAGGAAATACATGTTACCTATAATCTCCCCAAAGATACCTACAGTCATCACAGTGTTTGACATACTAGAGCTACTCAATAAATATTTTTAGAGTAAAAGAATAATATGAACTCTAGAGAACACATAAAACCCCTTTCTGAGTTTTTTTCCCTAAGTGCCTGTAATTGTGATATCTAAGATACCCATATTTAAATGAACATACCTTGAGTACTAACAAGTAAAGTCCCTATGCTAGACAATGATGATATAAAGATGAATAAAGGTGGCCTTTGCTCCTCTCAGTGGAATTTATATCCAGTAGAAGAAGCCAACAAATCCCTACCAACACAAGGACACTTAGACACACAAGGACACCAAGAGCAGCTATGTAAAATCCCACGTAGGAAATTTCTTTCAAATCTAAGTGCCAAAAAGATTTCTTTTCTCTTGACATTCTTGACTGTTCTCTTTCTCTCATTCCACATCCACTCCATCAGCAAATATTGTTGGGCCCATATTTAACTTCTATTCATAATTCAACTCCTCTCCATCTCCATTATGCTGCCCTGGCCCAAACCACTATCACTTCTTGTCTGGATAATTGCAATGGCCTCCTTATTGGTTTCACTGCTTCTGTTCTTTCCTCCTTACACTCTGTCCTCAATCCAGAAGCTGGAGAAGTCCTTTGAAAATTTTTTAGCTCATAATGCTCTTCTGCCACAAATTCTCCAATGTATTCCCACTTCATTTAGAGTGAAAGCCAATGTCATTAAATTGGCCTGTAAGATGATTTTGTCCACCCCCTTTTCCATCAACCCCTTGATCTAAAATCTACTGCTTGCCATCTTGCTCCTTTGCTCACTCTAGAACAAGCTAGCAACCTTCCCACCTCATGGACTTGGCACTGGGTTTTCTCTGCACAGAATGCTTTTCCCTCAGATACCTGTATGGCTTGATCCCCTCCCCTTCAGATCTTTGTTCAAATGTTACTTTCTCTGTGAGGCCTTCTCCTTCCATCCTAACTACAATTAGAGCACTCCTACCTCTGGTCCCTGCTTTATTTTTCTTCAAAGCATTTTTACCATCCAAAATATTATATTGTATTATTTATTTGTATTCATAATACGAGCTCCACGAGGGCAGGGATTTGATCTCTTTATCCCCAGCTCCTAAAACGTTTCCTGGTGCGTAGTAGGTGCTCAATTAGTATTTGTTGAAAGAAAGAAGAGATAATATATTCACTCGGCTGACATCCCCACATGTTCTTTCTTCCTTTGGTTTCCTTCCTTTCAGTATCAAGATACTTTTATAATGTTTACTGGGCAGCTCGACAACACACATGTTGTCACTAACCTTGGTATTTCTTAAGTGGTAGTCGCTGAAATCACATCCTACTTTTCTGCACACTGGAGCAGATAGATGTTTGTATCTGACGCCTGCTTGAAACTGATGCCCTGTCTTTATGGTGGTGTGGAAAATTCAGTTCAGAAAGGTGGCCAAGGCAGATAGATGACAGAGACACTAATGTACTTTTCCATATCTATGAACCAACATATTTAAGCCTGGAATTCACTTCTCATAAAGTGAGGAAATCTAATATAATGTCAGGATTTTGAAAAGGATGCATAATTCTTTGATAAGTAATGTATGTATTTATGCAGGCTGGAATAAAAAAGAATCATTGAACCAGGGACTTTAGGTTCTCAGCTAATGTTAGAGTGGTAAGGCTTTTTTTCTTCCTCATCTCAAATTCTAAAATTTAATAAGGAGATTGTCAGGGGAACCTAACATTCCGCTCAAAGGGTTGGTTACCACCAAATACAGCACCACTGAAAACCAGGGTAGTGGATCAGATTCCTGTTAAATGAAGGTTATTTCTAAATGCACCCCTTGTTCATTACATTTTTGGATGTCACGTATTCAGAAATAGTTTCTACTTACTCAATCAGATTTGTATCTTTCTGCATTAAAATAAAAATAATTAAGAAGGGATAAAGCAGGAAAAATACTTATCCTTGCTCCTAATGTATCAAAAGACCTTTATTTAAAAAATTCCTTCACTTGAACTTTTACTTTTCCACCAACTTGTTTATCTCATAGGAAGGAAAGCAGACACAGCCTATAAATAGTGCTTGCATTTCTGTTTCAGGATGTATAGGGCAGGAGAGCCTCTTCCCAGTAAGGTCAAGGGCCACAGGCAGCTTGCTCCCTTTGTAAGTCAGACAATACTCGCATGTTGCTATTCTGAACTCAGTAAGCAGAGTTATGTAAAATAAATGCCCTATGTGCAGCATCTTGAAAATTCTAGGACAATTCAGTGTCTCCACTCTGTTATCCACCATTTTTGGACAGTTTTCATACAGATTTCTTTTTCACTTGATTTTTAGAGATTTAGAGTTCCTAAGTAAAGCATACTCCACAGTCTTTGAAATTTCCAGAAGTAAATGAGCATTTGGAAAGTTATCTATAACCTTATTTGTTCCCTGAGTTTACTTTATTATTTTAAGAAACTTCAAGACTTTTCATGTCTCCAGAGGATAGACTAAGTTTATTTTACTGGTAGTTTCCTTCAAATTACATGGAAAATTATCTGTTGTCTAGAAAGCTAGTTCTCTGCTGTAGTCTAATGATAGAAAAATTATGTGCTTTTCCTCTTCATCAATTTAATTTAATAGATATCTACTGAGTACTTGCAAGGATAGAGGCACTAAGCTAGGAATTTTTAAAAATGTATGACACCATGAAAAGATGCACAAAATCATTAGTGCTTAGGGAAATGAAAATTAAAACCCCCAATCAGGCACCGCTTCATACCTACTAGAGTGGCTGTAGTCAAAGAGACAGACATTCCCAAGTCAAGGAATGTGGAGTCACTGGACCTTTCATATGCTGCTGGTGGGAATGTAAGATTGTACAGCCACTTTGGAAAACACTTTGGCAGTTTCTTAGGAAGTTAAGCATAAACTTAACCATATGACCCAGAAATCCCACTCTTAGGTATTTACCCAAATGAAGTGAGAACATATATTCACACAAAGACATGTGTGCTAATGTTCATAACAACGTTATACCTAATAGCCAAAAAGTGGAAACAGCCCAAATGTCCATCTAGAGTAGAATGGAATACTTTTCAGCATTGAGAATGAACGAACCATCAGTACACATAGCAATGTAGGTGAATCTCATTAACATGATGGACAGCTAAAAAACCAGAAACAAGTGTGTTCGGTGTTTGACTATTTGTATGAAGTTCAAAAACAAGAATACTAATCTGTGTGATGGGAAGTCAAGATAGTGGTTATCCTTTTGGGGGAATAGTAGTGACTGGAGTCGGGGATGAGGGTGCTTTAGGGGTGCTAGTCACGCTCTGTTTCTCAGTCCAGATACTGTTACACAGCTATGTTAACTTTGTCAAAATTCATCAAGTTGTACCTTGAGGATTTGTGTACCTTGAGGATTTCTACATGTATGTTATACTTCCAAAAAATATATTAAAACTATAAAAAATGAGTGACACTTGATTTTCAGAGATTCAGGGGTCCTAGGAAAACACTCCATGTTCACTGCTTCACAGATTTTACAGTCTTGGGGAAGATGGGCATGTTGATAAATAATTCTGATATGAAACGAACTCTGATAAGTGCAGCATTAGAAATATAAGTAAGTGCAGTGAAATAAAGAAAAATATTTACAAAAAAGGACAACTTGGAAAAATGTAGGGTGTAGCCACTGTTGGGTTTGCTACATAATAATGGGAGGAACAGAATAATGTTTAAAAGTGGAATTAAAGCTATAAATTAGAAATAAAGGGATTAAAAGCATTGGATTATGTACAAGAAGCCATAACTGTTTGAGAGGCAAAGTTGTTTTAAAATATCAGAACACATCAGTTATTTCTATCCTGAAAAATGAGTTCTTTTGTTTTTAGTTGACTGACTTTGCTGGAGTTGTAGGTTACTCTGTTCCAGTGGTTCTCAGCCTTGACTTCACATTGGGATCACAGGAGCTTTTATAGTTTCTCCTGAATCAGAATCTCCAGGGGTGGGACTCGGGCATCTGTACTTTTTTTAGGCACCTGTGATTCTCCTGAACTGCCAGGGTTAGGAGCCACTGCTGTAGTCCCTGCGGGGTAGAGGGAACCTTTGCAGGGGCCATGATGCAACAACAAGTGTCTCTGAAAGCGCCGTTCCTTTGTTTTGGGGGCTTCTGTGGCTTCCACAAAGAAGAGCACTTTTCATATTTATCTCTCTGTATCCGTGCCAAGAAATTTCTCTGCAAATGGCTTTTATCCAAGTATTACATGAAAGATGTTAATCCTACTGTTAAATTTTAACCCTGATTCTTTCATGCACTAGGGCATTTCTTCTGATTTTATTACAGGTACATAGATCTACAGCAGATGATAGAACTGGAAGGGACAAAATGGCACATGTGGGTCACTTGTTAGTGCACTCATATGACTAATCTTTCTCCTATGAGGAAAAAATGTATTTTTAGTCCTAACATTTATATATCAGATCTTACAGTGTAAAAATAATACCTGCTTTCACTTAGAAAATTTTAGTCCTCTACTTAGTTCATTCACTTGGTATCTCTTATTAACTTATCCATGTTTTTTTCTCTTTGCTCTCAAACAATTTTAGAATTACAGAAAAGTTGCAAAAATAGTAGAGAGTTCATGTATACTCTTCATCCAGCTACCTCTAATGTTGAGGACATATAACCACAGTACAGTTATCAAACTAGGAAATTAACTTAAAACAACAAGATTAACTAAGCTACAAATCTTACTTGAGATTTTTAAGCTACAAAACCTACTTTCACCAGGTTTTTCCCTAATTTCCTCGTCTGGTCCAGGATTCAATCCAGCATCCCACATTGTATTTAGTTGTCATGTCTCCTCAGGCTCCTCTAATCTGTGACAATTCCTCATTCTTTTCTTATATTCCATTATCTTGACTCTTTTGATGAGTACTGGTGAATTATTTATAGAATGTTTCTCACTTTGGGTTTGTGTGATGTTTTCTTATGAGTAGATTGAAATTATTCATTTTGGTGAGAATACTGCAGAAGTGATCAGACGATACATTATATCTCTATATGTTATTACTGGTGATGTTAACCTTGATCATTTGGGTAAGGGGGTGTCTGCTGGGTCTCTCCACTATAAAGTTACAATTTTCGATAGTTGATAAATATCTTTGGCACTATGCCAATATTCTGTTTCACCTCAAACTTTCACTCACTGATCTTTGCACCCATTGGTCAATCTTGCCTGCAATAATTATTACTCTAGTCTTCGCCTGGTAACGTTTTTTTTTTTATTTCCCTCATTCCTTATACATTTATTAATTGGAATTCTTCTGTAAGGTGCCCTTCCTTGGCTATTTTTTAATTTATATCAGTATGAATCTGTGAATGCTTATTCAGTTTTCTGAATTATAATCCAGTACTATCATTATTTATTTTGCTGCTCAAATTGTTCCAGCTGTGGCCATTGGCAGCTCTTTCTGATTGGATCCTCTGTCTTTTGGATGTACCCTCACTCATTTCTAAGCACTTCTTTTTTATACGATCACAAGATATCCCAGAATCATCGTCTATTTTCCCGGCCCCAGTTCTGGAATCAACCATTTTTCTAAGAAGCCCTGATTTCTTTTATTCACTTTATTGGAGAATGATACTTAAAAACTAAGATCTGGGTGCTAGTAGATCATTGCTACTGGGGTATCCTTTCTCTGAGTTCCTCTCAGCAGAAAAAGCTAGGAAATGTATGTATGTATACTAAGCCATGCATGCATGCACATACATCATATTTATTATTTCTACATGTATTTATCTGTAATGTGTGTATAAAATACCATGAGTTCATTCTAATATCTCTGATTCCAGTTCAATACCACAAGATTCATTATAAGCCTCCCCCCTTTTCTTATTTGTAACTTCTTTCCCTAACAGTGAAAAGACTGGCTCTCATTATTTATAGTCCTAGATTATGCGTAAAGTAGTTACTGAATTGCTAACTCACACCCCTGTGAGAAATAGATTTCCTAACTAGAGTGCAGTATTTGCTGAAAGTTCTTTTTGGTTTTCACTTTACAATATCCAATCAAAATCATGTTTTCCGAAGCCACTTAATTCTTAATTCCCATCCCCTTTGGTGTGGTTATATTATTTGCTGGGGCCATGTTGTTCATTTATAACACAGGTTCATTTGTTACTGTTGGTATTCCACTTCGGGTTCCCCATCCTGGCTGGTTTTAATTTTTTATTTTGGGAAGTATGTAAAGCATTACTATGGCTCAGAGAGTCAAAGCTATAGCCAAAGAGAGAGTCTAAGAAGTGTTTGTCCCCCTCACTCTCCCAACCTCACCTCCACATTCCATGCCCCCTTCTTTTCTCCCCTTTCCCACCAACCCCCTATAGTTAAACAGTCTCTGTAGTTTCTGGTGTGTCTTTCCCATATTCTTTTTTCACAAGTGAGCAGATTCATGTTTTTGTTTTTGTTTATTTTTTTAATTGCATTGTCTTTTGGATGGTGGTAGCACATCATGTAAACTCTTTTTTGCACTTTGGTTTTTTCACTGAATGATTTGGAAGTTCCTAGTGATCTTCCCCCATTAATTTTTTTTACAGCTGCATAGTGTTCAACTGTGAGGATGTAGCATAGTTTATTTAACCACTCTCCTATGTATGGGCATTAGGGGCTGTTTCCATTATTTTGCAATTACAATCAACGCTTTAATGAATAAACTTGTATGTGTGTAATTTTGTATAATTAGAAGTATATTTTCAGGATAGATTCCTAGAAATGGAGTTTCTTCGTCAAAATTAACTACATATATGCTCATGTCTTTCAGTCACTCTGTATGCCTATGGAAACACCTTTTAGTGAGTTAATGTATATCCTTGATCATCATATGTTTCTGAATTACAGCTTTGAATTTGTGTAACTTTTTTTAACTTTAACTTTATTAGTTACACTTAGCACATTAAAAAGTGCATTAAAATTGCATTGGGATAAGGAATTAGTCTTGCATAATTTATCCCTTTTCAAGGCTTAATAAATACCATTATAATGTGTCAACAGCCCCTAGTGAAGATAGTAATCATACATTCCACTTACAGCCCTATCATCCCAGGTGCAGTCTGTAAGTTCGTGATCACCGATGGAGAGCAGGCAATTCAAGAACTCTAGCAGTGACATAATGACTAAGTATTTATATAATGGTCCCATTTGCCCAGAGCTTCTTATTTTTCAAAACTCTTTCAAGTCTTTTCATTTTAAATCAGCTGCACCACTGTAGAATGGCGTGGGGGAAATATCGAATAAATCAATATTTTATTTATGTAGTACATTTGTGTAGTGCAAAGTCCCTTACATGTATTATCTCATTGGAACCTCAGACCAACCCTGTGAAGTAGACAGGACATATAGTCACCATCCCTATTGTGCAGGTGAGGAAGCTGAGACTCAGGAAAGTTAAATGTCATCCTGAGGTCAACATCTACTAAGTAGTGAGGCCGGAAATGAATTTGAGACTCTACCACAGCTAGCTCATGAAAAACAATAAAAAAATATATCCAAAGGTAGGATATATTCACAGAGAGGTAAATTACTCAGTATATATTTCAGGATTTAAAGATACTCTTGGACCCTGTTTTATAGTCACAGGGTAGATACTTGGCTACCTATGAGCAGTAGTGTTTAAATTTTGAATGGAGGTAAAGGGAAATATATTCTGAACATACACAGGCTCCTCTACCACCCTGGATGCTGCTGCTGTGAGAGAATGAGCCCTGGCTTTGGAGCCAAACTATCTCCATTTGCACCCTAGTTTTGCCACTAAATAGGCATGGGGCCTTGGTGAGGTATTTAACCTTAGTTTTCTTATCTCTACCATGGATATTGTTTTTGCAGTGCTGTTGGAGGGATTAAAAGTAACTTCACCAGGAAGACTCATCCCTGGTGCCATCTAAATGTCATTCTTACAATGATCATTCCATTTCCTTCAAAGCACTTGTTACAATTTAGAATTATATATACTTTTGTGTCCACTTCACATCTCTCCTTCTAGAATATGGGCTTCATGACATCAAGGACTCTGTTTATTTTTGCTACTCCGTTTATGTCTTATGCCAACCCCAGTGCTACTAATCATGGAGTGAATATTTCTGGAATAAATCTGCCACTTCCTTGTACTTGTTTTTATTTCAGCCGCATTCAGCCTCACGGAATGACCTGCAGCTCCCCAGTCCTTTCACATCTGTCTGCCCTTACATATGCTATTTCCTTAGCCCGACATAGTAGCCCTCACGCCTTTGTTTTTCTGGAGAATCCTTACTCATCCCTCAAGACCTAGCTTAACTCTTCCATGAGGGCTCCCGTGATCTCTCTCCTCCCCTGAAGAGTGAGGGGCTCGCATGCCTCTTGGCGTGCCTCTATAATAGACCAAACCACATTATAGTCATTGGCGTGTTCAACTAATATATATATATATATATTTATATATATATATATAGATATATATTTTTTTTTTCTTTTTTTTTTTTTTTTTTTTATGTTTGGTTCTTTCTTTTGTTTTCTTTCCTTTT
>NW_020837948.1:29703105-29822529 GCF_003676395.1 Aethalodelphis obliquidens
TTTTTTTGGTACGTGGGCCTCTCACTGTTGTGGCCTCTCCCGTTGCGGAGCACAGGCTCCGGACGCGCAGGCCCAGCGGCCATGGCTCATGGACCCAGCCGTTCCGCGGCATGTGGGATCTTCCCGGACCGGGGCACGAACCCGCATCCCCTGCATCGGCAGGTGGACTCTCAACCACTGCGCCACCAGGGAAGCCCTCAACTAATATTTTTAAGAACTGATTCTGTACCAGGTGTATGCTAGATGCTGGGGATACAACAGTGAATAGGAAATCCGTCATTCTAATGGGAGAAGTGAGCTGCAAAAATAGTATATAACTGAACAAATAAATAGTAACATTTCCAACATCAGAAAATGACAGGGCAATCGGTTCTGAGAAGCTGACCTTTGACTCGAGATCTGAAAAGTGAGAAGTTAGGGACGGAAAGAGATGGGGGATGAGCATTGTGTTGTGACTGTTTACTTGGTTGTTCCTCATTTCCACCCAACCCTCCCTCCCCCCGCCATCCCCACTGAACTGACCTCTGAGCTCTGTGAACCTTTCTGTCCCTATGACCGAGCACAGGCCAGGTGTGTCACACCACAGTTCCATACGCTGGCAGTGCAGCATGTTGGAATTGCCAGGTGCCTGGGCCCGTGATTCTGAACTAGTAGATCTGATGTGCAGCCAGGACTGAGAGCCGGCTCTCAGCTTACTGTCTATTCCCCACTTACTATCTTGTGATACTGGGAAAGGTGTTCCATCATTCTGTGTCTCAGTTTCCTGATCTTTAAAATGGAACTACCAATAAGATTTTGTAAGGTTGCTGTGAGGATTAAATGAGATAATGTGCCTAAAATTCTTAGCCCAATGCCTAGCACATGGATAGTCAATAAGTATTGGAGAGAAATGCTCTAGGGTGAGTGCTCGTGAAGTGTTTGTTGAGTAAATGAATGAGTTAAGGAAAAATAAAATTTAATTCTTACTTCAGTAGATAGAACTATGGCAAAACAAAAGCTGAATACCTTGATTCATCTTCAGTTGTCTTATTTACTGTTTGTTTTAATTTGGACAAGAAAGAAAAGAAAAGGAAAATACCAAACACTAGTGATTTTAGCATCTGGAATTAGTAGCTGTTAACTCTTCATTTGCTTATCAAGCAGCCTCTGGAAACTCCACAGATCACTTGATTTACTGTTGTCTGGATAGTGCAGGGCTTTCACATTCTAGTCTCAAACCTCAGTAAAAGTACGCTATCCACTAATGTGGGGTCATCCTGCATCTTGTGCTCCATCTTTTGAAATCACAGTTTGAGCACTTTGTATTGAAAGGAATTTCTTTTTGCACCTTCTACTTCTTTTATCATACAAGATCCTCAGGATTTCATGACCAATGGAATTTATGACAAAATCAGAGATAACAATAGTTTTCTTAGGTCAGGAACACCGATGGGATTAACCTGGGATATTGCTTATACTACACGAAAATATCACTCAGACCATTCAGCAAACCTTTGCAGATTTCCCCTGCCCCGCCCCACCTCCTTGGAAAACTAAATGCCAAAACAGCATGTGCACAGATGAGAACATCAACAAACTGATAACATGAGGAACTTCCAGGAATTTTTTTTTTCTTCCTTTATAGCATTTTCACTGGAAAACACTGGGATCATGATTATTGTTTTTATAAACTTTAAATATCTGGCTACTTCGGAGTGCTTTGATACTTGAATGCATGGGCATGAGTTTTCTAGTTTAAAAAAAATTACTTAGGTAATTAGCAAAGAGATTTTGCCAAGTGTTTTTTTTTTTTCTGCGAGCTATAAGTCAGTAAGTCAGAAAGAGAAAAACAAATATCATATATTAACGCATATATGTGGAATCCAGAAAAATGGTACAAATGAACCAGCTTGCAAGGCAGAAATAGAGACACAGATGTAGAGAACAAACGTATGGACACCAAGGGGGGAAAGCGGGGATGGAGGCGGGGTGGGGTGGTGGGATGAATTGGGAGATTGGGATTGACATATATACACTGACATGTATAAAATAGATAACTAATAAGAACCTGCTATATAAAAAAAATTAAAGTGAAAAAAGAGTTAATGTTTATTTACATGAGTAATTCACTCTGCTCTTATCAATCTAATCAATTGGAAAATATCATCCGCTTTTAATGTCACAGAAATCAACTCATCCTATCTTAGGATGAGGAAATAATTAGCAAACAATTTATTATTCCTTTTTAACATTTTTGGCATTGTTTTCAGGGTTTTCATTTACAAACCAATGCACCGTAAACTTTTTCTGGCTGGAGGTATTGAAATCTGTTTTCCTGTGCTGCAAAGGTAGAAGTGTGCACGTCTATTTAATCAGAAGTCTGTAGCAAAGAGCCAGATTCACCGACTGGTTGCTCTGCCAGGAAGATGGGTTATGGAGCTTTGCAGTGATAAGTAGTAAACATCATAGATGATGGGCTAAGCATCTGCACGTCAGTAGTGGTACAGTGCTAAACAGTCAAGAAGACTAGAGATACTGTCGTAATGTTCAGATGACAGGCTTCATTTCATATGTTAATAGAAGGAAGACTTTTGATACGGTGAGGAAATTCCCCATAACAAATGCATTCCCTTTATTGTGCTCTAGCATAGCACCAATTAAATTCAGCTGTATGTGTAATGTACGTTTAATTCCTAGCGGTCCCAAGAAGGACTAACGTGAAAAATATTATATACTCTTACATTTTACAGATGATGAACAGATGGGAGAAAAATGCCAATTGGTAAAGAAATTCATATGCAGTATAACACACCTCAAAATGGTGTTTACATGTTTTTTCTTTTTTAAAATTATTAAAGTTATCTTGGGTAAAATTTAATTACTGCTTAGGGTTTTCTGTAACGTTATATGTGTAATTCATTTTAATTTATGCCTTCTGCAGATACGAGTGTTTGGAAGTACAGGTAACCTTGTAATGAGTAAAACTGATAAAATGTTATGTTCCAATGAAAGGGAAATTATGGCATGATTATTCACTTTATGAAAGGGTTTGTCATAGGGCAAGCTTTCCTAAAGCATTTTAAATTGAATTTCGTTTACAAAACATTCATTTACACACAACATTTCAGGAACAAATTTAGTGAGGAAATGAGAGAAATAGTCATAATGAGATAGAGAGATCCCTTACCCTGCTAACGTTTATGCTTGCTTTCTTCCCCTTTGTCCCTCCCTGCAGCACTGATAGCCATTGGGCGATACAGCATGACAATAGAGACTGTGGATGTTGGATGGTGTAAAGAAATTACAGACCAAGGAGCCACCCTGATTGCACAGAGCAGCAAGTCTCTAAGATATTTGGGGCTGATGAGATGCGATAAAGTAAGAGTTGTCTATCAAGTTTCTTTTCTACATATCACTGTAGTTAATAGCTTGATATTATATTCTTCCTCTCTCCCTATATATATATATGTTTGTATACACACACATGCATATACCATTACACTGTAAGTTGCCCGGTTTTCTAAACTTATCTGAGATTATTTTTGAATTTCTCTGTTTAAAAATGAATTTCGTGCTTATGCAGAAAGAAAAAACAATCATACACACGCTCAGCTTAGATTTTGGCTTCCTATCCATAAGTCTATGGACCACAATTAAAAACGTTCGCATGGCACACTGCAATGTGCACGGTCTAAGAGTAAAATTTTGTTCTGGGTTCCAAGTTTCCTACAACAGTAAGCTGGAAAGCACAGCGGCAAATTGTTTTGTCACAATCTGAAGTGTGCCATTTCAGTGCTCAACATCTAGGTATTCTGGCCATTTGGGGGCAAGAAAGGGCCAGTGAGGGAATGTTATGTGGGAATTTGCCTCTCTCCACGTTTCAGGCGCCACTTCTCTCACATGATGAGAAACGGTCCCAGAGGCCCCACGGACGGTCAGTGGAGCTGGCCAGAGACGTGAGCATGAGTTTGAGAAATTGTGCTGCATTTACTAAAGATGATCAAAACCTGAATTGATAACCAGGCATTAGAGAGGTGCCTTCCCCTTTGTCACTTTTATGTTTTCCCCTATAACAAGTCTAGGAAGTAATCGTTTGTACTGTGAAGGGGAGAAAATAGAGGCTCAGAAAGACCAGGCACTGGCCCAAGGCCACTCCTCCAAGACTTTACCCCAGATCTTCAAGTCTGTGTCCAGGGCCTGTGGCAAACCCTGGGGGCTATCTCCAGGCAAGGGGATGCTTCCTTGGAAAAGACCCACCTCAGATACTTGCTCCGAAAGTGCTGGCATCATGTAATGATTTACACATGTGCTACTTCTACAATTGGTGATTAGGGACAAATCTAGCAAATCCAGCAATGAGAGTGAAATGAGAGTGAAACTAAATATGTATGCCTCTCAAAGGACATGCATTTTCTAAATGTAGCAAATCTGGGGGCAAATAAGAAGAATGGCCCAAGATCTTTGTCATTTTTGTTAATTGACCTAGTTCTTTTCTCCATATGCTTTACAATCCCAACTTATACTAGGCCTTTGCCAGTTAGTTATGTTTAGAGAGATTTTATTATATATTCTAAGCCCAGCCTAGAAAGCTGACTGACTTTGTTACTAAGCAACAGCAGAGACCCAGGGGTTGCAAGTCTCCCTCAGATTTCACTACTAACTAACCTAACACTGCTACTAACCCTGTCACTTTAAAATGACTTCTTTTAAAACAGATAAAAGGGTCCACAGTAGGCAGAGTGTTCTAGAAACACTAAACCGTGACAGCAGAGCTTCTCAGCTTCACCAGAAGGAATTGCTACATGAGAACTACCTAAGCAAGGATGCCAAAATGTATGCATTCAAAATGTATCTTTGTAGCCACAACCATTCTCAGAAGTCACCATGTTTCTAGTCCATACTCTTTAGATTTGTTGAGATCAGCTTCACCTTCAGAGATGAATTGTAGAAATTAGTGTTCCAGTTAGTGCAGAAGATTATTCCAGACATATTTGCTGACCAGCGTTTTGCCAATTTTCAGTTAGGTAATGGATCCTTTTCTACCTAAATGCAGATTAGTCCAAAATGGGATCAGAAGGAGGTTTTGATGAGCGATATTCCTGAGGGTTTTAGCCCTTTCCTCAGGTGGCCTCTGAATCCTTTCTCCAACCAGCCTGCTGCTCTGAGAGCCCGTTGGCTCTCGCACCCAGCCGTCCGACCACAGCCTGCAGCAGCATGGCCCAGGCCTGCCGTCTGGCATCCTCAGACTTAAGGCAGCTCAGGACCAAACACGGGAAGTTCTGTGGGGACGGAAGAAGTTTCCAAACCACACACACAGCGCGTGTAAAACCTTGCACTTAAAAGCCTGCGGGTTGATTTAGTTGGTTGGAGATCTAGCGTGATTAGCTATTCTGTCTTTGACATTTGTATTACGCTGCCCGTCTCCAGATTTTAAAGTTATCAAGATTCAAAGGAAGATATGAGTAGCAAAGAAAAGAAGTTAGTAGCTGAGGACATGGACTCTGGAGCCAGAGTTCAGGTTCAGATCTGGGCTCTGCACTTAGTTGTGTCATCTTGGGCAGTTATTTAACCTCTCTGTTTCGTCATTTACTATAAGGATGATAATCATGGAAATGCTACGAGCATTTAAATGAGTGAACATATATCAAGCCCTTAGAGTAAAGCTTGTTATATATAAAATGCTCAGTGTTAATGATTATTCTTATCATCATCATTATATTAACCTGTGTTTTGATATTTGAATTTCCAAATGAGAAAAAAACTGTATTGCCTGCCATTTTGAAAGGAAATTTTAAAAAAGAAGAAAGAAATTAACTCAGATTAAAGAAGATGTTGCCCTTTTACTTTTTTGTCACTTAAATTTAAGATTATTATTTTCTACATAAATATATCAATAATCACATTTTCAACACACTTTACGAAGGAAAACTAATGCCTCTGTGGGACAGTGTATTTGGAATCAACTTACTGATCCAGGCATAATGCTGAAGAAAGATTTGCAGTGGGGGAAAAGGGTGAGTTGAAGATAAAACAATTCAAATAGGTAAGGAAACAGAAAGTATTAAGGAGAATAATGGAGATGTGGCTCCCTGGTGGTCTAGCGGCTAGGATAAGAAAAATAATGGAGAAAGAATAGAAGAACAGAAACAGGAAACAGTGAAATTACTATTAGGATACAGAGACAAAGAGCCACTGTCTCAACGTGATCATCTGTGCCAACAAAGAATTAAAGAACAAAATTAATTTAGACCTATTACTCTTCTCCCTGTACCTTAACCTAATCTGCTAACCACTAAAAACTTGTTCATTTGAGTTCTCTTTCCCCTCTGCACACCAACTGGAGCTAAAGGAGGGGGCAAGAGACCTCACTGGTTTCCACAACTAGCCCCCTTGTCAGGCATGTTGCCAGTGGGATCCCTGCCTTGGAGAGAGATGGGGTTTGTGATATCTGTGTGTCCCAGGGTTCATGTCCTGCAATTCTAGGGTTCTCAGAAATATTGAAGGCTAATTCTATTTTCTTTCATTTGGGGCCACTTATATTTGATTTGGAAGCTATACCAAACGTCTGCTTTTTTCCTCACTTGAGCTTCTGAAGAATTAAATAACAAAATGCATTGTATTTGTTGTAGGAAAAAAAGCGTTTTTCCTCTGTTTCTTTTTCTCCCGTTTTCATTAGGTAGACAAAGAACAGATAAGAAACATTAAATGTATTCTTTGCAGATGAAAGCAACGTGTATATAGATTATCAGTCAGGGTCTAAGCTAAACAGCAGTACATTTGGCTGCAACATTGGTGACTCCTAGGAAGGAGTCCTCCAGCCGTTAGACAAATGCAGTGTTCCCCCCACACTTGTAAAATTAGAAAGCGCATTAAGAAGCCCCTGTTTGAGTAGCTTTTCCAACTGCTGGATGGATAAGCACGTTAGAGGCATTACTTTCGGTTTTGAAGCCGAGGCCACTTAATCTCCTAAACTTTAGCGCATTGTAAGAACCCAGAGAAGAAAACACTGTGTGAGACGGCTTTGATGAATTGGGGTGAACTTATATTCTTAAAGACTGTTCAAAGGCTTACTTGACCTTGGGAATTAGAGTTGACCCGAAATCACCTATCAACTTAACACGCATTTGTTTGGTGATTTAGTTAAAACTACTTGTATAACCAAGGGGACTGTCTAAGAAGAGCAGTATGTTTTTTCTGCTTTCCACAATTACAGACAGGCAGTGGCTTTGGTCACAGAAATCATTTTCACGACTTCAGTGAATTCTAGATTCTATACAGATCTGTTTCTTCTACTAATATGATATTTTTCTCACTTCTTACATGGCAGTTTGGATGGAGAACAAACTAAAAAGGACAAAAAGAAAAAAAATTCCTGGGAAAGCTGTAGGGCAAATGGAAATGTAACGTTCAGTGTTAATGAAAAATGTTTGGGGTAACAAGGTTGATGAAAAGGGAGGAAGCCCAGTGGCATGGTATTGGCTGAGAAACCAGACCTCACCAGAGGCAGCCTGGCTGGTTTGGGAAACCTCAGTGATAAAATGTCGCGGTGGAAACCTCTGCAGCGAGTGTTGATACAGAAGTTTGGAGACAGAGGGCCTGAATTATGAGCAGCAAATAGCATCATAAATGTAACAATTCTCAAATGCCAAACCCTTGTGAAAAGCAGTTGGATGAAGAAATGCTGGAGCTTTTAAAAGCTCCCTTTCACTTTCTACTTTTTTTTTTAACTTCATGCAGAACTAATTTTATACACTGTTCGTTTGATTTGAAAATGCCAGCGTCTGGGGTATCATCAAAGAGCGTTATTGAGGGAGCCACTCTTGGCAAAGCGTTTTGCTCAAAATGCTTATTAGTTCTTATGTTTCTGCAGAGCTGTCCATAGGAAGGAGAAAGCGTACCTCGATTTACCTAACTGCGTTCCTCTGCCTTTGCCCAGAGCAGGTAGCAGCCCTTCTGCTGAGAAGCTACCTCTCCTTGGCCTGTAGAGGCGCCAGGAGGGCTGTGGGGGACACATTACTTAAGGAATAGACATAAATAGAGTTTGAAAGGTCCACCCCAATGTCCTATGACCAAAGCCTGTTGGAATTTCTTTGATTTCTAGTTGACATAAATTAGAATTACACAGGCGTGAAGAGTCCACCCAGAAAAGATCAGAGAGGCTGCTGGGGGAGGAGAGCACCTCTGTGTGTTCCTATTGACTAGCCAGCTGCCTTCAGGCCAGGGGCCTCTGTGGAGGCTGACTATTATTGATCCACACCATGGAAATAATCAAATTAATTCACTTCTCATCAAACTGCCACTGCCAAGACCTTTCTCCTCGACCTGGCCTGATTCCTGAAGTACTTAGTGAAGGAATGAAACAGATGATTTTCTTTTCCTAAGAAAAGATTTCTTCAGGTCACAAGAAATCCTTATTTTCGCACAGAGCTCCTCATTGAAATGGTAGAGAGATTGAATCAAATCAATGAGAAGTCAATACAGAAAGCAAGTAATAGCAACCAGTCAGCTCTTTAAAGCCAGGAATCTGCTTTGCAACCTTAAAATCTCAAGGGTCAAGTTTTATGTGCCCATTTTAATGTAAAAATATTCAGGAAGCATTGACCACTGCATTTTTCAGGAAGTAATTATGGTAAGAGAAAGCCTCAACAACATAAAGATTTCTGTGGGGAAAATGGAGTTTTTATCAGCTTGTTTAGGAATCATGAGCAGGAAAGCCCTATGGGGAAAATAATATAGGACTCTGTAACTAATATACAGAACTAACTGGAAAAATCAGTTTAAGGGAAAAATAATGTGTGGGGCACTGTGTCCAGGACTGTTTGGGTAGCACTTCAGCCATGAAACAAAGTGCGTACCTGCAGGGACTCCCCTCTCCCCACAGTGTATATCCACAGATGTCTCCAGATTGCCCATGGCCAAAATTGAATATTGCAAAGTATGCCTTATCAAAGAAAATAAAGTGAAAAAAACAAAACAAAACTTTCTCTCCTAATAAGTCAGGAGTGGTCTGACTGTATCAGATCGTGCACTCCTATAGATCGGGGGAGACATAACCGTTACCCGAACAGCCCGCAATGCCATGCGCGCCAAGAGAAAGGGGAGATGAAAAATGGGGAGAGAGTATGGCTGGGGCTCTGAAATCTGCACTTAAGTCCTTCACTTGAAGTATCAGCATCTTGTTCCTTTTGCTGATGAAACAGTTTCTTCCAGTGATTTCCGCACAGGAATACTTTAAAACACATTTTTACAACCCTCTCCTGATTATTGCTGGTAATTGAAACAGGGAAAAACACATCAGCTGAAACTCAGAGGTGATCTCTCAACCTCATTTTAGCCAAGTTCCCATCCCTTCTTCTTCCAGCCCTCCTCACCTAAACCTCTACGAAGTGGTAACTGAAAGGCCTTTCCTGTATTTCGGTAATAAAGCAAGAGACACTGGTGTGGAGTTTTATGACAGAGGTTAAATTGGCGAGCACTAGTGTCAAACCACTAGGTTTTCAAATTCTACATCCTTCACTTTACTATCTGTGGGACTTTGGACAACTTAGTCTCTAAAACCCTGTGTTACCATCTGAAAATGGGGGTAATATTTACCCCAGGGGGTTGTTATGAGATTATATGAGATATTGCAATAAAGCACTTAGCCGAATGTCATGTACTCTGTAAGCACTCAGTGTATGTCAACTATTATCATTATTATCATTATTATTTATTCATGTATACATGGCTGCTCTGGAATCCTATCTGATACTTAACCATGATATGAACTGCCTAGTTCGTATATGCTAGCCATGAATATAAATTCACACGCTAAGATCTTCCAAAGAAAACTAGGGCCCTGAGACTTAGACAGCAATTCTTAAAAGAAAAAAAATACGATCCATTTTTTGTTTTTTAATAGTTAGGACCCATTAAATGACAGTCAAACTTATAGAGGAAGAAGAAACCTAGAGACCAGCAGGGCTCTGTGAACAGAGAGAGTAAGTAAGAGTAAGACTCGGCAAGTCTGACCGCCAGTCAGTTCCAGGCTGGTTTGTTTCTTCAAGAAAAACGGCATCTCCCTGGAACCTTGTAAGGGAGTGTGCAAGTACTTGCTTATGTTTTGCTCACTTCTGTTACGGGATGGATGTATAGTGAAATTGTTTTTGTTTTTTTTATAAAAGGAGGCAGGAGGGGCCTACTGCTCCCCAAATGCTGTGGGGTGAATAGGATGTTATGTTGGACTTTGCCTGAAGGCTCCCTGGAGCATCATTGCTTTGCAGTAAATAATCTCCTTGGAACTTTGATTTGGCTTAAGTAAGTATGAGAAAGAATTAGGTTGCAGGATCATATTATTTTTCTAATTTAGGAATAGAAAAGGTGACAGCAGTTTCTTAATGGAGCTCCGATTAGATCCCAGAACTCTGAAGCACCTGACTTCACAAAGTAGAAACAAGGACGTCCTGCTGAGGCTCAGGAGACTGGGGGACCGTGGCTCCGTGGAATGGAACCGGCCGGCCTGCCCCCGAGGCCCAGCCACTCAGCAGCAGGTTACCGGGGCCCCGCCATGCTGGGTCTAATGAAAACTTTGTTTGGCAAGTAGTTTTTCAAGAGAAAACCTAAGCTTCCTTCCCCAGCGTCCAATTTTTATTATATATTTTATCCATTTATTCAAGAAATATCTATTGGGCTTCCCTGGTGGCGCAGTGGTTGAGAGTCCGCCTGCCGATGCAGGGGACATGGGTTCGTGCCCCGGTCCGGGAAGATCCCACATGCCGCGGAGCGGCTGGACCCGTGAGCCATGGCCACTGAGCCTGCGTGTCCAGAACCTGTGCTCCGCAACGGGAGAGGCCACAACAGTGAGAGGCCCGTGTACCGCAAAAAAAAAAAGAAAAAAAAGAAATATCTATTGAGCTCCTTACTGTGTTCCAGTAACTGTAATAGGAGACAGGTCAGAAAAAACAGTGAACGAGATAGAGTTCCTACCCCATGGAGCCTGCAGCCTGCTAGGGAAGACAGACAAGTAAATGGGCAGTTACCGTGCTATCAGACTGTAAATTAATTTTCAAAAGCGGCACCCGCGATTCTGTTTCTTCTACAAGAAGAACTTCACTTTGGTCCCACCTGGCTTTCAGCTATGGTCCTCTCCAGTTTTATCTTTCTGGCACTCAGCCGTTCAGTTCCTGAAAAGGATTAACTATGCACAGTTGTCCTTACTTTTCACCACTCCATACACTCTCTTTTTGTTCTGCAAGGTCGCCAGTAACTTCCGTGTCACCAAATCCAGTTTCCATTTTCTCTAACCACAACTTGCTCCATCTCTGAGCAGCTGCATCCACATGGTAACCACTCCCTCCTTAGTGAGGATGCTTTTCTGTTGTCTCCAGTGTCGCCACACTCCTGGCTTTTCTATCTCCACCTCCCATACTGCTTCTCTGTGCCTCTGTTCCCTCATCTGTAAAGTGGAAATAAAAACAGCAGCTATCTCCTAGGCTATTGAGAGGATGAAGTGAGTTAATATGTGTAAAAGTCCTTACATGAAGTAAACAGTGAATATTAGCTCTTACTTGTAGTGGTGGTAAATTCTTACATTCTCACCCCCATGACTCCCCTCCTCCTTGGAATATAAGATCCATGGGCTTCTAGTCTATGTTATATTGCCAGGCCCTACCACAGTGGCTGGTACGTAACAGATGCTAAACAAATATGTGTTGGATGATGGATAGATGGATTGGGGATTGTTCCTCATCTGCATTCTGTGTGGCTCCAAGGTTCTGAGGAGGTTCCTCAGAGCCTCCAGGAATGACAGAGTGGCTAAGAGGCCGTGGGGCCTGGTCCTTGCACCTAACATCAGCCAGAGCACCCCCCCTTTTATTGCTTTATCCAGTTATTTATTTGGTTTGTATACTTATTTATTACTTTGGTGTGCAGAAGTATTGTACAGTCAAAAGCAAGTTTGAAAACCATTAGATCCCACTGCCTCTGAATAATTTGATAGGTAACAAAAAGTATCTAGACAGAGGGAAATAAATAAGAAAGATGACACCTTGGATTTAATACCAGTTTCCTGTAGCTGGGGAATTCTGAGTGCAGCCTCAAGGGTTCAGGTCAGTCAAGGACAGAGTTCAGACATCTGCTGTGTGGGACGGGACTCAGCATCCTTCAGAGCCTAACCCTGAAATGCTCTGATTTATGTAGAGTCTCTCTTCTGAAAGCCAAAAATATCACTTATTTTCAGGTTTTTAAACTTTAATTTATGGATTTATCACTTTTATACAGAATACATTTTTGCTGCTAATAAACTTGTTTTAGGAAACATGTCAAATCCCTAAATTCTACCTGATGGAAACTCAATTTTAGAAAGATTTCTTTTTCGTCAGGTGTCCATGGGTAATTACCACTGTCCTAGGCTTTATGTAAGAAAATAAAAACTGAAATCAAGAAAGCCATTACGCACAAAAGAAAACATAAGTTTTGGTTCTGAGAGTTTTCTCCCTCAATTGTGTTTTTCAGCTTAACTTTGCAAGTTTAATTTAGAAACACGCAGATGTGTTCCATAAATATATTACACTTACCGGTCACTTAGTGACAGTGTTAATTATCTTATTAGGACCCAGGTTTTCTCAAATAGTCTTTTACTGAATCATTTAGAGCGCCACCAAGACTCCCCGAGTGGCTTTCTCCATCCTGGTGTCCCACACATGTCAATTTTGGTTCTAACCTGCATTGCACATGCAAATCTATACCAAAAATGTACAGACTTGCACGATGGGTCAGTTCCATGGGTTTGTGGCCTCAGAACGTCCTATGGAATACTGTGTACCTGGAGCTTCCAATTGGCTTGAAACATCCTTCCAGGTGAAGGATCACTTGGTGAAACAGGGAATGAAAATGTCACTAATTTTTCTCTCTGACAGTCTAGTTTTTGGACTCCTGTCACACTAATCTCTAATCAGAGGCTTCAGGTTGGTGAGCCCCGGTTCTCACTTAGTACTGCAGGCGTTTCTGTGATCTCCATCCTCCCAGGTTCTTCGCGGCTTTCTCACCATGCTAATTCAAGTGAACAGAAGCAATGCCAGTGTTAACAGGAAACCCACATTTCATGAAAAAGAGACAGCGTGAATCCAGGCCTGTTGTGATAGTGCCAGAGCATGGCACTGCCAGTCATTGCAGATCCTGAAATGGAGTGACTGCATTTGACAAAGTTGACTGAATTTATGAGCCTGCCTCTGTCAGGTTCATTGCATTCTCAGTATCTGTCTCCTTCTACGCTTTGGGATTTTTAGATGAGTTTTTTGCCACCCAAAAGTAATATTTCTTACCTCTATATAAAAAAAAAAATCCTTAAAGGCCTCAGGCTCTTGGTATGAGGTTCATGCATGAGGCATAGTGCATTATGGGTGTCCTGTAATCAGCCGATGCCCATAATTTAGCAGGTGGCTTTTAAGCTCCAATAAGATAATCATTTTCTTCTTAAAAATTATATTAAATACTCAGTCATGTGTGCCCTCTCCTCTCACCTTTTGAGTGGTCCTTGAGGAAGCACTACGTCCTTGTGTGAACTGGGTTTAGGGGAATCTTTCCCTCCGTTAGCTGTTGGGAAGGTCAGGTGGCCACCTCCTTTGGCTGTGCCCAACTGGAGATGGAAGACCAAGGTGGAAGGACAGGAAACCAGTCTGTTTTTGCTACACTCAAAGAATATACATTTTGTTTCAGACAGTGATGAATATCTGAAACAAGATGGACCAACAAGCTGTAGGAGCAATAGCTTCTTTCCTCCAGAACCCCTGACTCAGTGTTTAATGTGGTGGTGGCACGGGAGGTGGGTGGGTACTTGTTACCTGTGATGGTAGTTCAGACCTTGATTTCAGATTCCCAAGTGCAGAAACCACCTGCGCCCTCTAGGAGCTCTTCCATCAGCCTGAGCTGCACATTGGAATCTCCTAGGAGCTTTAAAAAATACTAATGCCTGGGTCCCATTCCTCCAAGGTTGGGTTACATTTAGTCTGGGTTATGGCCTGGGCACTGGGATTTTTCAGAGATCCCCAGGTGATTCTAATGAGCAGTTGGGCTGAGAACCACTGTATTCTTGTTCGTATTCCTGGTTGCAGACACAGTTTAATTTTTTAAATTCGTTATTTGTATTTCAAAGTTAAATCCAAGCCACTTTGACTTCATAGGAAATCCACTGAGAAACGTTTTCCGAGGCTGAACACCTGTTTCCCCTTAGGGCCCCCAGACAGAGCATGTTCAGGTTAATTACTTTCATTTTACAATCACTGCTGTCCCACCACTATGAGTTATATACCTAAGACCACCTAAACTGTGTGTGTGGTGTTCTGAACATTCTTAGTTATACCCTAATTTCAATAACTGCAAAAGGTTTTCTGGGGTAAACTGTCCCTCGAATTCTTTGGCTACTTCTGCGGATGAAGTCCAAAGAGCTCTTAAATGATTCTCCTTTGGGGGCATTATTGACACAGCTTAATTCGTCCCACATCAGTAAACGTGGATTGATCATTTGTTACGTATGAGTCACTGTGGAGTGTGGAGAAAGGCTTTGGTTTGACTGAGAAAGGAAGCGGGAAGGAAAGGCACGTGAAGCTGCCTGCAGGGTGGAGAAAAGGAGCTGGGCGCTCCACTCATGCCGAGAATCATTCCACAGCCCTCACCAGCCTTTCGCTTCCCTGTGGGGTCCGCCTGCAGCCTCTCTCTGCCTGTTGAGCTGCTGGCTGCTGGGACGCTAGGCTTGCAGCTGAAGGGAAAGAGATGAGGTGAGAGATTGTAACAGTGGCGCCAGATTCCTGGTGTCCTGGACCTCCCTGCTCTGATCACAGGGAAACATTAGCCGGATGGGGTATGCCACCCAAACAGGGACATGAAACGTCCTGCTGCAAAGGGAGGGAAATAGAATCATCAAAAAAATCTACCCTGGCCTGCGGAGAGCCCAGTGCATGTGGTTGCTGTGAGGGTCCTGGCAAAATCACTGTTATTGTCTGCTCTTTTATTCTCTTCTTAGTGTCCTATTTACAATATTTTAAACTGCACTTAGATGACTCATCTCATTTACATGCAAATTTGAGGTATTACTAAATTCATGTCACCCTTATTTTATCCGTTTTAATACATGCCCATCTTGGGGCCAGTGGGCACTTGGTGAAAGAGCAGCTGTCACCCGGTGAATGCCAGGTCCCACGGACAGCCAGCACGCTGTCCCGGGAGCCAAGAAGCTCAGAGGGAGGCCGACTCTGGAGGCATATTGCCCAGAAGTCAGCCTGTGGGGCTGTTAGCAGTGAGTGGCTGTTGCCCAGGAGTCTGTGAAGAGTGACAGACCAGCGTGAGGGCAAGAGCCCTGAATTAGGACGCAGGAGTTGACTGTGCTATTTGCGACACTTTCACAGACTTACTGTGGGCTCCTTACTTTTCCAGCCTGCAGAAAGGGGAGGGGAGGCCTTTTCTTTGCACCCACCCACCCCCATGCTCAGAGCAGTGCTATTGGAAACAAGAACTTACTTCAGTTATACCCTTGAGTTTGTTAGATGGGCTGGAGAAGCATTGCCTTACAAAGCTTACAAAGTGAAGGACAGATTATTTGTTTTATTCTAGCTCATGAGCGGGTTTCCTTTCTCCCCTGAATAATATGTGTATATTTAGTGCATGGGGTACACAAGCCGATACCTCCTCGTCCTTCAGGAGTCCCCTTAAGTATCGCTTTTTTTGGAAAGCCCTTTCCAGCCCTCCTGGCGGAGGTCAGGAGCTACTAAGTTTTGTCCACAGCAACCTGTACTTCCCCTAGAAAGCACTTCTCAGGCCTTGCTGCTGTTGTTGTAATTGTCCATCTTCCCACACCAAGAGGGCAGGGACCATATCTGTCATGCTGGCCATTCTACCTCTGGGACACAGAAAAACGTTTTGAAGGGTAGAAGATTGGAGGGAAAGCTACACCAGTTTATGGCATGGTGCCCTGCTAAAAGGCTCCGTCACATTTCCATCACGTGTCAAAGTCTCCACAACCACAGTTCCACAGCAGAATGTTCCCCAGGCCAAGTGAGATCTATTGTAATTTACATTCCCATAGAGCAGCCACTTTGAAGAGCTTGTAAAGGACTTTGAATTGTATTTATATGTAAACCGCCATCACTTTTTTAATGTTAGCTGGAAAATGAATGTCAGTGAACGTGTCACTGAGTGGGTGCTCAGCTAGGCCCTAGTCTGACGCTTCGCGCATCGCATTGTGTGCAGGGCAGTGTGTCCCAGGGCAGAGAGCACCTGTGCTGCAGGGTCCCGGATTCAAATCCTGGCTGCCATTTACTAGCTGTGTGACCCTGTGTGAAATACTAATTCTGTATGAGCCACAGTTCATCTGTAATCAGTGGTATTAATGCTTAGGTGCTTGGAAAATAGTAGATGCTCACTGAACTTACGGTCTAGGAAAAATGCAATACATTTATTGCTTGTGGTATTTTAAATAGTGTCCACTTTTTGCAGAGAAACTTTCTTCATTAAAAAAAATGATTTTAAGTGGTTCATTATATTCTTTTTTATAAATTAATTAATTTATGTATTTTTGGCTGTGTTAGGTCTTTGTTGCTGCACGTGGGCTTTTCTCTGGCTGTAGCGAGCAGGGGCTACTCTTTGTTGTGGTGCACGAGCTTCTCACTGCGGTGGCTTCTCTAGTTGTGGAGCACGGACTCTAGGCGCACGGGCTTCATAGTTGTGGCACGTGGGCTCAGTAGTTGTGGCGCATGGGCTTAGTTGCTCCGCAGCATGTGGGATCTTCCCAGACCAAGGCTCAAACCCATGTCCCCTGCATCGGCAGGTAGATTCTTAACCACTGCGCCACCAGGGAAGTCCCTAAGTGGTTCATTATATTCTCAAGTGTGGTTTTAATATACTCAGATGTCAAATATTTCCCCCCGACATAAGAAGCATGTTCTATTTTATAACAAGAGTCAAAGAGGAAATAAGAATCACTTAACATAAATGGTTTCTGCAGCAAATTCCATTAGAAATTGTATTTTTTGAACAATAGGTATTATTGAGGAGATATATAATAGGTATTATTATAATTAATAATAGGTATTAATTAATAATAGGTAATTAATATTAGATATAATTAATAATAGGTATTATTATTATTCAGGCCTAGGCTTGCACTTTCTGGAATTTTCTGGGGAAAGTGTCAATAAGGAGGTGAAGAAACAGGGTGATGGTCTGGATAAATTGGTTAAACTGAATCTCAGAAACTCTGAAGGATCTCTCCTCACCCTTCTATAGTAGCAGCAGCAATAGGATGAAACTATAGTATGATTTACCTTAATTTGCATAGCAGTTTGCCTCACATTTTCAAAAAGTGCTAATAGATGTTAACTCAAAATAGATTGAAATACCAGACAAATTGCTATTACCTTAAAAAGAGTTATAATAATTTTGAAAATGTAAATTATGGCTATACAGTCTTTGGAGAGAACTATATTTCTTATATTAAAAATAAAACCTGTGGTACAAGCTTTTTTTCCCCTTTAATCACAGTAATTTCTTCAAATGACACTGCGGCATACTTCTTTAGGAAGATACGCTGCATTTTTCAAATCTTATGTGTAATATAAGAATTGCCATTGATAGTTTTCAGCAGCTGAAAAAGAAATTATAGAAAACCAGGGATCGTGGGGAAACTTTTTAAAATTCATCTTTATGTTCCTTTTTTTATATTACATACATTTTATGAGTTGGAACAGAGAATGGTTCTTTTCATTCTAGCAAGTGGAGTTGTGCATGACAAAATGCCTGCAGAAATGTGTATGTAGGCGTAACGATTTAAAATGATTTGGACCCTCCTGGTGTCTTACACCCAACTTTTTCTCTGAGGCACCAATGCACTTATGGAGTCTATACAAAGAGGTGAGCATAATTTATACTTCTGAGGAGTAAATGAAAATAACTTCAGTATAAAATTTGTCACACCATATTGCCAGGAGACACTATAAGTAAAAGATAGAACCTTCCCTAGTGGGAGTACATGTATTTCCCCTGAATAGCTTCTACCCAACAAAGCTCTAAAATGGAAAATTTGCATTTTCCCTACTGCTTTGTTTTGCTAACACAGTTAGCAAAAAGATTGCTTAGAAGACACATTATATCCACGGAGGATTACCTGTAACGTTTTTCATACAGCTATACAAAGCCAACTTACTGTCTGTCCTTGCCCATAAGCTATGAAAGCCAGAGATCTAACACACTCTATATTCTTAGCTATAGGTGGATCTTACTTTATGCAACAGAAATAGGTAAATTGAATTTTGGTAAGTCAAAGGAATATAAAACACATTAAGAGAGCTGACAAAATAACCCTACCATGAAAGTCTTTGCTAAAGTAAACAATTATCTCCTAATTTATGTACTTCATAAATCCATATCTCATGTATCAAGTTTGCTTAAGGTGCATTTTATATCTCCTCTTGAAAAACAGTTATCACTTAGTGATATTTTCTCTTTTTAAAAATTGGACCCTCGGGGCTTCCCTGGTGGCGCAGTGGTTGAGAGTCCACCTGCCGATGCAGGGGACATGGGTTCGTGCCCCGGTCCGGGAGGATCCCACATGCCGCGGAGCAGCTGGGCTCGTGAGCCATGGCCGCTGAGCCTGCGTGTCCGGAACCTGTGCTCCACAACGGGAGAGGCTACAACAGTGAGAGGCCCGCATACCGCAGAAAAACAAACAAACAAACAAAAAATTGGACCTCCAAAACAAAATGCCTGTCAACCCTCGGTATAAAACTTTGTACAGGCCTATGTGTAGATTAGAAAAGATGTACTGCAGAAGACAGGCCCCATCTTTATGGTGGGTTTAAATGTTTTCCCTTCTCCCTCCGTTTTTCGTTTATTTTTCAGTTAGTTGTTCCTTGAATGCTAAGTGATTTGGGCCGTGTTTACTTCCTTTCCAATTCGATGCAGATTTTCTGAAAGTCCTCTGACCAGATGACTTCAGCTGTCCCTTAGAAGGACCTGCATCCTTCTGGGTTTGTTCATGGCTACAGGGTGGAATGTAACCTAACCACGGCCTGGGGAATGTCAGGTAAAGAAAAGGGAGGATTTCCTGAAAGTGGATATTTAAAACCTGGACTGTATTACTAAGAAAAGTTCTGAATTCTCCAGAGAGCATTAAGATAGAATAGATTCTTCTTGTATCCGAAGTATTTTTAAAAAATTTTTATTGGAGTATAGTTGCTTTACAATGTTGTGTTAGTTTCTACTGTACAGCAAAGTGAATCAGCTATACGTATACATATTCCCCTCTTTTTGGGATTTCCTTCCCAGTTAGATCACCACAGAGCACTGAGTAGAGTTCCCTGAGCTATACAGTAGGTTCTCATTAGTCATCTATTTTATACATAGTATCAATAGTGTATAGTTACTTCTTGTCCTGTGATGATTTTATTTTGAGCATTACAACTTATGTTATCAAGGTTTATTTCTGAAATATCTCAGAAGTTGAACAATATTGAGCATCCCTATAGAGAACTGGTCACCCTACCATAGCATTAATTAATTCAATGAATGACCGTTTACTGAACGCCAGCTGTACTAATAAGAGCTACCATTTGGGGACCTTTTTATGTCAGTCGCAGTGTTAGGCATATTACTTTATCCTTGTAACAGTCCTGTGACATCAGTACTATTATCCAGTTTTTACAGTTGAGGAAACCAAATGGTAAATCAGGATTCCAACCTGTGCCTGGTTGACTCTCAAGTCAACTACAGTTGTCATGTTTCTTCTCTACTTTGTATACAGCTCTATAGCCTTAAAGATAAAAGGCAGTCTCTGGTCCCCAGACTTTGGTTCAGGTAGAAGAGAGTGGCAAGTAAAGAGATGATTGCAACACAATGTGAGAGTGCTTAAATAAGAGACAAGCCTTGCAGTTACCCGTCATGGGTCCACGGAGAAGGTGTACCGAGACCAACCTCGTGGGGAGTTACGCTTGCTTAGGGAAGGTTTCCTGAAGGAGGGAATTCCTGAGCTGAATACAAGTTCCTCTGGGAATTGTTGGTCTTCAGTATGTTGTGATTAGTATGTTAGTGTCTGGCTTTGCCTTGCTCTTGGGTTTCTATTTTTTATTTGTAGTTTGTTATTGTTTTCTCATTCATTCACTGAGAAGTAGGCCTGGCTCATGAATACAAAAATGATCATGGCTCTTGTAAGATCTTACATGGGAACAGGAGTAGACATTAAACAAAGCAATTATAAACTAACTTTGAAGGTACCATGAACGAAAAGTAGGCAATGTTGGAAGAGTGAATAACCTGGAAGCCTTACCTAATGTGGGGAGGGGAGCAGGGTGAGGGCTGTGGTCAAAGTTCCCTGGGAAAATGACACTGAACTAAGAACTAAGAATAAGGTGGAGTAGGCATGAGAAGGGGACATTCAGGTGGAAGTGGATTTAACAGTATTCCAGATAAAGAGAACAGCATGTGCAAAGATCCTGAGGCCAGAAGGAACTCGGACAGCTTGATAACTTTAAATTAGGTCAGGTGACTGGTTAGTATCAAAAATATACTAGAGAGATAGGCATGGCTAGATGATGCATGACTTTCTAAGTGTACTGTTCTAAGCAACCTCAACTCAAGCAAGACTTAGGATAGAAATTCAAATTTAAAAAATCAAAAATTATATTGCTTAGAACTCCTTTTGAGATCATCAGTTGATATTCTCAACTCTAATTTGTATATCTGTTTTTCTTTTTTATTCAAAATTATTTTGTGTTTTTGTGAATGAAATGTTATACATTGTATCTACATCACAAAAAGAATTAACTGCATGGCTTGGTTGAATTTGGAATGAAAACTGATTTTAATACAAGAAAGTCTTGTATAGCAATGCTGACAAAGACTAAGTATCATCAGTGCAATGTGGAAATATCAACTCTAAATTTAACAAAAAGATTATATATAACATGGTTTACCAAATCACCCAGAAAACACCATGTTATTTCAGAAAAGCGCAGATGACTTAATGTCATGGTCATCACACTCCCAAGCGTGCTTTCAAAGCAAACAGCAAGGGTTTGATGTTGTTTTAGGTTTTTCCTTGTGGTCCTGATCTTTTTCAATAGTGGACAGACATGGAGAGGGAGCACAAAAAGGTGTATCACCAGCACCTTCTTTCAGACCAGCTTACCCAGTATAAATGAAATATTGATGTATTTGAAAATGCCCGAGTGTTCAATAAAGATTTTAAATAAAGCTACCTAAAAGTTGTGGTCCTTGGGTTAATCATTTATTTATCTAAAGGATGAAGGAAGCTGTCTACTTTTGTGATATGAACTGCAATCAGCTTAAAAATAATTGACAAATTAATCCCTTCACAGCACAGCAATTGTAAAGGTGTTAGTTTTAATTAGGCCTGTCTGATTGCCTTGTCTAATCAAGAATCAAAGTGGTATCTTTGATGGTTAAGGTCTATTGGGGCCATCCCTGACCTGCCAGCCATGTATGTTTTAATTATTGATTCTTCACAATTCAGCCCTTTCCACAAAGGGACTTGAAGTTTGCAATACCTTAACGTTTAAAAGGAAGAAAAATAAACATTTTCCCCAACACTTCTATCCAGAATCCTGTGTATCCTCTCCACCAATCTACAGTTCTATCCTCAAAAAGCTGTCAGCTGGACGATGAAGTCCAGTGCACACTAGTATGCTAACTGCTGCCTCACCTCCCAAGCGCCCCATTTTCAATGGACATTGTTAAGATCTTGACAAGTCACGGTCATCTATGCGTCTAGAAAACACTAATTTCTTGATATCATGTCTTTTCAGAAAATCCCTTAGGGTGAATGTAGTACTTAGGAAATCAGGGAGGTCACACAAAAAGCGACACTGTCTTCTCACGAAGCATTGGTCACACTGCTGAAAAGGAAGGAGACGAGGGTTCCCGGTGCCATGGAAAGCGCACCCCAGTGAGCCTGGGCGGCTGTTGGTTTCGGTGGTCCCTGTGGGTGACCGTGGCTCTTCTTTGCGTTTGCAGGTCAGTGAAGTGACAGTGGAGCAGCTGGTGCAGCAGTACCCCCATATCACCTTCAGCACCGTCCTGCAGGACTGTAAGAGGACCCTGGAGAGAGCCTACCAGATGGGCTGGACCCCCAACATGTCTGCTGCCTCCTCCTGACAGCCCTGCCCACGCTTGGGTCCATGTGGATCAGCCAGCAGGGCGGAGAGGAATTGTAGAGTTGGGGTGGGTGATCTCTTGCAAAGGTTTTGACTGTCCCATGTCTCCATGTGTACCCGAGTGTGTATATCTGTGTCTCGTTTGCATACTGCGTAGCATAAGCTCAATTGCTATTTTGTTCCCAGGTGAGCTGGTTTTTTCCTTAAATAACGATTTTGACAGGCACAGACCTTTAGTTTTTAAGTTCAAAGGCTTATTTCTCTAAAAAAAAAAATTTTTTTTTTTTTTTTTGCTGTAGAAACAAAAAAAAAAAAAAAAAACGGATCCATTATTTTGAGCTTCTAATGACTGCCACTGGAGATGCCCCCAAACGAAGGCAACTGCCTTCTTTTTTGATGGGAAAGAATTGTGCAATTCTACTGATGATGACTGGAAAGGAGCCACGTTGCGCTAATTAGAAGCCTGGAAACTAGTACTTTTCAAGATTTCAAGCACGTACACACATATAGGTTCTCATACTCTCTCATACACACACACACCCCCACAGCACTTTCTTTCTAGATCATTTTCTGACACAGGGGCCTTTCTCCAGGCCACTGAGGGAGCATGGCATCCACTGTCACTCTGCCTAACTCACTGTCCCCACAGGTGGCCCAACCTGCTTGTCTGGTGGGCCACTTAGGGACTATAGGGGACAAAACCTTTTGTGAAGTTTTCATATGGAGGCAACAGTCTGAACTCCCCTGACCAGCTCACAAAAGTTAATTATTCATTATTGTACAAAATTCTGTTGAGTACTAAGTATTTTGAGTTTCATGTTAACATTGTATTAGCTTTTATAATACAATGGATAGTAACTGGTCTGGATATGTTTTAATGATATTTGGAGCTACTCTTAGCATTATCCACATTAAAGCCACCAGTGTAATTACTAGTGTGCAGTTATTTAAAAAAAAAAAACTCTACAGATCATTTAATTATTTTTGTTAATTTTGGTAATTATGAAAGTATATTTCTGAGATTTGGGGCTAGTCACGTTAATAGAAGGTTAATGAGTGAGATATGAGTAGACAATCTTTCTATTAAGTTTTTTTTTTGCTTTGGGCTTTAGAACAGATTTTTTGGATATATGCATGTTATCATATTTTGAATAATTGTTATGCTATGGCAAAGATCTGTTGCTGGTTAATGTATGAGTTAAGAAGAAAAATTAGAAAATCTTTTCATTAAGCTTCTGTTTACACTTGTCAGAAATAAGCATTTCTTTGTTTAATTAAAGATTGCCAGTTTTCAGTTTAGACGGTATCTATTAGTAAATGAATATATGTTTTGATTTCACACATCTTTATGAGTAATTCATATTGGGGACTCAGGCTCAAATAACCTTTCCTATGTCTAGATTTATAATCAAGACAGCAGGGAGGCTTTTTAAGCTAAAGAGTGATTGTCTTTCACAGTAGAGTTAGATATACAAAACCCTGACTTGTGAGTTTGCTATTTATTCTCTCCCAATGTGGACATAACTGTTTTTTGGTCTTTAACAGATATGCTAAGATTTGAGATTCACTTTATATAAGTCCCAGTGTTGCTAAAATGATACTAGCTGTAAGAAATGAAAAATAGCTTTACATTCAAATGCCGTTCACTTATTTATAATAACTCTTTTTGTGTAAACAACTTTCCTTTGATTATGTCGACCTGTTTCTGATGTGGCATGTTTTTGCTTTTAATCCCAATCAGTCTGGAAAATCTAGTCACTAAGCACCGAGAGTATTTTTTCCATCACTAAATGGCTTACTAATTTAATTTCAAGGGAATAAAATTTATGTAAGAAAAAAAAGCTGTTTACTATTAACAAGCTGTAATTCTTCTTAAACGTTGAACTGTCTCCCCTTCATGTTCATTTCCCCACTACTGAAAACGATCTTAATTCACAGTATTTTAACTGATTTTTAATCCAAAACTAATTTATAAGACAATATGTAAAGTAATAGTAGCTTGAGTGAATAAGCAAAAGTTTAATTTTTATATATGTCACACTATATTTTAAATAGTTAAAAAAGACAAAAGGAAGGAGAACCATCAATGATATAGGCGGTGCCGTTTCAGTCCAAAGTTGTGATAATCCTTGGAATGTCACAGTTTGGTTGTCAGATGGTTTCAGAAGTGTGTAATCAATTTTTTCTTTAATGTTGCGTTGTTTGAATCTCAAGTACAGCACTATAACATGCTTTAGCTTGGGGGTGGGGGTGGGTTGGGGACTTGCACTTATTCTTTAAGATGTTGACTAATCCAGAAAGCCTGATGCATTATAACCTGGAAAACTGCTTTGGTGTGTTTGTAGGAATCTGTAGAAACATCACATCCAGCCTCAAAGCATTAATCACAAAAACAACCAGAAAAAGCATCACCTTGAATGATGCTGTGATGGTTGTTGAATGTGCTCTCATTAGATGCTTTGAAATAAGGCTTAAAATGATTTTTCTGGGCAATATAGAGTTTCTTTTTTTGCTTAGAATGTCATAAATATATGTGAACATGTTTAATGCAGGGCTTTTTATCCTCTCCAAAATGTCAACAGTATTTTCAGAATAAAGACTATGAAATATATTGCTGTGGTGGAAAATTCTGGTCCTTTGTCTTTAACGTCTCTTTGAGTGGATAAAGGAAATTCATCCAGTTTCGAGTTTCTATATTTCTGTGAATCTTTTGACCTTGCAATGGGTTGCAATAAAAGAGAAAGAAAACACAGTGTCTTTTGTTTTATTTTAGAGACAATAAATGGCCTCCCTTATGCTGGTTGGGTGTGATGCATGCAGCGGTCCGTGTCCTTGGGTGTTTCACTGCAGACTTTATGTAGGTTCAGTGAACCCAGAATAATAAACAAGACTGAATTTAGGAGATTTGCATTTGGCCAGTGAGTACTGAGATAAGATTAAAACCTCAAGGGTTTAAACAGGTGGTCCGTTTAAAGTACCATTCCCTAAACCCTCATTCATTTACTTAGCCATTTATTCATTTTCTCAAAAGTAAATAAATAAACTTATTGAGTAAAAAACATGTGCCAGGCACTGGGCATTTAAAGATAAATAAAACTCATTCCCATCCTGCAATTGCTCATAGCATAGCAAGGAGACAGTCTTAAAAACTAGCCGTAGTAGCAGAGCACAGTCAATGTAATTATTAGAGGGAGCACAAATAGGAAAGGCAATACCCTTTTACAAAGAGTGAATGAAAATAAAGCAAAGCTAAAGAGGTAGATGGTAAGAAAAATTACTATTTTCAGCCTTGGCTATTCATGGATTGTTTTTTAAAAAGGTTCTTCTGAAAATAAGTGGCCACTGGCTACCATTCACATGGGTTATTCTGAATCTACAGTATTTGCATTGTTTGTATCGCTTGTAATTTTCTTTTTAAAAGGATTCATTTCAGGAGTGCTCATTGCCCAACAAAGCAGACAAAAATCATCCGAAGCCTCAAAAGAAAAACAAATATCCTGCCAGCAAATATGAACTCACAGTCTAAATCACAGAGAATAGCAGGGGTAAGCCAACATTAGTTCAAGTCAACAGAGAAAACAAACAATAGGCCCACATCCTCAAAGGCTTCAATATTAAATGTTAAGATAGATAATTCGGAAAAAATGTTTTGATATATTCAAATATATTAAAAATTATTTATAACGTATAAGAAAAAAACTACCAAAAAATGAACAGAAATATTTTTAAAAGAGCAAAATAGAATTTTTAGAAATGAAAAATATAATTGACCATTAAAATGGAAAGGCATTAGTAGAAAAGATTCAGCTATAGGGATAATTCATAAACAGAAAGGTAGATGTGAGTAAACTAAAAGGAAAATTGAAAAAAAAAAAAAGCTTTTCTTCTTTTGCGTGGATAATTTCCATATGGATGACTGAGAGGTTAAGACACATGGGACACAGTATGAGACTTTCCAACATATCTAATCTTGCAGAAGAAAAAATAGAATAAGGGAATGGCAGTGTTTAAAGCTATAATGGAGTTTCCATTTACTTAAGAAGAAAAAAAAGATTTTGGAGGAGAATATCAAAGGCTCAGTTTTGGATGAGTTAATTTTGAGATGCTCATTAGACTTCCAAATGAGTATATTGAGTATGCAGTTGGATATAGGAGTTCAGTTCTGAGGAGAGGTATACAGATGGCATTTCAAACCATAAGCCGGTCTGAAATCGTCATCTCTGGTCATCATCCATTACTTTAGATAGAAAATCAAGTCTAAGGACTGTGTCTTTGGTCACTCCAAAATTTGGAAGGCAGGGAGAGGAAGCAAACTCTTCAAAGGAAAGTGACACAGAATAACCTGAGAGGAAGGAGGACAACCAGGAGTGTGTTCTATCCTAGAATCAAGTGAAAACAAGCAAAATTAAATAAGCTATTATTTAGGGACACAGTGTATTAATAAAAATGGAAAAAGGAAAAGGTAACAACTGCACAGTTTCAGGGTGGTGGTTACCCTTGGGTGGGCAGGCGTGGGACCACATGGAGGGCTTCAACTGAATCTGCAGGTTCTACTTCATTAGTTGAAGTGTGGATTCACCTGTGTTTGCTTTATTAATATGCTTCATAATGTGTTCATATGTAACAAATTATTTTGTATCGAATGTTTTGTTAACATTTTAAAGAAAATTTTATACCTTGTTTAAACTGATTGATTATCCAAAATTGCTAAACCTAGATGCAAGATTCCCTACCTGTTTGGTAGTGGAGGTTAGCTCTGTGTGACGCAGAGTTTACACAATCCCATGTCTAAGCAGGTGGCAGAAGTGGGAGAACATTCTTGTCTCACCTTTCTTTTCTCCTGTGCTGGGAGCGTAGCGTTGCGTAACTCCTTGGTTTCTATCCGACCATAATTGGAATTTTAAGTGGAACAGCTGTCCATGTGGCAGGGAGACAGCTGTGGGAATTCTTCTGGCACACCTGTCATGTCATTACCACTACAGGAATCAAAGGACCACTACACTGTTTTGTAAAACAGTGGGGGGCCCTTTCATTATCACTTCATTTTTTTTTTTAATATTTGAAAGTAGCTTTTTTTTTTTTAAATTGGGGTATAGTTGCTTTACAATGTTGTGTTAGCTTCTGCTGTACAAGGAAGTGAATCAACTATGCATGTACATATAACCCCTCCCTCTTGAACCTCCCCCCCATCCCACCCATCTAGGTCACCACAGAGCACTGAGCTGAACTCCCTGCTCTATACAGCAGGTTCCCACTAGCTATCTGTTTCATACATGGTAGTGTATATATGTCAATCCCAATCTCCCAATTCATCCCCCCTTTCCCCCTCCCCCACAGTGTCAACATGTCCCTTCTCTACGTCTGTGTCTCTGTTCCTGCCCTCCAAATAGGTTCATCTGTACCATTTTCCTAGATTCTGCGTATATGCGTTAATAAACGATATTTGTTTTTCTCTTTCTGACTTATTTCACTGTTTGACAGTCTCTAGGTCCATCCTTGTCTCTACAAATAACCCAATTTTGTTCCTTTTTATAGCTGAGTAATATTCCATTGTATATATGTACCACATCTTCTTTATCCATTCATCTGTCGATGGACATTTAGGTTGCTTCCATGTCCTGGCTATTGTAAATAGTGCTGCAATAAACATTGGGGTGCATGTGTCTTTTTGAATTATGGTTTTCTCAGGGTATATGCCCAGTAGTGGGATTGCTGGGTCAGATGGCCAAGAGGCACATGAAAAAATACTCAGCAACACTAATTATTAGAGAAATACAGATCAAAACTACAATGAGGTATCACCTCACACTGGTCAGAATGGCCATCATCAAAAAATCTACAAACAATAAATGCTGGAGAGGGTGTGGAGAAAAGGGAACCCTCTTGCACTGTTGGTGGGAATGTAAATTGATACAGCCACTATGGAAAACAACAGTATGGAGGTTCCTTAAAAAACTAAAAATAGAACTATCACTTCATTTTTAATTATACAAATCTGGTATCAAAACCTTTTAGTAATACAGAAGCTTGTCTGATAATGTGATAATCTATAGTTGAAATGGAACAGTCAGTTAGGGTCAAGTCTATATATTTCATTATATGAATAAACCACAATTTATTTACCCATACTACCATTGGTGGATATTAGGTTGTTTCCTGTTTTGGCATTATGCTTATTAAAATTAATCCCAGTTTCTTGAGAGAGATAGTAGATACAAATATATCAATATTGCTTCCTCAGTCCCTGAAATGCAACCTTCTGTCTCCAAGAAATAAACTTCAGAAAACTAAAATCATCTCCTAAAGAGCATCTCCTTTCCTATGATTTTGCTTGGCTAATACGACTATGTATGGATGTCATCAGCCCAAGAAAAAAGAAACATTCAAAGGGCAAGTGTTTATTTCGGCTCTTTTATTCACCACAAAACGGATGGATGTTTCTTGTACTTTTTCCACAGCTTGGCATCATGTCGAGTGGCATGAGGATTCATGACTAGAGCAGGCCAATGGGCACTCACTGAGTTCCTTTCTCTAGCCTGAAATCTTCAATGGTGTGACTATGTGTGTGTGTGTGCGTGTGTATGTGTGTACGCTCATGTGCTCACATACACCATACAATCATAAATGACGTCTACTGAATGCAATCTATTTAGTCTTCTTTTTCCTTGGAGGTTTTAGTGATTAACATAATCAAAAATGAAAAATCAGTGACTAAAGGAGGGCTTTTTAAAAGAATTGTTATTAAAATAATAGATGCTGCCTTGATGGGCCTGGTGGCTTCTGACATGGGTGATTTTTATAAATAATACCAAAATTAATGGAGAAAGCTCAGCAAGCTTGATTTTGTTAGCAAATAATTCTACTGTAATTTAAGCAGCATCTTGCATCTGACTCACTTTCTGGCTTAAGTGAAAAAAAAAGACATCTTTGATAATTGGATTTCAATGAAGCTTTTATTAGTGTTTCTTCGATTCCAAATCAAAAGATGGATTACTATTCAGGGTTCATGGATGAATATAGAGAGGCAAATACTGGGAAACACACTCATAGATAACTTAAATAATTGGGTTTAATGTAAAAATTAAGTTACTGGTATCCCTTGTTATTAGATAATTCCGATGACCGAATTTGCTCACATGTATACTAATGGATGTTTAGTCTACTTCCTTACTCTCTTCCTGTGGCTGCTGTTGAATGTTACTGTCCCCATTTCTTCCTAGCTATACTTCATTCTTTTTTTTTTTTTTTTTTTTTTTGGTACGCGGGCCTCTCACTGTTGTGGCCTCTCCCGTTGCGGAGCACAGGCTCCGGACGCGCAGGCTCAGCGGCCATGGCTCACGGGCCCAGTCGCTCTGCGGCATGTGGGATCTTCCCGGACCGGGGCACGAACCCGTGTCCCCTGCATCGGCAGGCGGACTCTCAACCACTGCGCCACCAGGGAAGCCCTACTTCATTCTTATAATTAACCAAAGAGTCTAAGAAAATTATTGATCAGGCTCTTCATGCCTCCAAGGATTAATGATAGATTTGAAAGTAATCCCCAAACATGGAACTGGGGAGAGGCAGGGAGAATTAAGTGAATTACGTAAAATACTCCATGTTTTAAAATATTTTGTTGTGAATATAACAGAGAAAAACACATACATGCACATACAGTTGTAACAAAATCGCCAAACAAGCACCACTTAAGACATAGAGCAACACTGGCACCCTAGAAGCGCCCCCCCAAATACCCCTCCCCAAGCCCAGGCATCTCCCTCCTTCCAGATATAATCACTCTCCTGGCCTCTATAGAAATAATTTTCTTGCTTTTATTTTTCTTGTACCACCTATATGCCTCCTGAAAAATATAGTTTGGTTTTGCTTGGTTTTGAACTTTGCGTGAAAGAATCATACTGTGTGTATTGTTTTGTAGCTTTCTTTTTTTACTTGATGAAATGTGTTTGTAGGATCCATCCATTTTATTGTGTGGAAATGCCATTCTACTATTGAAAAGCATTTTGTTTGTTTCCAGTCTGGGACAGTTAAAAATTCTGCTGCCGAAAGCATTCTCATACAAGTGTCATAGTGCACACAAGCACACAGGATACATACTTAGGAGAGGAAGTGCTACTATTTTCATATCTTCAACTTTATTAGGTGATGCCACACCATTTTCCAAAGCTGTTGAACCAATTCACATCTCTACCAGCAGAGTATGGAAGTTCTTATTGAGCACCTATTTGCTTCCGATTGCCCTGTAGTGGTATCTTATCATAATTTAGTCTGCATTCTCCAGAATATTAAAAAACTAGGTACCATTTCATATGTTTATTGGCTACTTAGGAAATAATGGTTGTAAAGACCTTTAAACCAATGTTTGCCTTCCCGTTTCAGATAAAAGAAAGAACATAGACAGGAAAGGCCTGAGAGGATTGCCACAATTTCACTGTGGATCATAGCTCGTTGGTAAAAAGGTATGTAAAGAGGGCAAGGAAAGTGAGAGACCCTTTAAGAGGTTTATTGATTAAAAAGACAGAGCTTTCTTTTCCTTCATCTTCCTGTGACTTTAGCCCTTTATCTTCCTATGACGTTATTACATCTTTTTGTATGGAAGGAGGCCATTATCTTGGATTTAAATGAGAAATTACAGGGATCTGTAGCTGTATGGTTATTAAGGTCATGTAATTGTATGGTTATTGTGATGATGTAATTAAATTAAATACCGTGTAAACCAGTGAGATAAGAATGGGAAAAAGAGAGTTCTCTCTCCTCTGCTATAAAAACAAAGTTGAATGCTTTGGAAATTCAGATGAAAAGATAGGCACAAGAGAAATCTTTCAGGTTAGTTATAGGGCACACAAGATGTAGAATGTGGAAAAATTATTAAAACCTGGAGGAATTTTGCATTTAGATTGCTTCAAAAATGAATTTAATTTCTTACTGCTTTTAAAAGAAATTGAAACTAGAAATCATAGATATGTTATGGAGATGGTTTATTCAAGAATGACAGTGTAAAACACAAATCAAAGAAAAAAGGCCTGGCTCTACATCAAAAGATAAGCAAATGAATGCATATATATATGTGTGTGTGTGTGTGTGTGTGTGTGTGTGTGTGTGTTTATATTAAAAGTAAAATATTGAAAAAATATATGTACATACATGTTTTTAAATGATTTTTAATAAGCTTTTAAAAGTAAGTGGCCAACTAGCTGTCCTTACCATGCTGATAAGAGGACTTTTACTGTACCTGCTTAGACCAAAACAGATGCCCAACTGATAGGCACTCGTGGTTTTAAAAGTCACATTTGTTTCAATTGAGGCATAACTTACCTACAATAAAATACACATGTATTAAGGCACAGTTTTATGCATTTTGACAAATATGTAGATTTTGTAACAAATACCTCAAACAAGCTATATAATATATATAAAACAAGCTATACAATGTATGTGTGTATACATATATAAACACGTGTGTGTGTATACCATCCCAGAAATTTCCCCTATCACCTCACCCCACCACAATGACTGTTCTGATTTCTATTGCATATTATTTTTGCCTGTTATTGAATATCTTATAAATGAAATCATAGAGCAGGTATTCTTTGTGTCTAATGTCTTTCCCTCACATGACTGTTTTTGAGTTTTATCCTATTGTGTGTATCAATCATTGCTGAGTAGTATTCCATTGTATGAATATACCACCATTTATTTATCCTTTCTCCTCTTAATAGACATTTGGGATGTTACCAGTTTTTGACTAATGTATTAAGGAGCTATAAACATTTTTGTAACTCTTTTTATGTGATATATTCCTAGGGGTGGAATAGCTCGGGTAAATACCTAGGAGTGGCATTGCTGAGTCATAGGATATTTGTATAAACATAGTCCTTATAAGAAAACTCTCAAACTGGTTTCTAAAGTGGCTATACCATTTTCCACTACTACCAGTACCAATGAATGAGAGTTTTAATTACTCTACATCCTCACCAGCATTTGATGTTGTCAGTCTTTCAAATTTAGCCATTTTAGGGGCCCATTAGAGATTTAATTGGGCTTTTATTTCAGTGTTTGGATAAATTTGAGGATACTTGACATCTTAACAATATTGAGTCTTCTAGTCCATTAGCATGGTACATTTCTCTATTTATTACAGTCTTCTGTAATTACTCTCAGCAACTCAGAGTAGCTTTCAGAGTAGAGGTCTTGTATTGCTTTCATTAAATTTATTCCTATGTATATTATGCTTTGATGCTACTGTAAATGGAATTTAAATTTTTTCATTTTTGAATTGTTTGCTGCTAGTATATAGAAGTGCTACTTATTTTTGTACATTGTCCTTGTATCCAGCAACCTTGCTAAATTCACTTATTAGTTCTTAGTAGTTGTCTTGCAGATTCTGAGGATTTTTTAATCCAAAAAAAATCTGCAATAATAAGGACAATGCTGATTTCTTTTCAATCTTTATACCTTTTATTTCTTTTACTTGATTTATTGCACTGCCTTGTGAACCCCAGTACAATATTACATACACATGATGAGAGCTGACTTCCTTGTTCATGGTCTTAGGGGAAAGCATTTAATCTGTCACCAGTAAGTATGATCTTAGTTGTAGAGTTTTGTAGAGGCCAATCATAAGATTGAAAAAATTCACTTCTATTTTTAGGTTGCTGAGAGTGTTTATTACAAAAGGATATTTAATTTTGTCAAGTGTTTTTCTTAATATCTATTCATATCTATTGCTTATTCTAATGTCACTTTTCTCCATCCTAAAGAACATTTTTTTTAGTATTTTTGTAATTGATTGATATGATCATATAGATTCTTTTATTTTCTTCTGGTATACTCTAGCCTCTTAATGTCCCTCTATTTTCTGAAGGAGGATGTAAAAGTGGTATTATTTATTTCTTAAATAGTTAAAAGAATTCCCCAGTGAAATTTTTCTTGTATCAGGACAACACAGGGATATTTTTCATTACATCTGAGTTATAGAATATTGCCATAAAGTTGTTTATAACTCTCTGTAATCTTTTTAATGTTTGCAAGCTGTATAATGATACCCCTTTTCAATCCTGCTATTGGTGATTTATATTTTCTCTCTAAAAAAGAGATCTGTGTTTCTCTCTAACCAAGCCTCCACAAGTTCAAGGTCATTAGCCAATAATCTAATTACCTAATGGAAAAAAAGTTAAAAATCGAGGAAGATAACATAAGCCAGAATCTCTACAACACATGATCTACAATGTCCTGTGTACAATCAAAAACTAATAGATATGTGAAAGAAAAGGAAAATCTGACTCATACTCAAGAAAAAAATCAATCAGTTGAAATAGACCTGATATGACACAGTTATTGGAATTAGCAGACAAGGACTTGAAAGAAACTATTATAAATATGCCCAAATATTGAGAGAAAAAGTGATCATAATGAGTGAACAGATGGGGAAACTCCACAGAGAAATAGAAATTACATTTAAAAAATGGAAATTCTAGAACTGAACAGTACAGTATCTGAAACAGAAAGTTTATTGCATATGGGTTTAAGAGCAAATGGAGTTTGCAGAAGGGTCAGTGGATATGAATATATAGCAGTAGAAATGATCTAATCTGAAAAATGGAGAGAAAAAAGTTGGGGGGGGGCAGAAAAACGTCTCACTGACAAGTAGTACAACTGGCCTAATGTATGTGCAATTTGAATCCCAGGCAAAGAGGAAGAAAATAATAGAGGTGAAAATTATTTTTAAAAATAATAGCCAAGTCCCTCTAACTTTGAAGGACTTAAACTCTCAACTGTCTCTTGCCTGTGTTGGCAAAGCTGAAATATCTTTTTAATCTTTTCAGCCTTCCAATTGTTGCTTTCACTGGTCTCTTTATAGCCTTCCCCACGTAGGTGCAGAACAGGAGTCAGCCAGGGATTGGCATAGGGTTTATATGCAGATTCTGATGAGGCTCTTTCATTTCCAGGATTTCCCATTCAATTGCCCATCTCTTGGACCCTTCCCTGGTCCTTCAAGTCTATAAACAGAAGCTTTCTTCTCAGGTTCTAATCTTCCTGGTACCATGTGGACTGAGGAGTCCCCTCAAGGGAAAACCCATGTAAAAGTAGATCTCATGAAATGACTGTGCTTCTTTTCTTTCTTTCTTTTTTAACATCTTTATTGGAGTATAATTGCTTTACAGTGTTGTGTTACTTTCTTTTGTACAACAAAGTGAATCAGCCATATGCATACATAGAACCCCATATCCCCTCCCTCTTGAGCCTCCCTCCCACCCTCCTTATTGCACCCCTCTAGGTGGTTGTAAAGCACTGAGCTGATCTCCCTGTGCTATGCAGCTGCTTCCCACTAGCTATCTATTTTACATGTGGTAGTGTATATATGTCACTACTACTCTCTCACTTCATGCCAGCTTACACTTCCCGCCTCCCCATGTCCTCAAATCCATTCTCTACATCTGTGTCTTTATTCCTGTCCTGCCCTTAGGTTCATCAGAACCTTTCATTGTTGTTTTTGTTTTAGATTCCATATATATGGGTCAGCGTACGGTATTTGTTTTTCTCTTTCCGATTTACTTCACTCTGTATGATAGACTCTAGGTCCATCCACCTCACTACAAATAACTCAGTATCATTTCTTTTTATGGCTGAGCAATATTCCATTGTATATATGTGCCACATCTTCTTTAACCATTAATCTGTCAATGGACACTTAGGTTGCTTCCATGTCCTGGCTATTGTAAATAGCGCTGCAATGAACATTGGGGTACATGTCTCTTTTTGAATTATGGTTTTCTCAGGGTATATACCTAGTAGTGGGATTGCTGGGTCATATGGTAACTCTATTTTTAGTTTTTTAAGGAACCTCCATACTGTTCTCCATAGTGGCTGTATCAATTTACATTCCCACCAACAGTGCAAGAGGGTTCCCTTTCCTCCACACCCTCTCCAGCATTTATTATTTGTAGATTTTTTTGATGATGGCCATTCTGACTGGTGTGAGATGATAACTCACTGTAGTTTTGATTTGCATTTCTCTAATGATTAATGATGTTGAGCCTCTTTTCATGTGTTTGTTGGCAATCTGTATATCTTCTTTGGAGAAATGTCTATTTCGGTCTTCTGCCCATTTTTGGATTGGATAGTTTGTTTTTTTGATATTGAGCTGCATGTGCTGCTTGTATATTTTGGAGATTAATCCTTTGTCCATTGATTCATTTGCAAATATTTTCTCCCTTTCTGGGGGTTGTCTTTTCATCTTGTTTATGGTTTCCTTTGCTGTGCAAAAGCTTTGAAGTTTCATTAGGTCCCATTTGTTTATTTTTGTTTTTATCTCCATTTCTCTAGGAGGTGGGTCAAAAACGATCTTGCTGTGAAGTATGTCATAAAGTGTTCTGCCTGTGTTTTCCTCTAAGAGTTTTATAGTGTCTGGCCTTACACTTAGGTCTTTAATCCATTTTGAGTTGATTTTTGTATACGGTGATGGGGAGTGTTCTAATTTCATTCTTTTACATGTAGCTGTGCAGTTTTCCCAGCACCACTTATTGAAGAGGCTGTTTTCTCTCCACTGTATTGTCTTGCCTCCTTTATCAAAGATAAGGTGACCATATGTGCATGGGTTTATCTCTGGGCTTTCTATCTTGTTCCATTGATATTTGTTTTTGTGCCAGTACCATACTGTCTTGATTACTGTAGCTTTGTAGTATAGTCTGAAGTCTAGGAGGCTGATTCCTCCAACTCTGTTTTCCTTTCTCAAGATTGCTTCCACTATTCATGGTCTTTTGTATTTCCATACAAATTGTGCAATTTTTTGTTCTAGTTCTGTGAAAAAATGCCATTGGTAGTTTGATAGGGATTGCACTGAATCTGTGGATTGCTTTGGGTAGTATAGTCATTAATGTTGATTCTTCCAATCCAAGAACATGGTATATCTCTCCATCTCTTTGTATCATTTTTAATTTCTTTCATCAATGTCTTATATTTTTCTGCATACATGTCTTTTGTCTCCTTAGGTAGGTTTATTACTAGGTATTTTATTCTTTTTTTGCAGTGGTAAATGGGAGTGTTTCCTTAATTTCTCTTTCAGATTTTTCATCCTTAGTGTATAGGAATGCAAGAGATTTCTGTGCATTAATTTTGTATCCTGCTACTCTACCAAATTCTTTGATTAGCTCTAGTAGTTTTCTGGTAGCATCTTTAGGATTCTCTATGTACAGTATCCTGTCATCTGCAAACAATGACAGTTTTACTTCTCCTTCTCCAATTTGCATTCCTTTTATTTCTTTTTCTTCTCTGATTGCTGTGGCTAAAACTTCCAAAACTATGTTGAATAATAGTGGTGAGAGTCGGCAACGTTGTCTTGTTCCTGATCTTAGAGGAAATGGTTTCAGTTTTTCACCATTGAGAATGATGTTGGCTGTGGGTTTGTCATATATGGCCTTTATTATGTTAGGTAGGTTCCTTCTATGCCTACTTTCTGGAGAATTTTTACTATAAATGGGTGTTGAATTTTGTCAAAAGCTTTTTCTGCATTTAGAGATTATCATATGGTTTTTATCCTTCAATTTGTTAATATGGCATATCACATTGATTGATTTGTGTATATTGAAGAATCCTTGCATTCCTGGGATAAACCCCACTTGATCATGGTGTATGATCCTTTTAATGTGCTGTTGGATTCTGTTTGCTAGTATTTTGTTGAGGATTTTTGCATCTATGTTCATCAGAGATATTGGCCTGTAGTTTTCTTTTTTTGTGACATCTTTGTCTGGTTTTGGTATCAGGGTGATGGTGGCCTTGTAGAATGAGTTCGGAAGTGTTCCTCCCTCTGCTATATTTTGGAAGAGTTTGAGAAGGATAGGTGTTAGCTCTTCTCTAAATGTTTGATAGAATTCACCTGTGAAGCCATCTGGTCCTGGGCTTTTGTTTGTTGGAAGATTTTTAATCACAGTTTCAATTACAGTGCTTGTGATTGGTCTGTTTATATTTTCTATTTCTTCCTGGTTCAGTCTCGGAAGGTTGTGCTTTTCTAAGGATTTGTCCATTTCTTCCAGGTTGTCCATTTTATTGGCATATAGTTTCTTGTAATAAATCTCTCATGATCGTTTGTATTTCTGCAGTGTCAGTTGTTACTTCTCCTTTTTCATTTCTAATTCTGTTGATTTGAGTCTTCTCCCTCTTTTTCTTGATGAGTGGCTAATGGTTTATCAACTATGTTTCTCTTCTCAAAGAACCAGCTTTTAGTTTTATTGATCTTTGATATTGTTTCCTTCATTTCTTTTTCACTTATTTCTGATCTGATCTTTATGATTTCTTTCCTTCTGCTAACTTTGGGGGTTTTTTTTTTAGTTCTTCTTTCTCTAATTACTTTAGATGTAAGGTTAGGTTGTTTATTTGAGATGTTTCTTGTTTCTTGAGGTAGGATTGTATTGCTATAAACTTCCCTCCTAGAAGTGCTTTTTCTTCATCCCATAGGTTTTAGGTCATTGTGTTTTCATTGTCATTTGTCTCTAGGTAATTTTTGATTTCCTCTTTGATTTCTTTAGTGATCTCTTGGTTATTTAGTAGCATATTGTTTAGCCTCCGTGTGTTTGTATTTTTTACAGTTTTTTCCCTGTAATTGATACTAGTCTCACAGCGTTGTGGTTGGAAAAGATACCTGATACGATTTCAATTTTCTTAAATATACCAAGGCTTGATTTGTGACCCAAGATATGGTCTATCCTGGAGAATGTTCCATGAGCACTTGAGAAGAAAGTGTATTCTGTTGTTTTTGGATGGAATGTCCTATAAATATCAATCAAGTCCTCTTGTTTAATGTGTCATTTAAAGCTTGTGTTTCCTTATCTATTTTCATTTTGGATGATCTGTCCATCGGTGAAAGTGGGATGTTAAAGTCCCCTGCTATTATTGTGTTACTGTTGATTTCCCCCTTTATGGCTATTAGCATTTGCCTTATGTATTGAGGTGCTCCTCTGTTTGGTGCATAAACATTTACAATTGTTATGTCTTCTTCTTGGGTTGATCCCTTGATCCTTATGTAGTGTCCTTCTTTGTCTCTTGTAATAGTCTTTATTTTAAAGTCTATTTTGTCTGATATGAGAATTGCTACTCCAGCTTTCTTTTGATTTCCATTTGCATGGAATATCTTTTTCTGCCCCCTCACTTTCAGTCTGAATGTGTCCCTAGGTCTGAAGTGTGTCTCTTGTAGACAGCATATATACGGGTCGTGTTTTTGTATCCATTCAGCCAGTCAATATCTTTTGATTGGAGCATTTAATCCATTTACATTTAAGGTAATTATCGATATGTATGTTCCTATTACTATTTTCTTAATTGTTTTGGGTTTTTTTTTTAGGTCTTTTTGTTCTCTTGTGTTGCCTTCCTAGAGAAGTTCCTTTAGCATTTTTTTTTAAACTGGTTTCGTGGTGCTGAATTCTCTTAACTTTTGCTTATGTGTAAAGCTTTTGATTTCTCCATCAAATCTGAATGAGATCCTTGCTGGGTAGAGTAATCTTGGTTGTAGGTTTTTCCCTTTCATCACTTTTAATATGTTCTGCCACTCCCTTCTGGCTTGCAGAGTTTCTGCTGAAAGATCAGCTGTGAACCTTATGTGGATTCCCTTGTATGTTATTTGTTGCTTTTCCCTTGCTGCTTTTAATATTTTTTCTTTGTATTTAATTTTTGATAGTTTGTTTTTGTTTTTGTTTTTTTGCGGTACACGGGCCTCTCACTGTTGTGGCCTCTCCCTTTGCGGAGCAGAGGCTCTGGATGCGCAGGCTCAGCAGCCATGGCTCACAGGCCCAGCCGCTCTGCAGCATGTGGGATCTTCCTGGACTGGGGCATGAACCCATGTCCCCTGCATTGGCAGGCAGACTCTCAACCACTGCGCCACCAGGGAAGCCCGATAGTTTGATTAATATGTGTCTTGGTGTGTTTCTCCTTGGGTTTATCCTGTATAGGACTCTCTGTGCTTCCTGGACTTGATTGACTATTTCCTTTCCCATGTTAGAGAAGCTTTCGACTATAATCTCTTCAAATATTTTCTCACACCCTTTCTTTTTCTCTTCTTCTTCTGGGACCCCTATAATTGAAATGTTGTTGCGTTTAATGTTGTCCCAGAGGTCTCTGAGACTGTCCTCAATTCTTTTCACTCTTTTTTCTTTATTCTGCTCCCTGGCAGTTATTTCCACCATTTTATCTTCTAGCTCATTTATCCATTCTTCTGCCCCAGTTATTCTGTCATTGACTCCTTCTAGAGTATTTTTAATTTCATTTATTGTGTTGTTCATCATTGTTTGTTTACTCTTTAATTCTCTAGATCCTTGTTAAATATTTCTTGTATTTTCTCCATTCTGTTTCCAAGATTTTGGATCATCTTTACTATCATTACTCTGAATTCTTTTTCAGGTAGGTTGCCTATTTCATCTTCATTTATTTCATCTCGTAGATTTTACCTTGATCCTTCATCTGTAACTTATTTTTTTGTTGTTTCTTTTTTTTTTTTTTGATGGGTGGTGCTGTATTTCTGTCTTACTGGTCATTTGGCCTGAGATGTCCATTACTGGAGTTTGCAGGCAGTTGGATAGAGCTGGGTCTTGGTGCTGAGATGAGGACCCCTGGGAGGCGTCACTCTGATTGATATTCCCTGGGGTCTGAGGTTCTCTGTTAGTCCCGTGGTTTGGACTCAGAGCTCCCACCACAGGAGCTTGGGCCTGACCTCTGTCCTGGGAACCAAGATCCCGCAAGCTTCGTGGTGCAGTAAAAAAAAAAAAAAAGGAAATGAAAGAAAAAAAGGAGCAATACAATATCAAAGAATAAAAAACAAAATAGAATTAGAAAGATAAAAATTATATTAGGAAAAATAAAACTATAATTGAAACAACTGCAACAAGGTAAAATAAAACCACAACAGAAAAAAGAAAAGGGGTGGGGGAGGCGGAAAGAAGCTAAAAGAAGAGAACAATAACAAAATATAAAGAATAAAATAAAATTAGAAAAATAAAAGATTTATTAGGAAAAATATAAAAGAATCAACAGTGAATCAACAAGGTAAAACAGAACCCCAATCTGAAAGAGGAAAAAAAAAAAAGCCTAGGCTATGGGGGCAGAGTTTACGTGGGGTGGAACTTAGGCAGGGGTGGGGTTTAGGGTGGGGCAGGACCTAGGCGTGTGGGATGGTGACAGTTTGAGAGGGGGGCGGGGCCTAGGCTCAGGACCCTCATAGCTGGAAAAGGCCCTGGGGGCGGGGCGACGTTCAATCTTGGGGCGAGGCTGCTGCTTAAGACTGGTGCGGAAGGGGAGAGGCAGCACGTGAAAAGGAAGGCCTCTGGAGTGTGGATTTCTGGAGTTTGCAGGTAGGGCTCTGGGTGAGGGTGTAGGGGTGGGGCTTGGGCTCTGCACGACAGGAGGGAGGTTCCAAGGACAGAGGATTAGGTCCGGAAGCCCAACATGCTTCCGATGCCTAAGTGGACAGGGAAAGCACTGGCCACGTTCCCTTCCTTTCCTCTGCACCCCTCTGCCACTGTCTCCCCTAGGGTCTCCCCTGTCCCTGCTGGACCCCTAACTGTGGGTGGGTCCTGCTGGGTGTAGGAACTCCTACCTCCCCCAGCCACCCCTCAGGGGTGCCAGTCCTGGAGGTCCGGCCTTAACTTTTGCTCCCCCTTCCCTCCCTCCCACTCCCTCAGGACCCGCACTGCTGGAGGGGGCCTAGGTGGGCAGAGGATCAGGCTGGGGATCTCAAGAGGTTCCTGGGGGTCCAAGTGGGCAGGGGAAACCTGGCCATGCTCCCTTTTGATCCTCTGCTCTCCCAGTGGTCCCCCAATTTCCCCCTAAGGGCGTGGGATCCCTTCCCTTCCCCCAGCCACCCTTCAGGGGTGCCGGTCCTGTCCCGCCTCCACTTCTCCTCCCCCTTCACTCCCCCCATGCCCCACATCCTACCCAGTACCTGGGGGTTCCTCTTGTCCCCTTAGGTGTCCGTGGTCCCCCACCAGTGCCTGGTAGGTGCCCTAGTTGTGAGGAGACTCGAATTCTGCATCCTCCTAGTCCGCCATCTTGACTCTGCCCCCACCTTCCTTTCTTTAAAGGGTTGAATTCCCTATAGCTCCTACTTTGGGTTGTTCTCCAGTGACTTCAAGAGGTTTTTTGTGTTTGTTTTTTCCCTAGAGTTTAATCATTATCTGTGAGATGGTTAGTCCAATACAAGCTGCTATACCACTATCAGAATCATGACTCCTAGTGTATTGATTGTAAAAAAGCCAAATTTAGACCAGAGGATGGCTTTCAGTGCTATGAATATACTTCGTACAGTTGCAGAGGCAGCTCATTGCCTTCCAATACCAATATTCTCTTTCTTCTTCAGGAATAGAACCCCAATTTGATGGAAAGTCACATTTCCCAGTCTCCCTTGTGGCAATATAAGTTCTGGTTAGTGAGATATAAGCAGAAGTTGTTGGGAGGAAATTTGTGGAAGTCACCTTAAAAGAGAAAGAGACAGCAGAAGGAAGCCCCTTTGTCACTGTGTTTCTTCTCATCTTCCAGCATGTAGTGTGGACATAATAGTTGGAATTTCAGCATCTATCTTAGGTCATAAATTGGCAATAGAAAGATGGAGTAAAGAGTTACCGGGAGAGTGGGTCCCTAATTTCTGTGCAGTCACTACACCAGATCTGCCTACCACCAGGCTTCTTTTAAATGAGTGAAATATAAATTTTTATCTTGCTCTAGCCCATTAATAGTAATTGATGCTAATCCTAACTGATGTAGGTACAAGAGGCTCTCATATAAGCAATGCACCAATTAGTGCAAGTATATCTGTCGCGTAGGACTTTTACAGGGAAGAAAGTAGGTGAGGTGGGAGGTCATTAGCCACAAACCAGGAGACCTGAATTCTAGTCCTGCCTCTTCCCACTATAGCTACATATTTTTGAGCAAGTCTCCCTACCAGGCCACAGTTTCCTCATCTCTGAAAATGTCTCATTAAACTAAATGGTCCCTAATTTTCCTCCCCCATGCCACTGGAACTCTCCATGATATAGGTCACATTTTTGCTACTTTAAACAGTTATGGAGATATTTTTTCTTTAATTTGATCATGAGTCTTTACTTCCAAACAAAAGTCCCTTTATCCCTCAGTTTCCAAGAACATTTTGTGACCAGAGTCAGAGTCCATGTTCCTATTGATCTTAGTTTGTTAACCTTAGGTTTTGAATGGAAAGAATAAATTTTTGCAGGGTACCTCTATGCTCACAAATATTTCCCTAATTTTTTAAAAGGCTAGAAACAGTCAGTGGTACAAATCAAACAAATAAAACACATTTTCAATAGCATTGAGGCTCAGAACTGTGGCTGAGATGATGAAATGGTTTTATTTTCTAGATGACTATTTTTCAAACTAAAAATATGTTTTGCATCAGTGATGTGTTAAGGTCAAGTCAAGAAAAGAGACAATATGTCCCATGTCACGGAGACCAGGATAATGAGAGTGTTTTCTGGGAGCTGGCTCAGAGGCTGTTCATTTCACCGGCAAAAGGTTATGCCAGACAGATTGTTTCTCATTTGATGTCTTAAATTAAACTGCTGACATGGCCTGCCTCAAAGTAAGAAACATACGTGTTTGCCAAACAGATCCTAAAGAAAATCCCTGTTTGAGAGAGTTGGTTCCCTTAGTTGCAGCCTTTGAGGCTTTTCTGTTTTTAAGGTAGGCTTCGGAATTGAACCAAGTTTTCAACAGCAATGCGGCTCCTAGCATGTTCATCAGGGAGGCCCAGTGGAAATGAGGCTGGGTGCTTGTCAAAGCGCTGTGGGATGAGAATACCTATTCCTTAAGTACCGTTCAGAAATGTTACACATTCATGATGCACGCGAGATCAAAGGGGAACTACTGAGGATAGAAAATTCCCTATAAGAGATTCCTTTCAGCTATTCCCCTCCATTCGGGCCCCACCCTGCCCTCTTCTTTAGCCATCTCCACCTACCACCAAATCAGAGCTAAAGGAAAACCACATGTGATGGCGAGTGTTCCCCAGACCAGCCATATGAGCGTACAGGACCTATCCCAGGCTCTGAATCTGCATTCAAGCAAGATCCCTGGATGATTCAGAAGTCCTAATCCAGACATTTCAAATAGGATTAGGCAAGGGTGACGTGCCGGGTGCAGTTCTAGGTTTGGAGGATACAACAGTGAATATAACAGACAATCCTGCTTGCACTGAGCTGACATTGTAATAGGGGAGGGAAGCAAGATCAATAAATAAGCTGACAAGTAAGTATTCGTATTTCTGCCGTTGATGAGTATTCGGGAAGGGATGGGGGTGAGGGAGTACTGATGTGGAGTGAGGGTTCCTACTTATAAATGGTGATCACCTTCACTGAGAGGGTAAAATTTGCACAGATGTATAAAGGAAACAAGGGAGGAAACCAGTAGGTGAGTGTCCAGAGGACCTGAATCCCAGTCCTGGGTCTCCCCCTTTATGCCAAGTGCAACAATTTGCAAGATACTTAAACTTCCTGGTGCTTGGTCCCCTCATTTGCTGACTAAGAGTGAAAATACTTATTTTGATGAATTTGGGGGTGATTTCAAGGGTCAGAAGTGATGCACGCAGGCATGAATGCTATTAACCCTATCAGCTAAGGTCTAGGCTCCTTGACTCTTTGCCTCTACCTCACAGGGGGATGAAATTGGTGTGATTTAGAGTTCAAGTGGAAGTATAACGATTGAGCTTTGGGCGGTTATTCTAAGTCTTCCCTGAGCACCTGACACAAGCTGTGGTCTCAGTTTCCAGGATGGAGGTGCCCCCACGTGACCTCCCCTCACTGATTTCCTACCTGACCTGCTCCCTACACCTCCTCCTCCTCATGCTTTCATCTCCATGCCCAGACCTCTGCTATCTGCTCTCTTCTCTAAGTCACCTTTTCCCCAGACAATGGTCCTTCCACAGGGAGGGGCCCCTCGCACATTCTTCTGGCAACAAGTGTTTCTCTCAACTCAGTAACTCTTGCCAAGTCTACATACCCTCCTCACTTGCCTTCATCTTGGGCTGTACAAGGTGTAGCAACTGTCTGCTTTGTGACCCTTGGAGCTACAATATAAGCCCTCTTCCGTGAACTTAAACTTGGGATGCTCAGTCTCTGTCCTGATTGCTGGGTTGGCAGATAAAGGGACAGTGGAGTTGACCCACCTGGAAAGTGCCCCACCAATGTGACATTTGACCAAAGAGAGCCCTATGCAGAGGCCACGCAGCAATTTACGTGGAGTTGATTCCTCACTAACAATCAGTTCTTTCCAGTTAATTTGAGAGAATGTCTGTATTTGGTGTTTCTGTAATTTTATTTTGTGTTTCAGTTGAGTAAGTGTTGCTGAATATCTGTAGAATGTGTGATAATTTTTTTGTAAAAAACTCAATAAAAGAAACACTAGCATAGGAAAATATTGTATGTTGTGTAAAACACTTGGCTGGGGAAATGTTTTAATGCATTATATCAAAATGCTACAGACACTCAGCAGCTATATTACAGGAGTGAGCTGTGTTTGGCACTAAAGGAGCCCCAACTCAGCATTGCCAGGTTGGGAGAAGGGCACTGGGGGAGGCCTGGATCATAAAAAGAATAGGGTGTCAGAAGTTTCTCTTTGACTGAACCAGCACTTATTCAGCACCTTCAGTGCAAAGCACTATTCTAGGCTCCTTGGAAAACATCAATGAAAAATGCATCCAACCTATCCTCCTGTAGCTTACAAGCTAGAGATGGTCTGGGTATAAACTTGAACTCATTTAGCTCATCTTTATGGGAGTTACTGTGAGCAAAGCACTATACAGGATGCAGGGAAGTAAAGATAAAACAGAGGTGGGCTCTGCCCTCGGTTCTAACAGGGGTGAGAAAATATGTTCAAAAGTTGTCATAAAAAATTTCAAATGTGGGACTTCCCTGGTGGCGCAGTGGTTAAGAATCCGCCTGCTAATGCAGGGGACACGGGTTTGAGCCCTGGTCCAGGAGGATCCCACATGCCGTGGAGCAGCTAAGCCCATGCACCACAACTACTGAGCCTGCACTCTAGAGTCGGTGAGCCACAACTACTGAGCCCACGTGCTGCAACTACTGAAGCCCTTGCACCTAGAGCCTGTGCTGCACAAAAGAAGCCACAGCAATGAGAAGCCCGCACGCCGCAACAAAGAGTAGCCCCCACTTGCCGCAACTAGAGAAAGCCTGCACGCAGCAATGAAGACCCAACCATAAATAAATAAATAAATTAAAAAAAAATGTCGAACGTGATGAGTGGTAGATTTTGACATTAATGATTTTATATCATATTTTTAAACCCAGCATCTCGAAACACTTCACAGCCCTGTTTGATGGGCTTTTGTTATAGAATTTTGGTGACTTACAGAGTGACAAAGGTCATTCTTCTCCTCTGTTGTTTTTGCAGCATCGTTCATCGAAATGCCCTCTCACTCCTTGCACCTCTCTTTTTATCTGACCTCATGAGCACCTCACATAGTAAATGCTCAATAAACATGTGTGCACTGAATGAACTGAACCCACTGTGTGCCTGCCGATTTTATCGGTATAAAATCCTCTTCCACTTAACGCATATGTGGTCTCTTGACCTTAATCATCACTTGAGCTTGCCTAAAATCCACAGTACGGAAAGGAGACTTTTAATATTGGCCCTCCCTCTACCTACGAAGATGTACAGCCCAATATTCAGATTTCAGTTCAAAGTCTCAAGGATTCCCTTGCAGAGGCTGCAGACTTGCAGAATCCAGACCAAAGACATCAGACATGCTTTGTTTCTTTGAAAATATTTGGTTTTCAATGGTTGGGGCATTTAACACCAACTCCACTTTCAGTATTCTCTGCCGGCCCCTCCCTTCTATTACCTGACTGGAAACTTAACGCACTTGAGCTGTCAACGCCTGAGGGCCAGAAATCCCTACTCAACCCATCTTGATACAGGGTCTGAATTTTCAGGGGCATATAGAACATTGTAGCTCCAAGTCCATACAATTCCAACACCACGAAGTTTTAGTGCTGCAATAACTGCTATAACCGGCTCATTGGAGAAAAAAGCTGACCATCTTAGCCCACTTCCAAAGACCTGCTGATACCCTGACCTACACAAATGCAATGGTCATTGAGAAAATGTCAGGAGAGACACCGTGAGGGAAGCTTAGGATGCTGGAGCCTTAATACACTGCAATTGAGGCTTTGAAAAGAGTCATATGACTGAAAAGCACCAGTTTTTTTCACTTTGCATAAAAATCTAACATTGGAGTAAAAGAAATAGGAAGTATATAAATTTTTAATAAATACAAGCCATAAAATAAATTTAATAAATTATAAATGATAAAATTATTGAAAAATTAAATATTAAACATTCCCACATAAAAATGTAGAACATTTATTAATTAGGGAGCATTTTCAGAGTAATACTTGCACTTTAAATTGCTCTTAACTTTTTAAACATGCAATGTAGTAGACCTCTGGAAAGTGGTCTCACTACGTTTGCATGGCTGGTCATGCCAAAGGGACACACTTGGTCAGTTCCCTGCAGGATGGTCAGCGTGGGGTGAACACAGATGGTTGGATGGTTGGAGAGTGAGTGGGAAATGGGGCCAGTGGTGGAATTCCTAGGACTTGGGTTTATGGAACAAGATAAGAGATTTCTCTGTCTCTATTTGGATAGCCCAGTACAAGGAAGAGCAGTCATCATTTGATTGAATATTTCTGGCAGAAAGCTGGAAGAAAAGGTCCATACAGACATGTCTGGCTCTTTTCTAGGACACTTTAAGAAAAGTCCTAGTCCAGATGCTTTTATTCTGGGTCTTGGACTGGAAAATATGGAGAAGAAAAGACAATGATATCTGGAGAGAGACAAGCTTTCGTTTTTCTTGTCCTCAGATTGTTGTGGTGCTTTTTTCTTTTTCCCTCCTAATTTACAAACAGTGATTCTTCGGGTCCTCCCCGCCATCTTTCCCCTTCTTCCCCGATGGGAAAACAAAGGACTCACTTTGTAGAACCCACAAGCCAGGAATCACAGTATGGCTTAGGGCCCATGCCTACCATGGGCCCTGTGCAATGCCACAGCCATGTTTCAGGGGGGCTCTGAGTTGTCGGAGGAGAGTTAGGTGGTAGGCGTGGAGATGCACTGTGCAGAGCCCCCGTCATGGAAGGACTTCCTGGTCAGCTACAGGGAGTGGGTGCAGTTAACAGCCAGCCTCCAGGTGTTGGCTCCTTCAACAGAAGCCACGTGGTCCGTCATATTCTTTCAGGGCAGCCTGCGCTAGATTCTACAGACAACACTCATTCCAGAGCGCCTCGCCAGCTTGGCCAGAGCTTTGTCAGGCCTGCATCACAGATCACCTTCTTCCCGGGACCAATCCTGTCTCTTCCCCCTTTCCCTTTTAGGTGTTTTCATCTGTAATAGCTATCCTGCTCCCCAGACTGTCTCAGTTTGAAGAAGCAGCCTTGCAACAGTTGGTGCTGAGGAGAAAAGAAAGCAGAGGGTAAGACAGAGCTTTAAAGCTGAATCACTCACCGCCTGGCTGGCAATTAGTCCCCATTTTCCGGCACCAGGTGGTGGTCCTATCATTAAAACTTCCTTCAGCGGTGAATTGGGATGGTGTATCTGTAACAGAGAATGTACTAGTGAAAGCAGTATATGAGGCACCTGAAACTTATGAACATCTAGCCCTAAAGTGGGACTGGATGGCTGTTGCTAGGTGCTGTTGCTACTCCACAGAAGATCGTGAACACCTGAAAATGAGGAACAGGCAACTAATTGAAAGCCAGGGATGAAAGCCAGAGGGCCTCTTGGCTCACACACAGTGAAGCTCTCATCTTCTCTAGCTGGAGAGTGCAGCAAGCCAAGGACCAAACCCAGGACTTCAAGTCGGAGTGGACGAACCAACCAAGACAGGTATGTGAACCCGGGTTTCCGGGCTGGGAAACCTGGGACCTTGACACACGCAATAACAATATCTGGGTGGATGCCCTCAAAGAGTTGTGGCAAGTCCCAGTGGAAGAACAACAAAGGAGGCTCCTGGGGTTCTGGAACAAAGCCATGTTACCTTCAGTGGAGAATTATGCACCTTTTGAAATACAACTGCTGGCATGTTAACGGGGCCCTCCTGGAGACAGAGTGACTGACCATGGGTGGGATGGCGAACACAGCCCAGTTTGCCCAGGACTTCCCCAGACTTTCAGTTTTAACACTGAAAGTCTTTTATCATGGGAAATCCCTCGGTCCTGCATTAACAGATAGTCACCCTAAGCACAGGATACTAAGTTACCAGGCATTATCCATCAGGGTTTGGGTCCTGTCACACCCTTCACATCAGAAGGTTGGGTGAACCCAGCAGCAACCCATCATAAGATGGACATGATCCATCTGGGATCAAGCCCAAGGAGGACCTAGTGCACAAGCAAGCTGCATGAACAGGTAGCCCAGACCAGAGCATCCACCATTTTGGTACATTCCCCCGCCTCAGCTCTTGCTAATGAGTGCATAGGACATCTTGTACGACCAGCTTAAAATAGAGGGAAACGCCTGAGTTTAGTACACAGATGGATTGGCTCAGTGTGTGGGTTTGAGCCAAAAATGGACGGCAGCTTCAATATAGCCTCATCAGCAATGGACTTGAAAGAGAGCATCAGGGGAAAATCTTCCCAGTGGGAAGTTTCCCAATGTACCGGTTCACCAAATTGCAAAAAGAGAAATGACCCAAGATTAGAATATATATTGTGGGCTAGATGTAGCAAATGTCCTGGCTAGATATAGCAAATGTCCTGGCTTTCTGGTTAGATGCCCGATAGAGAAAAGGTTGGAGATAAGCCAATCTGAGGCAGAGGCATGCAGATGAACATGGGGAGTGGCACCAAGTGTGAAGACATCATCCCACATGCTGAAGCCACCAGAGAGTGACCACTACAGAGGAAGCACTAAACAACCACGTAGACGCAATGACCAGGCCAGCTGACGTTTATCTAGCCTTCGTCATCAGCCGCATTAGTGCTGGCATGACGGACACATGAATGTGGTGGCCGTGGCAGCAGAGATGGAGTCTCCATGCAGGACATACAGCATGGATTCCCACCTCCCAAGGCTGATTTAGCTACTCCTCTGCTAATTGTCCCACCTTCCAGCAACAGTGACTGACACTGAGTGCCCAATATGGCATCAGTCCTGAAGGAAATCAACTGGTCCCTTGGTGGTAAGCTCACTACCTTGAACCTCTTCTATTCTGGAAAAGCCAGCAGTTGTTGTCATAAGAATAGACACCAGTTTGACTTTCCCACCATCAGGGCTCAGCCAGCACTGCTCTCTAAGGGCTTGTGCGGTATTTGATCCATTGGCATAGGATCCCATATAACATGGCATCCCATCAGGGGACCCACTTTACAGCAAAGATATGAGGACTGGGCACACTACCATGGGATCCACGGGTTGGTCGTATCACATTCCCCACTGCCCAGAAGGATATAACGCATGCATTGAACCAAAGGCCTTTATAGGGTGCTGTGTCCCCATAGCACTATGCTCTCAGTAGGAAGAATACATGGATCTGGGAACCAACAGGTGGAAGTAGGAGTGACCCCCCTACCCACTTTCAGTGACTCACTGGGGAACTTTGTGCTTTATGTCCCCCAGAGGGGACAGACTTTCTCTAGGGGACACAGCAAGAATCCCATTGAATTCGAACTGCCGTTGCTCCCAGGCATTTTAGGATCCTTGTATCCAGGGACAAGTGGGCAAGATCATTGCAGGTGTAGCTGACCCTGATCATCAGGGGGAGGTGGGCTTCTGTTACACTATGGGACCAGTGAGGAATATGTACGGAACCAAACGGGTGCCCCTTTTGACTTCCTTGCCCGATTGTAACTGTGGATGGACAGATTCAGCAACCCCATCAGAGAAGGATATGGTGAACTTTGGAGAGGATGGTCTGAGTCTGCTGAGGTGGTACCCAAGAGGGAACGGGGGAGGAGAAAATAAGCATCAACTGTGGGCCCTGAAAGCACTTGCCTTGCTCAGACGATCGCCCTGGGGGCTATAATTGTCCACCTGTTTCCGCTTTCTACAAGAGGCCCACAGGAATCCTGGAGGAGCTGCTCACTGAGCACACCTGGAGAAGTAGAGCCAAGAAGCCCAGAGGGCGGACTGTGGGGCACACTGAGCTGGGTCTGCCAGGTCCCTTCCAGAGAAGGACTTGCCGCCCAATTGTGGGGAAGCCAGCAGACACAGCTCCCCCTGTCAGCTCGGTCATGGTCTGCCTCAGCTGTAGGGGAGCCCCACTCAGGGTCACACTCCTCCTGGAGCCCCTCTCATCTGGTGACTGAGCTAGCAGGAGCAGAATGGAGGCCTGGCCATTTCAGCCCAACACAGTGTACTGGGTTGGCTGAGGTTGGTCGATCCTGCATCATAGTTTTACTTCTTCCTCTGCCTAATCCTGCCTTTTGTTCACAGCCGTTATTCGCTAAAGAAAACCCAAACCATCTTGTACCCCAAAGTCTATCTAAATGTCTGCTTCTGGAGAACACATTCCATTTCAAGCTCTGTAGGGGCCTTTGGTCCAAGCATCAAGGAACAGAGATGAATTTTGCCTTCCAGTCCTTGGAATGGATACTTAGGAAGCCACCTGCCAGGGGACCTGGCAGACCCAGCTCTTATTACTGACCACCTCCTGGAAGGTGGTCAGTATACGAACAGCACCAGTGATCACTGGGGGGATTTGGTGGAGCCAGAGTTCCAGAGAATCTGTGTATGGCTTTGGTTAAAACCATGGGGGTCTTTCGCTGTGTTTTGTTTCGCATGGCTGGTATGGCCTGAAAAAATAAGTGATATATCTGTTTGTCATATAGATGGATCGATCTGGATAAAGAAACATCAGTGCCCACTGCTTGCTATAAAAGGACTTATTTGGCAATACCTGTGAGTCAATTTAAAAGGTCCTTCATGAGAGGGTTTCCTTCTAGATTTAGAGAATCATGTCTTCCATGGGTCACCACCTTGCTCACTGACCGTTCCTCAGTCACCATGATCAGATCAGACCAAAATAGATCCTGCAGTGGGTACTGTTAGGGGGTTTGCCTTCATCCCCTAATGGTTTTGAGGGAGGAATGAGGAACTTGAGACAATAAGAAAAGCTCTGGCTTTGTGACTGCAGGTAAGGGACTGTCCTGAAACAATCACTGGTCAGAGGTAGGGAAAGCAAGGCTGCAATGAGGCAAGTGGAGAATGAAAGAAAAGCTCTAACCCAACTCCGGGCATCGGTCTAGACCTCGCAGAGCAAAGTCCTTTCAGGACCTGATGGATCCTTGGTTATGACGGTTTGGAGCATATAGGACAGGTACAACCTGCTGACAGGAGTGACCAGATGTGGTAGGCAGACTGGTGTCCAGAAGAGAACATGGTGAGAAGCTGCAGGGAATCTGCAGCTCACAGTGGCAGGCCCTGTATTCAACTGGCCTGTTGATTTTCCTGTCCCACCTCCCCGCCCAATCACCCTGTTTCTTTTCCATGGCAGTAACTATGTGTTGTCCCCTGCAGTCACTACAGTGCTCAGCATGGAGCTAATATCAGGAAACATGTTTATAGACGGAGTAAATTTAAAAACTGCAAGTAGCAAAGAAACAGGCCCAGATGACCCTCGGCTTTCCAGTAATACCTTAAGAGTCACTGTGGACTCTGGGAGGTGGTCAGTAATAAGAACAGCACCAGTGATCACTGGGGGGATTTGGTGGAGCCAGAGTTTCAGGGAATCTGTGTATGGCTTTGGTTAAAACCATGGGGGTCTTTTGCTGTGTTTTGTTTCCCATGGTTGGTGTGGCCTGAAAAATATTTGATATATCTGTTTGTCATAGAGATGAACGAATGGATGGATGGATGGAAACAAAAAAAGATACAGAAAGAAGGAGAGAGGTGGATAACCTCTTTTGTAGTGTATTGGTTCGGATGCTTTTGGTTGCCAATAAGAGAGTATGAGACTGAAAGTGGCATAAAAATGAGATGTTTATTATCTCACATAAGAGAAAGAAGTCTGGTGACTTCCAGGTTTATTCTGTGTTCAATGATGTTGTCAAGGGCCCGGCTCCTTTAGGTTTTTATGTGTTGGCATCCTCCTCTGAACTAAATTGATCCAGTGTCATATTCTCACAAAATTGTCTCCAGGGTAGGAAAAGTAGCTCTTCCTTATTGCATCTTATGTCTGTTTCTCAAGCGCAAGTAAAGCTGTATCAGTCATTATAGACTAGATTATACTGCAGTAGCAAATAACCTCCCAATCTTAGTGGCTTAAAAACAACAAAAGCACATTGCTTGCCCACGCTCCATGTCTTACACGGATTTGCTGGCTCAGTCTTGGACCCAGACTAATGGAAGTTCTCATCTTAAAAAGAACTTCAGAGTTTGTAGTGGCAAGAAAAAAGAAGGCTGCTGATAAATCTTTTGGCCCAAGGTGACTTCCTCTTATAGTTCTTGTAACTTCCCCTTCGATTTCATTGGCCAGAAACCTGCCACGGCCCTGCTTCACTTCAAGGGGGTAGGGAGGTACAATTTTCCACGTATTCAGAAGTAAAGGAGAACCAGATATTAGTGAACGTTACCTATGTTGTTCAGTTTTTCCCAGAAGTTCTAAGCCAGAACTGGGTCACATGATCATGACTACATTGAAACCCCATCGGGGGAATGGAATCAGTATCAACCCCCTGAAGCAAAGAAACATCTGTGCCAGCCAGTCAGGAAGGGGATCGATCTGGATAAGCAAACGGCAGTACCCACTGCTCGCTATAAAAGGACTTATTTGGCAATACATGTGAGTCAGTTTAAAAGGTCCTTCATGAGAGAGTTTCCTTCTAGATTTAGAGAATCATGTCTTCCATGGGTCACCACCTCGCTCACTGACCGTTCCTCAGTCACCATGATCAGATCAGACCAAAATAGATCCTGCAGTGGGTACTGTTAGGGGGTTTGCCTTCATCCCCTAACGGTTTTGAGGGAGGAATGAGGAACTTTTGACAATAAGAAAAGCTCTGGCTTGTTAGCTTCCCAGGAAAATTAATTCAAGCAGCAAACACCCAACCAAAAAGTCTCTGAAAGAAGCTAATTAGTCCTCTTACTAAGTTAATGAGGGACAGTTGAATTCAAAAGTTTCTTTTAGTTTCTTCCTTCTCCCTTTCTCTCTACCCATCCATCCCTCTTATAAAATAAAACATAAAGTGCCTTACCCTATTTTGCCATGGTTTTAGTCCTTAGATGTTTATGATTCTGTGGCAGCATGGGGACAGTTGAAGTGAATGGCTGAAAGGGGAGGGGCAGAATTGCAGCAGATGGTTGAAATTCCAGAAAAGCCAGCCGTAGCATCCCCACTAAGATTTAAATTGTGCTATTTCCGGGTGGGTACAAACCTGGAAGCTGCTTTTTTTTTTTTTTTTTTTTTGCGGTACGTGGGCCTCTCACTGTTGTGGCCTCTCCCGTTGCAGAGCACAGGCTCCGGATGTGCAGGCTCAGCGGCCATGGCGGACTTCTCAACCACTGCGCCACCAGGGAAGCCCACCTGGAAGCTTCTTACCTGTAGCCTCCTTGAAAGAAAAAGCAGAGGGTTGGAAGAGGGACCTAAAATCTCGAGTACCAACTTGATCCCAGCCCCCAGCAGGCATGCAGCGTGCATGTGTTTGTGTGTGTGTGTGTGTGTGACATATGGCAATTTGAAACAGTTAAACATATGAAGAATGTTTTTCATTTACAGATGGTAAAAAAAAAAGGCATTTATTTTTTCATATAACACATTCCCGGGGTTTGGAGCCAGTCGCCTCCAGGGAAGGTCACAAATCCACTCAGTGCCCCAACGTGACTCAGGTTTATGCTTGAAGGTCTGCTTCAGCTGAAAGATGAGTAAAACTGTGGTTAAGTCAGACATTCCCTGGTGGCTCTGGGGGCCTAGGGCAATGGATATTTCCACAAGGCTGTATGAAAAAGTCCAATTTGTAACATTTGCTTCAGTTGGATCCACCTGTTTGAGGCAGCCGAGGGAACAAGATTTATCCATCAGGCTAAATCCTCATGGCATTTAGCCGGCGCCTGGTACCACAGCTCTTCTGGGGCTGTGGAGAGGAGGATGGAAGTGGCTTTCCTGTGGCAACTACGCTGTCCTTTTCTCCGGTGAATAAAGCATTATTGCTTTCCAAGGTTTTTCCTGCTGCTATGAGAGCAAATTGGGTATCTGGAGTGTCTGATCAGGGCACCAAAGCTCTGCACGATTTGCAAAGACAATTATTCCACTGAGGCTTTTGACAGTGGGAAAGGAAAGTTAATTAAATCTCATTGTAGAATTAAATAGCATAACTATATATTTTAGAACTAGTGCAATTATGCCTTATCTTGGAGCACTGTAAATTCTTTGTGATCGTGATGTATTAGCAGAAATTTTCATAGAATTCTAGAACTCAAGGGGCTTTAGAGATCACAGAGTGGGGCAACTTCCTTTTGTAAAGATGAGAAGAAACCCAGAGAGGTTATGTGACAGACTAAAGCCAACAGCAAGCCTCCTGATGCAAAACTGAGCACGGTTGCCATTTCATTTGATTTGCATTTTGCAGAGATGAAGCCTGCATCAGGTCAAAATAGCAGATGGTCCAAAAAATAGCCTCTGAAAATCTCTTAGAAAGGCACCATGCTGGAAACAAACACATGTCTTTCACTGAGTCCAACACGGCCAGATTTTCCTTCAGAGTAGATTGTTGTTCTTAATTTATGTACCAAATGAAGTAGCAGGTTGGGGTTTAGAGACCCTGTTGTGTAGGAAATGGGTCTTTTAAGGTCAAGAATCATAGTCTGTAAAGATGCTCCCACCACGAGAGCCCAGAACTGACTAACTCATAGATCGAGAGAGTCCTGACTCAGGGGAACCCTCAAGGGGAACACTTTGATCTCTGAAGTTTCTGTGAGCTCTTACCTCTCTGGTATTTTGCCCTGTGAATTCTAGTCTCCCTGGCCTCTCAGAATTCTGAACTCTGTCTCCTCAACTTAGCAAGGCTGTGAGCTCTTGGGGAGGCCCCTCCCTGGGCTGGAACCTGACTCTAGGCGGTAGGCTGTAGCAACCACAGCGTCCCCTTACTTGTTTCTCTCTTTTCAGGGTTCACTGTTGTGGTAGTCAGGGTTCTCCAGAAAAAATAGAACCAACAGAATATATATGAGATTTATTATAAGGAATTGCCTCATGCAGTTGTGGAGGCTGACAGGTCCCAAGATCTGTAGTCAGCAAGCTAGAGACCCAGGAGAGCTGACAGTGTAGTTTTAGTCCAAGACCAAATGCCTGAGAACCAGGATGGTGTGTAGTTCCGGTCTGACGGCTGGCAGACTCGAGATCCAGGAAGAGTCAGTGTCTCAGTTTGTGTCTGGAAACAGGAAAAAAACCAACGTGGTGGCTTGAAGGCAGTCAGTAAGGAGGAATTCCCTCTCACTCACAACAGGGTCAGCTTTTTGGTTCTTCTCAGGCCTTCAACTGATTGGATGAAGGAGGGCAATCTGCCTTACTCAGTCTATCACTTCAAATGTTAATCTCATCCAGAAACCTTCACACAGACACACCCGGAATAACGTTTGACCATATATCTGGGCACCCCATGACCCATGTGTCAAGCTGACACATAAAATTAACCATCAGAATTGTCCTGTGCTGCTTATTGTCCAATGTCTAAAAACTTTTGCTTCAAATGTTTCTTCTTGGGGCTTCCCTGGTGGCGCAGTGGTTGAGAGTCCGCCTGCCGATGCAGGGGACACGGGTTCGTGCCCCGGTCTGGGAAGATCCCACATGCCGCGGAGCGGCTGGGCCCGTGAGCCATGGCCGCTGAGCCTGCGTGTCCGGAGCCTGTGCTCCGCAACGGGAGAGGCCACAACAGTGAGAGGCCCGCGTACCGCAAAAAAAAAAAAAGTTTCTTCCTTTTTCTTGCTGTTGTTGTTTAAGATGAGAAAGTAAATTTGGTTTATCTTAGTCTATCATGGCTGAAAGCAGAAGTCTGGCAGATGCATTGTTAATCTGGGGGTACTGACGAATCATCGGGTTGGCCAAAAAGTAAGATATTACAGAAAACCCTGAATGAACTTTTTGGCCACCCCGATACCTACCTCCGAATTTGCTATTTTGCTCTCTGACCAGCAGTGAATGAGAGCTCCTCTTTTCCTGCCTCACCGGAAGACTGTGTTGTCCTACTTTTGGATTTTTGTCAATCTCACAGGGAAAAATAGCATCTCTGTATATTTTTAATTTGCTTTTCTCTTGTAATGAGTGACACTGATAATCTTGATGTTTTGCATTTGTGTTTCTTTTTCTACAAACTGTTAGCTCATGTCATTTGTTCATTTTCCTATTTTGGGTTGTTAGCCTCTTTTTCTTTTCTAGGAGCTCCTTCTGTAGAGAAATGAGCACTTTGTCTATATATGAGTTCCAATTATTTTTTCTCTTTGACTTGATGCTACTTTTACATGGAGAAGGCTTTGTTTTTTTTTTTTAATGTAGCTGAATTTATCAATCTTTTTTTAATGGATTCTAAATTTTTAGTCATAGTTAAAAAGGCATTTTTTATACCAAGATTATAAAAGAATTCTCCCATGTTTCCTTCTAGTACTTTTATGGTTTCATTTTGCACATTTAAATCATTAATTTTGCTGTATAGTGTAAAGTATGGATCCAATTTTATCCTTTAGCGTATGATACTTGGTTGTCCCAACACCCTGTATAAAAAGTTCATCTTTATCATATACTAAATTCTATATGTATTTTATTCTTCTATAATTTCTATTCTGTTCCAAAGGCCTGTCATTTTATGTGGCAGTGTCACACTTTTTAAATATTGAGGCTTTTCAGTATGTTCTAATATCTACTAGAGCTGATTTGTAGTACCCCCGCCCTCTAAAAACAGCTTGTTTAGGTACAGAAAAGAACTGCTAGTACTTTTGTTGAGGTCATGTCAAATTCATAACTTAGTTTAGGAAGAATTGGGATATTTATGATGAAGAGACTTTTTTTTTCTTTGCCACATCGCACGCCTTGCGGGATCTCAGTTCCCCGACCAGGGATCGAACCCACGTCCCCTACATTGGAAGGTGGATTCTTAAGACTTCTTGATCAAGAACACTTCGGGTCCATCATTTGTAAAATGTCCAAGGGGCTTCTGATGGTTTCTGACCACTGCCCTCCAGGCACTGCAGTGAGCTCCTATGACTGCATAGTCATAGGACTATGTTTTACTCAGAGGTTATGTAACCCAGAAAGCCAGAGCTGGAGAATGCCAGGCGTTCGCAGGATGTTCTAGTGGGAGTTCTGCTTACCTCGATGTTAATAATGGGGAACATACAAGACCTCTCAACTGGTAGATTATTCTAAATGACACTTTCACATGGGTCAGCAAAGCCATTTCAGTACTTTTGAATAAGACTGACTCTATGGAAATTTATGAAGTGATCAACTTTTGGCAACCACGCCTTTCCCATTTTTCATCATTTTCCCCAACGCAGAGTTTCCTCCCTTCCTCAAGGCACTACTCCAGCTATCAATAATAACTCCATGTTCCCCTTATTTTCCTCTTATCAAAACCTATCCTCGGGAAAGGATATGCTATCGGTCATTTACACCTTACTATGAAATTCTTTCTAACAGTGGAAGGAAAGATTGTATTTCTTTAGAAGAGTGCTGAGCAACTGAGAGCAATTGGAGGAGGCGGACGAAGAGCCTTCCAGGTGTCACTGAAATATTACCAGGTAGACCTGCACCTTCTAAGGCCCCACCTGCCTTAGAGGTGGCTTAAGAGGACCCTGCAGCCCCCAGGGGATGCTCTTGTCATCTTCCTTCCCACACTCTGAAAGGAATCCGAGACAGCACAAGTGATTTCACTGTGACCGCGAATTCCAGGGAGGCTGCCCAGAGGAATACATTTCCCTTATCTGGCAGGCCTGGCAGTGGCATCCGGGACCAGAGCTCTCCCCGTTAGACAGAAATGGTGTGATTGGAAGCAAAAATATGAAGTGCATTACATGCAACTTCTCTTATAACACATGCAAAGTAATCAATCTCAACCTCTGGCAGCCACACCAGGGAGCCTTTCCCTTTTTTCTTTATTGACTTGCCCTTGGCCAGCCCTTCACGTATTTGTTTTTGTTGTTCCAAGGTTTTTGCTTAAAATTCAGCTAGTCCTGTTTCCTTCCTCGGATAGAGATGGCTCATCTGTCAGCTTCCTTCAGTGTTAGCGACTAATACCCATGCCCCATTGTAAAGTAAAGCCCGCTTTATTGTGGTTTAGTGACCAGAAGTCTTTTCGGCTTAGCTGTTCAATGTTCTCATGAGCACAGAGCCTGCTCTTTGGACTCGGGCTCTTTCTGGCTCCTGTCGGAGGGTCTGAGTCCACAGCTCCTCGGAGGCGCCGCCTCGCAGAGGCCCTGACAGTGCTCAGGACCTGGCAAGAAAGGCTTGCTGCGCCTCGGGCTCCATCCTCCACCGCTACTGCTTTGGAATGGAAACTTTGTGCTCGCCTCAAACACTGCATTTGAACAGTTGAAAAACTCAGAGCTTCCCCCTCAGGTGTAAGGGGAGCTTCTGCAACAAATGTGAAAGGAATGTGAGCTGACTGAAGTTCCTGAATGTGAGGTGTGGGAGGTGGGAACTGCACTTCATTTTTAAACACCTTGGCAGAGCTGCTGTGCTTCAAGAACTAACTGCAGTGCACGGTGTTAAAGGCCTCAGTTCCCTTCGACGGGCCTTCTCTTCTCTCAGCTTCAAAACTTAAACAGAATTGTAAGCGAGACTCAGGAAGGGAGCGGAGGGGACGCTCTTCCGACCAAAGGAGACGTTCTTGCCCCAGCCATGTTCCAGCTGCCCCTTGTCCCGCCCCCTAGTCTCTCCTCGGCAGCCTATCTAGTTTCATCTCTGGACTTTTTATTAGGTTTCGATAAGGCTGTACATCACAAGTCAGGTATGCAAGAGTTATAAGAGTTTATTTTTCTTTAACTCTGGTTAATTTTATATTAAGTCCGGGCGCTGCTGAGGTGGAGGAAAGTTACCCTCCGTCATCTAAGGTTCTACCCTGCCTTTCTCTCTGGGGCTGCATCTGAAGGCACAGAGGGGCCGTGTGGAAGGAGGATGACAGGGGATACTTTTAGTCCTTGGAGCCTCTCCCACTCCGGTTTCTGCTTCTGTCAGCCTTCTTGCTTCTGTTCACCTGGACCCCTGAGGTCAATCTCTCTCTCTCTCTCTCTCTCTCTCTCTCTCTCTCTCTCTCTCTCTGCTTCTCGGTGCCATGCTTGATGTCAGAGTCATCATTTTGCTCTTTTCGTGCCATGTGCCAGGCTGAGACATGAAAATCTTTGCAAGACTATTGTAGATCCTACCCTGGCTACCTAGATTCCCTGCACAGCCCTTGGGAAAGGGCACAGCTGCTCTCTGGTCTCAGCTTTTGGAAAGCGCCTAGGGTTTTCCTGCTTCCACAGGGTTCAGCCCAGGAGATAGGGACAAAAGATCCTTCTAACCAGGAGCCACCACCATCTGTTTTCTTATGGATTCTTTCCTATCTCTTTTCCATCTTCTCCAGCCCAGGGAATTTTTTCTAGTCTGAGGAGTTAAAGGTGGGGAGAAATACATTTCTACATTTTCCCACTCAGATCCTCAGCTCTCAGACTTCTTGTCACTTTCTCTCCTCAGGACACTCCGGGGCCCTGGCTATTGGATGACAAAAGCCATGAATGCAATTTTGGTTTCCACCCTGCTGTAGCCTCCTAACCTTGAACCATGACCCTAAAGTGGCCCAGCTGCTTGAAAGGGTTGATTAAAATTGATTGATTAAAATTTCAAAAATATTATTCGGCCACAAGGGTAAAAGAGCGTAATAAACACAAATCTCTCCTGAGGGGGTCCCTCTGATGCAGTTCCTAATGGCTGCTTGCTAAGGGTGAAGCATAGTGTATCAGGATGAAGACCTTGGGCAAAGTCTACGAATTTTGCCACTAGGTTTTCAAATATGGCAGCTGTTCAGCACACTAAAGTTTGTTTCTACTTTCTGAAGTTGTTGTGTTCTAAGGTCCCGGCTTAAGCAAAGGACTGCAGACACTTTCTAAAGCCATATTACCAGGAACTCTTTCTGACATGATCAGTCTTGTTCCCAGCCTGCCTTTGTTCTTCCTGGTATATCCTGAGGGCAAAATTCATATGCAAATGGAGTGTGTGGGCCCCAGTAATATGCTGCGCTCTTTCTTTTCGTAACATCTCTTCTAGTATTTCACTTTAAATTTCTCCCATTTAGAAGCCAATATTTTCTTTAGTATGTGACTGAATCTCTTACAGACACCCTTTTTCATATGCTTAATTTTTCAGTGTATTGTCAGATAAGCTTCAAGTAAATAGAACTCATTTAGACTTTCCTTTTTATTTTCAAATCCCTTTTACATATTTTGGGGTCAGGAATCCCATTTTTTAAGAGGAACATTTCTTTTTATTGATTGTACCAGTTAGAATTTAAAATAGCTATTAAAATTTTTTAATGGCCTATGTTAAATCATATAAAAAAGGAACTTATTTTGAAATTCCTAAAGGTAATGCAGGAAAAAAGTCACCGCTCAGCTCAATATTCAATGGTGTGAATATAAAGGGGTAAATCCACACATATGCGTGAACACCTATAAAGGTACAGATATACTCAAGAGTGTGATAATATAGAGATGAGAAGTGGGTGAATCATGGAGCAAAAGAAGAACGGTGCCTAGTAGGGAAGAAAAGAGAGTAAATCAGCATATAGTGGGTGACTGCTTTGTGCTTGGTACTTCTCAAGCCTGTGACGCAGACATCATCACCTCCATTTTGCATAGAAGGAAACCAAGGCTCAGAAGGGTTAGGAAGCTTGCCCAAAGTGACATGTCTACTTAGCAACAGAGCTTGGCTTTGAATCTAGGTCTGTGAGACTCCACAACATCCTCTTTCCACAGAATGCCAATATTCGTGCTTGGATACTTACCTTTTGTTTTTTATACTTATAAAAATCCATACCAAAAGATCAGCTAGAAGGAGTACAATGGAAGGAGATAGCCAACTATATGTTCTTAAGCATACTCTATCCATTTCACACATTTAAACGAGGCTGGCTACAGCAAATCTTGTTGAAGGTATTGATTTGAACAGTGCAATCTTTCAAGATATGATGCAGGTCTTTAGCAAGAGCTACACTATTTTTGCAATCCATTGACTGGTGACAGGAGTTCACTTCACACCATCACAAATTTCCCACGAGAGCTCACAAAAGCTTGCAGCTCAGTAACGTGGGAAAGTGCAATATTCAGCTCACAAAGTAAAAGTAATATGTCACCATTGCATGGTACAGTAATAAACTACGTGTGTATTCTAAGTGAAATGGAGTTAGGCGGAGGAGGTAAGAGCAAGTCTGCACACAGAAGGTGTATTGTAGACTCGAAAATAACAGGAAATACTGCATTTCTTACAACAGATTTGCTTCTGACACTCAGCGTAGCAATTTGTGGTCTAAACCCCTTTGTTTCCTTAGCACAGGACTGAAATTCAGACATTTTAATTTTAGAATAAGTTTTTCCAAGTGTCACTCATTTGCTGACACTATGGGCCCCCATAATTAGAAAGGCTACTTATGTCTGATTTTCTTAAAGATCTATCTTTTGCATAAAATGCTTGATAAAATATGCAATCTTGGTCCAACTAATGCCTTGATAACTGACTTGACATTTTTTTAAACTCCTTCATTTAAGAAATAAATGAAAATTTGACCCATGTCCAAAACCAATCAGTCTTTACAAACCTTCCCTTTTGGGCTTCCCTGGTGGAGCAGTGGCTGAGAGTCCGCCTGCCGATGCAGGGGACACAGGTTCGTGCCCCGGTCCGGGAAGATCCCACATGCCGCGGAACGGCTGGGCCCGTGAGCCATGGCCGCTGGACCTGCGGGTCCGGAGCCTGTGCTCCACAGCGGGAGAGGCCACAGCAGCGAGAGGCCCGCATACCGCAAAAACAAACAAACAGAACATTCCCTTTTATCTTAGCAGCAGCTCCTTTCTCTCTTTTCTAATTAATCAGTATGTCCATTTCCAAACCTAAAAACTGAAGGGGAAAATTTTTTTAAAGATTGTCATTATCTAGAAATGGAACCAAGAAATAACTCTTGCAATAGTAAGCCAAGTAAAATGTGGTTCACCAACTACTCATCCACTGCCAGAAAAATGGCTTCAGGATAAGTTCATTCTTCCCCAAGGTATATTTACTCCTTGAAGTCATGAGGAAGAAATCAAATATACCAGGAGCACTGGAAAGTTCTAGGTGAACATTTTATTTCTTTTTTTTTTAACATCTTCATTGGAGTATAATCGCTTTACAATGGTGTGTTAGTTTCTGCTTTATAACAAAGTGAAACATTGTATTTCTATTTTTAAATGCAATTCAATGTTTTGGTGCAATAGCCTGTATTACGCCAGAGATCTCCCGAGACAGCCTCAGGTAGAAGGAGGAACATGGGCTCTTGCATCGGAAGACCCTCAGTCCTGGAACCACCACTTCCTAACCAGGTGATCCTTAACGAGTTCCTTGGCCTCACCAAGCCTGGTTTCCTAATTTGTAATAACTGAGACCAATAAGCCTCTGATCTCATGGGGTCAAACCAGGTAATATTTGAAAGTGGTTTCTAGACTCTGAAAGTTAGTACAGATTTTATTTTTTTTGTTGTTGTACGGGGTCCTCTCACTGTTGTGGCTTCTCCCGTTGCAGAGCACAGGCTCCAGACGCGCAGCCCCAGCAGCCATGGCTCATGGGCCCAGCCGCTCCGCGGCACATGGGATCTTCCCGGACCGGGGCATGAACCCGTGTCCCCTGCATCGGCAGGCGGACTCTCAGCCACTGCTCCACCAGGGAAGCCCGGTACAGACTTTTTTAAAAGTAGGAAAATTATATCTGAAATGGTCCACATTTACAGCAGTGCAGTTTCCTTTCATTGCACTTTTCTTTGGCATCAAAGGGAATTTCAGCCACATTAGGAGTTAAATAAGCATCCGTAGGCCCAGCCATGTGATCACCACCACTGCTGTGAATATTCTTTTTTCACAGAAAAAAAATGTGAATTGATTTCCAATCAAATAATGAGTCCCCCCCCCCTTTTTTTTTTAAACAAAGCCTACTTGTTAGTTTGGGATTCACCAATTTTATTCTGCTCCGTGCTGCCTGGAATACAGGGCCCTTCAATGAAGGAACTTTAAGGGACTCACTATTCCATAAATTTTTTGAGAACAGGGGCCATTTTTGCATCTCTAGTGCATAGCACAGTGCTTGGCACAGAGAAAATTCAGTAAGTGTTGGTTGAACTCAACTGTTGAACTGAATGAAATTGAGATGACAGATGCATATGACAGCATAGTAAAGCCAGGGGCTAGGCCAGAAGCTGACAGGCGTTGAATAGAAACTCCTGATCAGGAGGCAGTGGTGATCACCCATCAGAAGGCAGCAAGGCCAGTGGTGGAGGTGTGTTTGTTACTCGTGTGTGAAGGTGAAGTGCAATTCTGCTCCCTCTGTGTAGTTGGGTACACTATCTTATTTGTGTAAGTGTGTATATAGATAGATGATTCCAAATGAAAAGCGTACAGGTCAGAATTGCTATGGCTAGCTACGCATGCAAGTCCATTGAAGTGACATTTGAGTAAAATCTGTTCTTTAAGAACAGTCAAGAAACTCTTCCTTTCTCTAGTTGTAAAAGGTTAACTATCTTGTCATTTCATTCTGACTTTCCAATTTGGCTCTCCAACCAACACGTAATTTTACTTATTTTATCATCTTACCATGGCTTATAAATATATATAAAAAAGGAACAAGTTATAGATGAAGAAAAAAATCTGTCTGTTTATAAATATATTAATGTGTTTTATTTCACTCAGATGCCTCCCTGGTCTGAATTAGGTTGTTATGGGGCCAAACACTGAGCTTAGCGTTGGTTTCGTGGGGAAAAGCCAAGTAGTCAATTTTAATTACTTGTTGCCATATCCTTAAACAATGCACCGAGCATGGAAATGTTTAAAATATCTTTCCTTCTGTCTGATTTCACTTTAGTCAGTCCAAATTTGGCATCACTGCTTTCTGAAATATTTTTGATTGTAGAGCAGTTGGTGGTTTTAATAATTTAGTACAGAAGAGAGAATGAAGAGAAAGAAATTGGAATTTAAAGCACAATGGCAAAAAAGTTAATATAAAATGATGTTTGGTTTAAAAAAGAAAAAAGGTTCCCTTTGAGACGCTGTTGTGTAATTGAATGGATTAAGGGATCTGACAGGAACTTCAGGGGTGTCTCAGTGGAGGTCTCTGGGGTCAGCCCTCAGCTCTTGTGCCTCACGTTAAACAAGTTTGTCAATTTTCCATCAGATTGATTTTTCTCACAGGTCTAAAGGCCTTGTCTTATTTCGCCTTACTTCCACAGGGGTTCTTAGCATTGCAAACTTCCATTTACTTTTGTTTCAAATTGTGAAGAGTGATTTTTGTCTCTGAGAGATAATCAAAGGAGAAACCTCTGGATTTGGAATGCCTTGTTTAATATGGAGACGATGTTGGTTGGCTACCATTTTCCTTCATTATTTTTTTCTATTGGAATGAATCAATCTTTAAGGATAACCATGCTCATCTAGTTTATCTGGAATCATCTTTTGCATTTGATGTTTTCAAATTCCTACTTACAACAATGGTTTTGAGGGAGATCAGATAGGTTGGCCCTTTCAAGACAAGTAACAATGAGCAGATTCCAAATAGACCCCCTGAGAAATACAGAGACTTACTAATATCTTGGAGCTGATCTACCTGACCTAATGACATCTGTGAGAATTCAAGCACAGAGTAAAGAAGCTAGTTCCTGGCTCTTAACGTTGAGTTCCTTTGTGTTAAATATGGAATCCCTCAGGGTTTCCTTTTTTCTTCTTTTTTTTTTTTTTAAGTCATGTTCTGTTAGTTCCAAAAAAGAAAAATCACTTTTACTCCAATTTACAAAAAAAAAGTTCCTTAAAATGACTTTTAGTCTTATGACTTCCTTTGAATTTTTTGGAAAGCGTGTAAGAAAAACACCACATTTACATAAGCAGAATCAATTATGTCTTCCATTGCTGTCCTTACACGTGCTTGACTATTTCTTATTTAAATAGGAAACCACAAAAATATACACATCGTACATTTCTGTTCTCTTAAACTTTCAAACATTGTCTTCCCATATATGATCATTTGCTCCTCCCGACTGTGGCTTAGTGCTGTGACCTAGGGAGAATGGGTACCACCATGCCCCATTTACAGATGGCATGAGTGTGTCCTTAGTTCAAATAAGTTTCAAAGAATCGTGAAACATTAATTGAAATTTTACTATGTGTTGGTTTCTGTGGCTAGCGATGCAAATAATAATAACATGAACACTTATTACCATGAGGCACTGTGCTCGGCACATTTCCGTATCTCATTTACTATAAAACAGCCCAGTAGGTAGGTTCTATTATTATCCTCATTTTACAGATTAGGATATTGAGATTTAGGTTAAAAAATTTGTCCAAGGCTTGCCCCTAAGTAAAGAGGTCGGGTCAGGATTTTGAACCCAGTCAGTTTGGCTCCCAGTCCTTTGCTTTTAATGATCATGCTCTAGGAAGCATGTTTCCTAGGTATGAGAAACCCACGTTGTATTCAGAGAAAGAATGATGTAGCGGGAGCAGAGTGCTATGGGACACAGAGGAGGGGGTGCCTTGCCTTGCCTGGCATAGAACAATTTACAGAGAGGAAGATTGGGGCCTGAGGCCTGGAGGATGGGTAGTAGTTCTCCAGGAGGGTAAGGTGTGAGATGGAGAGGGCATACCAGGCAGAGGGAACAGCCAGGACAGAATAGAGGAACATAAAAATATGTAATGCACTTGGGAATTGCAAGTAATTTGGTGTAGTTGGAGCAGAGACATTTAGAAGTTGGATCACTGATAGAAAACAGGTTGAAAAGCTGCAGGTAACTGCCAGATTACAAAGGACCTAGGATGTTCTGTGCCAGACTTTTAGAATTCTTCTTTTGGAGCAACAACAGTCCATAAAACATCTTTAGTGAGGTGAGTATAATTGGATTTGTGGTGGAAAAAAATAGAGTGTGAAGCAAGGATGCCATTTATCAGATCATTATAATACCCTAGAAAACACAGAACTGACTGTATTAGTTATCTATGCTGTGTAACAAATTAGCCCAAAACTTTGCAGCTGAAAACAATAAGCATTTATTATCTTACAGATCTTATAGGCCAGGAATCCAGTCAAGGCTTAGCTGAGCATCTCTGACTCAGGTTCTCTCACAAGGCTGCAATCAAGGTGTAACCAGGGCTGCAGGCATCTCAAATCTTGACTAAGGGAGGATCCATGCCTAAGCTCACTCATGTGGCTCTTGGAAGGTCTCAACAGTCCCACTGCCGAGCTCACTTGTGTGGCTGTGGCAGGCCACACGTCCTCATTGGTCGTTGGCCAAGGTACCAGATCCTTGCCACACTGGCCTCTCCACAGGGCTGCTCACAACAGGGCAGCTCACTTTGCCCAGAGCAAGGACTCAGAGAGAGAGAGAAAGAGAGAGAGAGAGAGAGAGTGAACAAGGGAGAGACAGAGAGGGTGAGGGAGCAAGAGAGGGCAAGCAAATCAAATGCCAGAGTCTTTGGGGAACATAACCTCACAAGTAGTATCCCAGAACTTTGGTTATATTCTGTTTGTTAGAAGCGCGTCACCAACTTCAGCCTGCTCAGGGGAGGGGATTACACAAGGGCATGAATGCCAAGGGGCAGGATCAGTGCGAGCCATTTTAGGGGCTGCCTACCCCACCACCTTTTAGAATGTTGTTTTTGGGCTGCTTATGGGGTCTTAAGATGCTGATGTCAGTTGGTTAGTTGAAAGTATAAATCTGAAGTTGAAAAGGAAAGTTGGATCAAACTATAATAGTGTGTGAAGCAATTTTTTACATAGCTCTGTGGCAGCTGTGTTTGAATATGGGGCACACCATGTTCTCATTTACTTAGTAAACATTCATGCACCCTCTGTGCGTAAGACACCGTGCTAGGCCTTCAGGTAATACTTTGGTATGCTGCTCTTCCATTTCTTAATGGAGCTCACCTTCTTGTGGCCTTGTAGTACTTAAAGCCTTTATAATGGTATGAAGATGTAACGTTACAAGACCTCATAGCCTCCTGTAGTGTTGTCTAAAGGCGGCCAGGGAGTGATGACCTTGGCAACTGAAGGAGCTCACAAAACCAGCCCACATGAAGGGCCAGGCTAAGGAAAGGCAATACTCAGAAACAACTGAACTAAACCATGTACAAGCTGATCTAAACAAGCAGCCCGGAATGCAAAACTAACTAGGACAAGGAGCCTAAACCCACTGCTGCCTTCATTCCAGTGATCTCAGAATAAATTGTTTTGTAAGAACCATAATTTGACTGCGGCAGAGTTCATGGTCTGAAAATCCAAGTACATTACTGAATAGGGGTATTTTCTGCTTTGCTTGTCTCTACTCAAGATGGATTACATACTTTTGCAAAAATGAAGTGATAATTTAAGGCCATTTTCTAGATAATTCAAGCAGGTTAAATCTAATTATCATAGACACCATTACAACGATAACAGCCTATACAACAGAGATCTAATGCCCAAATGATGAGTCACTTCTTGTAAACAGTATTCAACATTCAAAGTAATTAGGACAGTGACTTAAAGTTTGTTGAAACTGGATTTTACTTATATCCAGATAATAAAGATGAGTCAGTGGCTTTCCTGAAACCTCCAGTTAATTGCTTCACTTACCCTCTTGGGGTATACATGAATAGCTGAATCCCTGTGCAACCTAAGGAAGAGTCCTTGGTGTCTCAGAGAAGCTGGAAGTACCTCACACTTTGGTATAGAATCCAGTTCATTACTCAAGAAGCAAAGAAAGTATAGCAACCCCCAGATAATTAAATGCCCATCCTGTCAACACTCAATGTGATATATTAACACGTGAGAAACTACAGTGAATTACAACTTTATGGAGAGATGTGTGGCTAAAGCTATACACAGACAAGCTTTGGGGAAAAATATTGCTAGAGCCAGGGAAATAATATCACTGTTCTACCCAAATATGACTCAGGTCCTCTCATGAGGCTAATTTAAACTGTATCCTGTTAAGTTATTCTTTGCTTCTGCACTCAAGACTGCTGAGTTTGTGGCATGTAATGGAGCTGTGGCTCCAGTGGGGCAGAGGAAGCCCTGTCTGTGGAGCGCTCTCCTCCATCACCCCTGTTCTTTGGCTTCATGGAACCATCCAGATGTCTGTCCTTCCTTCTTTCTCCTAGTCTGCTCTCTTCTTTCTTCATGTACCTCTTTATCCAGCTTGACTTGTAACATGCCAATGGTCGATGTTACTGTTATGACCGATGCTCTGAATCACTTGTATTTCACACAAATCCATCAGGTAGTTGAAGCTGGTGTCCCACGTGTCTCTACATATTTACTAGTGTATTTGGAATATGTGAACTGAGAACCCAATCTGACTTGATATATGAATGTCATAATCATACCTTATATTTTTAAAGCATGTTTCACTTTTTCAAGCTTCCAAATATTTATATATTAAAATTTTTTTTCATTGATACACAAAGCAAGTATTATTAAGTTTATATTTTAAATGAAGAGATGAACCCAGAAAGTTGAGTCACTTATCTAAATTCATACAGATTTGGTGACAGGACTGGGAAGATATATTCTTCACATCCTGCTGAGCTGCTCCATCACCTGTTTTCTTCCTTGCTCCTGATCCAGTCCTCACCATAAGTCTGTCAACACTTCTACCTTGCTGTCTAGAATTGCCGTATTCCAGAAAAACAGGTCTGTAGTCTTTTATCAGAGTGCTCTCTTTAACTCATTCCCTTAACTGAAGCTTGTATCTTTCCCCCAAATTTTGCATCCCCTGAAGCTCTTTCACAGTGAGACTCTTAATCCTTTCCCATCCAGTAAACCTCGAGGCTGCCAAGAGCGTTCAGAGTCTGTCCTCTCTGCTTCTTGCTGTTATTCCTTGACTGTAACTCCCTGACCTTCTTTCCCTGCAATCAAGTTCCATTGTGAACTATACCATTCAGCTATATCACCCTGTCTCCTTTGCAGCTGCTTTCATCTACTAACCTATGGGTTTCTCCACTTTACCTTTCTTCAATTCGTTTTTATCTAGCTTAGACTCCTTGACACATCTTTTCAAAAATACATTTTTTCAAGTATGCTCAACTCTCTAATACCTCTGTGTTTTCCTTCATGATGCCTTTCCTGACCATCTGAGCCCATAGACACTCTTTGTTCCTGAACTTCCATATCAGTTACCATTACTACTGTTACGACTATCACCACTACAATTTCCAGGACCACTACTACTATTACAAAACTACTACTTGTATTACCATCACCATTTATTGGGTGGATACTCTGTGCCAGCCCTGGGCTAAGTGCCTAACATGCATTCTCTTTTCTAATCTTCACAACAACCTTGCAAAGTAGGTAATTTTATTATCCCTATATTACACATGGGATCTAGAATTTAGCGATACTTACTGTCCATAGCACTTGGTATGTACCTATACGGATTTTTAATACAATGGCTCACTCAGTAGCTCAATTAGTTGTCATCAATGAAGGTGACTTCAATATAATTTAACACATTTGTAGGAGGATCAATTATACACCAGGTTTATTCCAAACACTGGAGCTATGATGATAAACAAAACAAATAATTGCCCCTTGAAAGTTTATAGTGACATGGTGAAGACATGGTGATAACATGTGTATCATTATTAATGATAATTAGACATGCAGTTGCAATCAGGCAGGCTCATATTCTGGTGGCCAGACAGGAGTACAAATACAGGCCCACATACCATATGTCTAAATATTTGAAGCTAATAAACTGTTAAACAAAATATGTTCTATTTTCCTTCCTTGAAGAACATATTTCATAGAGACAAATTTGAAAAATATGAGAAAAATTATAGCCTTTATATGACTTAAAGTTGGCAAAATGTCAAAAGTGACTGAATTAATTGTTATTGCACTTGTCTGAGTGTTACGTTGATGAGCTAGAGATATTTGAATGAATAATAAAGATGTACATAATTCATAAAAAATCATGTATTCATTCCATAAAATTTATTTTTTGACTTCATTTCAACACAATCACTAATTAAGACATTACAGTCAAGATTTTTCATATAATTTGTGTTCTATTGAAAGTAGTCTAAAGAATTAAAATATTAAGATACAATTTTATTAAGATACATACAATTTGAATTTATTTTTATAAAAATGTAAATGAAAGTAAAGCTTAAAAATGAAAGAAGTTAAAATTGACTTATATTTTCAAAAAAATGTTTTCTTTAGCAGAAAGGAGAATGGTAGTTGCCAGGGGCTGGGGAGGGGGAAAAGAGAGAGTATTGTTGTTCAATGGGTATAGAGATTCAGTTTTGCAGCATGAAAAATTTCTAGAGATTTGTCATACAACAAGACACATATAGCTAGCACTACTATACTGTACACTTTAAAGTGGTTAAGATGGTAAATTTTATGTTATGTATTTTATACAAAAAAATCTTTTTCTTTTAAAATATCCGAAGTCTATTAAAATTTTTAAAATTTTAAATATACATTATTTAAAGGCTAGATTTCCATTTAACGTTTAAAATATAAATCTTGTCATATATTTTTGTTAAAAAAACTATTTGCAGCCCCATTATTAAATGTCCATCTAGCCGTCAATGTAAAGAATCAGTATCATACTTTACTCATGTTACATAGAGACCCGTGTATATATTCAAATACCAGAGTGATACACATTAGCAGCCATGTGTAACTGTTCTGAATGCCACGTTAGTGTGTGAGTACCTTCGGAATCCCCAGTTGGAGAAAGAAGAGAAGCAAGTAAATGGATACTTGGCACTGCCAGGAAATGGTGTCTTGTTATGTTAAAATCCATTCATTCAAGCTTTGTGAAAGTAAGAATCTGACAAGTTAATTAATTTGTCATTTCTCTCACCTAAGTGCTTCTGCTGAGGAAATCCTCCCCCTCCCGTATTCTGAAGCAGAGTCCATCCCCTCCGGCTTGCACCCTAGCTGCAGACCTGCATGGCATTTGGATGTGGTTGCCATTTGCGTTGAGGATCTAGGACAAGAGAAGCGAATGTGAGTTTCCCCGGGGCTTAAAGGTGGTATTCAGGAGAACCGGTGTTTTGGATTACAGATACCCAGGGGTTAGCACTGAATTTAGGATCCTGAATGACGATAGGACCTACAGAATTGCTAAGTAAATAAAATGTAGCATCCCCTGGCTTTCCCCACCTCTAGTGCTCCTTCCCGCAGCCCTGGGGCTTCCACCATCACTGTGGACCCTCTCTTGTTGGGGCTCCATGTTCTCCCCTTTACTTTCCCCTCAACAGAACTTCTTGTACTTCACTTGTGACTTGTTCTCTACCAAATGCTGTAAGAACCCACTTTTCCTGAGAGTAGATGACTTAGGCAGGTTTCTTCCCAGAGTACACTCTTGAGTTTGATTGGTGCTTTCTGGATCCAGTGCCTTTTTCCCCTGAAGATCAACTTCAATATTCAGAATTTGGGTCACTGGATCCTGCAGTTGGGGGACATATTTTGGGAAAGATAGGTGAGATTTAAACATCTTCAAAACATTCCTTATTAAAATGTCACAATTGTGAATTCTTCCCCAATTCAAATATTTTTAATGATGTTAATTAATTCCATCCCCATTAGCCATTTTTCCATTATTGTTGGTCTTACTTTAGTCTAATTTTCAAGGGGCAGATTGATATTGCTTTTAACACCCCACAAGGAAGCTCCCCGTGTTTGGGGTTCCTTCCTGATTAACATTTGATCCTTCAGAGACATAAAGGAAGTCAGGAAAATGGCTGGGTCTTTAGTTCGCTCCCACATTCTGATTCATGAATTTGATAAATTGTATTTGGACAAGCCCAGATCATTATATATATCATGTTCTTTAAAGTCAGGCTTTGTAAGACACCCTACCTTATATGCTAGTGACCTTGCATGGCAACAATAGCAACATTAGTGACTGTTGAAAATGCCATTTAAGGATGTCAAAAAAACTAAAAATCTTTATGGAAGGTAATAAAAGTTAATTTCGGTAGACACTTTTCAAAATTAAATAGTTGAGACACCTTACATTTTTCTCATAATTCTAAAAATAATTAGATCACAATGTGGATTAATTTCTTGTCACATTTAATTTCTTAGACAAAAGCTGTTGTTGAAAAAATCCCCAAATGAAACCATTCAGACAATACTACCCCACCTTTTTCCCCTTGCATTTTTCTCTATGAAGATAAAGATTAGGCTTCCTAGAATTAGCGCTACAGACCAAGATGGGATTTATTAATCTGGTGGCTAGTTTTCTTAAAAGAAAAGATCATTAAACAACCAAGCTGCTGACTGAGAAAGAAATCCTCACATGGACTCCTTACAATATTTCAGGTAATAGATTTGACTGCTCAAAAACCTTATTTTCAAGAGCCCAAAATGGAAAAAAATTATACATATAGTACATTGGCAGCCATAATGGGCTCTTAACCTATAGTACCCTAGTTGTCATTTAGAAAAATCAGTGTTCTGATCCCAGCTCCACCATTCACTCCCTGGTGACACTAAGTGTCTTCATCACGCTGAGCCTTGGTTTCTTCATCTATAAATGTGAGATACTAATACCTACTCGTTGGCTACTGTGAGGATGAAATGAGACGATAAATGTAGAGCACTTAGCACAGGTCAGCGTTCAGTTTATTTAAGAAAACTACCCTGAGAAAGCCAGCTTGACTTTCAGGACAGGAAAAAATATTGTCCACTTGGCATCAAATTAAGACTTAATGAAATGGCTTTGAAATAGAGAAGGACTAACATTTACAGGGGACCATCTAAATCCCAGGCTCAGGGAGGTTACGGGACACTTCAGATTCACGCATGTAGTGATAGTCTTAGTTAGGGTCATCTCCTGTATTTCCCAGGAACTATGTGACCCTTGAACTCAGAGCCACCTGGCCTCTTACCTGCTATGGAGATGCTCCCAAGAACAGGGCCTAGGTCAGAGGTGAGAGCCAGGGAGCCTGCATGGGGAGCTGGGGGGACCTGCTGCCAAGGGGCACCTGAGCTTGAACTCGGCAGTGCACGGCTGGGGAGGGCCGTCCGAGCGGGTGGGCAGCGTTTCTTGAAGATGACCAGCCTCATTCACAGACTAAAATACTCTCAACAGCTGAGATGGAGGTGAGCTAGTGGTAAAGCCAGAGACTGGGGTCCCTTGAGCCTAAAAGGAAGAAAGGATTTCCATACACCCCCCACTCCTTATCCACCACTTTCCCTGCCTCCCCTTCTCTGGGTCACTGTGCTTTCCTTTTCTGCCACCAGGCCCTCTCCATGGCTGCTCCCAGCCCATGCAAGCTGGTGAAGCATGGCGTCTAGAGTCAGACACCAGAGTTCAGATCCCAGCTCTGCCACTCGTTAGCATTTGGCAGATTACTTAATCCTTTGATTCTCCATTTACTTGTCTGTAAGATGGGATCAATTAACACTATTTATTTCACAAGTGGTTGTGAAAGATTAAACACAAACTTCTCAATAAATGCTAGCTCTTATAAAACTTCAAGAAATAGTTATATTCTGAGTGTATAGTGTGTGCCAGTCAGGTGTAGAAATAGGAGATTCAGCGGGGAGGAAAGCTATTCTGCCGTCCTCCAGGAGAAAGGAACAGATATCAATAAAAAAATCATAGTCGCAACAACAATGAAAAGAACAGGTACATGGTGCTATGAGAGTATGTAAGGAAGGACCGGGGAGGGCTTCCCATAGAATGTGACAACTTGGTGTGTGTTTACCCAGGAGGGAGCCCTGGTCCAGCATTAGCTGGACCAGAACTTTTATCCACTTTGTGAAGGGTCCCTCAGTGGAGGTGTGCCTATGCATTTCCAGTGAATGTGTGGGTATTTTGGGAAACAATCTTGATGGGGCCATGGTTTAAGGATGACTCCTCAGTAGGAGATTTAAGCTATGAGAGATTTAAATATTCAGGTTAGCCTACCTGAATGAACCAGAAAGTGGAAGGATTCTTTAGGTGACAATCGAGATCTATAGTTTCAGCATTAACCTGTGGTTACCACACACTTTGTCCAAAGACTTCATTCTCTCACATTTATAATTCCCTTCCTGTGGTGGCACACTCCGCCCCAGCCCATGTCAGCCAGTCCCCACCCTCAGTGGATCCATTCACTCTTTCCTAGACCTGCCAGAAATGCACCTCTTGCTGCCCAATCTCCTGCTGTCTCTGTAGCCTAGACGACACTATGTCCTCTCTGCATACTTCCCAAACTCTCCTACGGAAAGCAAAATTGGCCACGCCATCTTCTGCATCACTCCCTGGCCCTCGACTTGTCTGTCTGTCTCACCAGCCCAGGGGCCGATCAAGGCCAGGAGATATCTCCTTGCATTCCCTGTGTCCGGCACATAGTGACACTCAATTAATTCCTGTAAAATGACTTGACTCTGATCATCCCTGTAACTCTGATGTCCTGTAAAGCCTTAATTTTTCATTAAAAAAAAACAGTATTTAGGAAGAAAATATCACTTCTATTATATTACCTCCTAATTACATAGTGGCTTCCAAATCTTTAATTCTTTTATATATTTTCCTTATCCTAAATCCTACCCTCATTTGAACCCTGAATACATTCTTGGTACTTTGTAGAAGTTAATAAATGCATTTTATCTTATATTTATTTGCCCCAAACTATTCTCGACTAGGTACATATATAGATAGAGGTATAGCAGAGCCCCATAGATATTTAGAACGTTTAACTCACTTCGGAATGATTCCTGGGATTTGGGCTGGGGCAGCCATCTGGGCCCCATACTATGGGCTGTTGAGTGTCTCACAACCTTCCGTCCCCTCGTTTAGTGGGGTGACAGCTTGCTTCAGTGGTCAAATCCAGCCCCATCTCCTTGAGCCCTTCTCCCACACGAGCCAATCTCTGAATGCTTATAGTGGACAGAGCTGAGGTGGTGGCCACGTGTCGGAGGTGGAGGGTGGAGAAGGGAAAGGGAGAGCTCCCAGCTGCGTGACTGTCAGGGGCTTCTGATGGGGGAAGCTGATGGAGTCAGGGGGTGAGAGGAGGACCAGCTGCTCAGCATCTATTTATAAGACTGTCATATGCGGAAGTGTGTCTGGCCGGCAGAAGCGAAGGGGGGTGGCGGGCTGAGCTGGCTCCTTATTTAGCTTTATGACACACACGCAGCCCAACTGTGAGAACCCACTCTGTGTGGAGACACCTGGTCAGATCTGCCTCCGCCAGACGCTGGGAAAGAACATTGACATTTCTCAATGGAATTGAAAAATGGCAGTGCAGTTGAGTTTTCAGCAAGAACAATGAACTTTTTCTACCTTCTTTTGCTCCCTTGCTCAATCTTCGGCGCCTCCCATCAAAGCAACTGGTGTGACCCCACTCCTGCGCCCAGGGGTCCAGGCCCTGTGACCTGATAGTCACGCGGCATTAGCCTGGAAAGAACAAAAGTGGAGTTGGACTCTTCTTTCAGCTGGGCAGGAGCAATCAAAGACTGTAGATTTTTACAAAACCAGCTAAGCAGCAGGAAACAGTGTCGGTTGGTCTCTTGGAGTGGAGGGAGGTTAATAGTGTGGTCCGTTTGGGGACCAATGTTATTTAATGTGTTTATTATTGATTTGGAGGTGCGAGTGGATAGTAAATTAGTGAAGGCCGTGGAGGGCACTAAGTTATTTCACTTATTAAACACCACAGAGAGTTGTGGAGAATTCAGGAAGGATTTTCCATGAAGTTAAAGAAATTAGAAATGAAAACGTCTTGTTAGATGATGTACTCAGTCCCAGTGGGCCAGCATGGAATTGTTGCTGACAATAGAAAGTATTTCCTAGAGTTTAATTCAACCTCAATTTTCAAATGGGTTGAGTGTGTTCCCCTTCCCCTGGGAACACGGAAGTTTGGTCTCTTCCCTAATGCCTATCTCAAATTTCTCTTTTTAAATTCCGTCTATTATACCTCTCAGCTATACCAGGGGGATGAGGGTTCTTCGTTGGATTCTCAGTACTTCACTTCCTATACAGCACAATGAAGGCAGACCATTAACATTCCTCCTAGCCATTTCTGCTCCAAAGTATTTCTTTCATCTTTTCTTAAAGCATTTTGTCATTATTCACTTTTCCTAGTCACCAAATCCTGGTAGCTACCCCATCTCCTAATTTCCCTTTCAGGTCCCAAAATAGTCTGGTTCCAGGTCTGGCAGGTTGTCCTGATGGCCCCATCTCTAACTCCAGAGGGAAGAAAATTATGGAAATTTTATACAAACATATATTTATGCAAATAACTTTTTATATATCTATCCAATACAAGTGAGTATGTTGAAAACTCATTTCCAACTTGCCATCTAGGTTCTCAAGTTCCAAGTCTTTTTCTAGCTCTATTTGTGTTTTGGCTTACTATCCCCCAGCGAACTGGTTTATGGTTCTCAATTCCCAGAGCAGGGAGTTCTAGGCCCCAGTGAAGTCGCATGGAGCATTTCTCGTTGTTTAAAATATTCTAGAACATGCTGAGATGGAGCAGCTATCATAAGAGATGGCTCTTTAAATAAATGTAAAAATTTAAAAAAAATTGACACATCAGATTGCTTGACTACATCAAGAACATGGGTAAATATGACTTGAGGGTGGGGATGAAGTGTTAACATGTGTCCAGCCAAGACAATGGAGGAGACTCCAACTTTTTACCCAATTTTAAATCAATTTTTTTCTTCCCATCTATAGTATCTTCCTATTTGTACCCCTCCTGCCACTGTGTATACACACTTATTGACCTGCATGCTCCACAGTGTAGACAAGGAAGAGACAGTACTGGAGAAGCTGCATGGAAAAAAATCTTCCAGCTTTATTGTTATTTAGAGACATTTTATAAAGCTTTCAGTCTAGCATAACAGCTTCTGCTTGGAGGTCTCCTTGCATTGCTTGCTCTTGTCTGAGAGGAAATCTGGTCTTTCCAGCCCAAGATAAATACTTGGGTCATCATAGAAGGTTAGAGCCAGAGAAATCTTAAAGGTCATTTTAATTAATCCCTTCATTTCTAGATGCTGGAATGGAGAAGCACAGGTTTCAACTTTGCTTGAATGCATGAATCAACTCCAGCAACTCATCCTTGAGTAGAAGAATCAAAGAAAAATATTTGACAAATGTGAATTAAAAAACTACCGCTTCTGGGGCTTCCCTGGTGGCGCAGTGGTTGAGAGCCCGCCTGCCAATGCAGGGGACATGGGTTCGTGCCCCAGTCCAGGAGGACCCCGCATGCCACGGAGCGGCTAGGCCCGTGAGCCATGGGCTCTGAGCCTGCGCGTCCGGAGCCTGTGCTCCACAATGGGAGAGGCCACAGCAGTGAGAGGCCCGCATACCGCAAACAAAGAAACAAACGAACAAAAAAACTACTGCTTCTTATATAGTTGCAACATGACTATGAGTGGAACCTGCAAACTTGTTTAAAGCGTGTAGCAAGAGCACTCAGCTCATTTATGTCTCTTATCAACACTCAGTTATTTTATCCCTGGAAATGTACCTTCTCTCTCTCTTTTTTTAAATTTTATTTTATATTGGAGTATAGTTGATTAACAACGTTGTGTTAGTTTTAGGTACACAGCAAAGTGATTCAGGTATACAAATACATGTATCCATTCTATTTCAAATTCTTTTCCCATTTAGGTTATTATAAAATATTGAGCAGAGCTCCCTGTGCTATACAGTAGGTCCTTGTTGGTTATCTCTTTTAAATATAAGTGTGTACATGTCAATCCCAAACTCCCAATCTATCCCTCTTCCTCACCCTTCCCCCCTGGTAAGCTCATTCTATAAGTCTGTGAGTCTGTTCCTGTTTTGTAAATAAGTTCAGTTTTATATTATATATATATATTAGCGACTAAGACCTATATATATATACACACATATACATATACATATACATATATGTATTTTTTAGATTCTGCATGTAAGTGATATCATATGATATTTGTTGTTCTCTGTCTGACTTACTTTGCTTAGTATGATAATCTCTAGGTCCATCCATGCTGCTGCAAATGGCATTATTTCATTCTTTTTATGGCTGAGTAATATTCCATTGTATATATGTACCACATCATCTTTATCCATTCATCTGTCAGTGACCATTTAGGTTGCTTCCATGTCTTGGCTATTGTAAATAGTGCTTCAGTGAACACTGGGGTGCATGTATCTTTTCGAATTATGGTTTTCTCCAGATATATGCCCAGGAGTGGGATTGCTGGGTCATATGTTAGTTCTATTTTTAGTTTTTTAAGGAACCTCCATACTGTTCTCCATTGTGACTGCACCAAATTACATTCCCACAAACAGTATAGGAGGGTTCCCTTTTCTCCACACCCTCTCCAGCATTTATTGCTTGTAGACTTTTTGATGATGGCCATTCTGACTGGTGTGAGGTGATATCTCATTGTAGTTTTGATTTGCACTTCTCTCGTAATTAGCGATGTTGAGCATCTTTTCATGTGCCTGATGGCCATGTGTGTGTCTTGTTTGGAGAAATGTCTATTTAGGTCTTCTTCCCATTGTTTGATTGGGTTGTTTGCTTTTTTTGATACTAAGCTGCATGAGCCGTTTGTAAGTTTTGGAGATTAATCCCTTGTCGGTCGCAATGTTTGCAAATATTTTCTCCCATTCTGTGGGTTGTCTTTTCATTTTGTTTCCTTCTCAGTCAGGGTGTGCAGGTTTGACCCAGCCAGCCAGCTCAGCCTAATCAACACTGGTAATTATGGGGTGACACTTCACAGTCAGATCATTCTAACATCAAAAATGAATAAAATTCAAAAGCCATTGTCAAGAGCAAATTTGGTGATGGGTTAATAATAGAAAATGGGTACCTTCTAGTCTTGAGTAACTTTTAGTCTAGACTATTTCCCAGTCTCCATCTCAATATCTATTTCTGTAGGAAATAGCTATACTGTAGGGTGCTATGACATGCCACTCCCATCCCCCTTCAGGACTGAGGGCCTCATTCCTTCAGCTAGTGGGACTGCAGGCAGAGGTCATGGCTGATAACTGTCAGCTAACTTACACCAGGAACTAGCCTAGGGCTGGAGAGAGCTGCCCTGCCCCAAGTCACATCCCTACCAGGAGGGTAGCTAATGACTGGTCCATTTCACTCCCCAAAATTAGACCACTCCCCAATAAATTCCCTACACACTCCTTCTCAGAGTCTGCTTCCTGGGGAGCCTGACCCAAGATAGATATGTAGGACAGATACTATTATCCCCACTATAAAAATATAGGACTGGAAGTTCAGATCAGACACTCATCATATTTGTTGTTTAATTATGTCTCTCTCCCACTCCAGTCAACAACCTTCAGAATCACTGAAACACTTTATCAAAATTCATACGCCCAGGGTCATACCCAGCTCTGTTGACTCTGGACTGCAGTCTCAGTGAATATGTTTTGAAAAGCTTTCCAGGTGACTCTGACGGATGTCCTTCTTTGAGAACACCTGGGAAGAAAGGTTCAGTGTTTCTTACTCATTATTTTCCCCCAGCACCTAAGACAATGCCAGGCATATGGCAGCACTCAATAAATGTTAAGTTAATGAATGGATTCCCTGAAGTCATAGATTGGTTCATAACCAAGCCCTGGAACTCCTGACCCATTGCTTTCAATGCTGGAGGGTTCTTTCTGTTTTTTGTTTTTAAACCACACTTTCTTAGCAATATCTTAATCATCACTCCTTTGGCAATTGTTTGTTTAACTTAAAATTCCTCTCGGCAATGGCAACAAAAATAAAACCACAAAAAAAGTTGCATACTAATGGGTCCTCTTAATAATTTTACCGCCAGGTTATATCATACACTCTCCACTGCCATCCCCCGCTTCAGAGTCATCTGTGCTAGAAAGAAGATGGATACGTCTATTAGTCTCTGGTTGTAATGAACACATCCATTATAAAAGCAATAGTAACTGCAATGGGGATTATGTGCTTGGTGAAAACATCTCCAGTGCCTTGTAAACACCTCAGCCTTCTGGCAGCCCCCCTGTGGACCTATTTACTGCCTCTACTATGCAAGGTAGCTACTGTCTAATGATACACAACTGGTTTGGTTAATCTTGTATAATAATAATTAAAAACAATTCATATTTTTTTCTTTTACTCTCTTTATTAACTTTAAACTTTTAAAAAACCTCAGAGGTCCCTGTAGCATCAAAAGCTTATTAGAATATCAGGACTTGCGAGCCTTTTCAAGTGCATATTATTACATTTGTTTTTGTTAACATGACAAGGCCCAAGAGAAACTCAGCAGACTTTTGTAGATCAAAACAAAGGCATTGTGAAAGAAACTGGAGTGCCAGTGCAATGTCACCCACAGTCATAAGGAAAACAGCAGGCCCCAGGAGCCTCTCTCTGCAACAGGCCAGGTAGGCAGGGCACATCTGGGGAGAAAACAGGCAGCTGGGAGAGCGCCCTATGCTGACTGCCTGGAGCCCATGGCCCTTGGGGACTGTCCTCAGGGAGGCCTCCTGGGCTCCAGGGGCTTCTGGCTACCTTGGCTACCTGGCCCGTGGAGCCCTAGTGTCGGATCCAGCCTGTGGAAGGGAGGCCGCAGGCTGCTGGAATATCAAAGCGAACAGGTGAAGGAGGCAGCTGATGGGCTTGTGGGAAAATTAAAAAGTGAATCTTACACATCAACACATAAACCCATGTGCACCTTCTGGGAACGTGTAGGCAATGAACGGTCTACAGCCTCTCCCTGGGCCTGCTCTCCAGGCCACAGGATCCGGGCTCCGCTTCCTTGATCTTCTTCCCCTTTGGAAACTGCCCTTTGCCTTATTTCATCTCCTTCGAGGCTTGGGAGCTGGGGAGTTGGGGCTGAGTTGTGTACACAGGTAAGACTAGTTACTAGTTCCCGAAGCGGTCCCTTCTTATTCCCCAACCAAGAAAGAAATCCATATGTTCTGTGGAGTATCCGAGCGTTAGACCGAGATGGTTGGTGTGGTGGGGAACTGAAAGATCCCCTGCTTTACCCAGACTCGCTAATTAGCACTAAGTCATTTTAATTGGCCTCAAGAAGCAGAGGAGAGTGTAAATCCACATAGGCCACACACAGGCAATTGCTATTCTTACCCGAGCAGTAATGTTACCTATTTGAGCACCTTCCGGGGTCAGGCACTGCGCTGGGTGTTTTACAAATGGGTAACCTCCCACTCGAGGTAGGGAACCCATATGTTACTCAAATCCAAATACCCAGTACAGTGACTGCACTTAGTACATATTTATTGAATGGATTAACTCATTTATAATCTTTACGATAACTTCACAGGAGGAGTTCATGTTCCCGTTTAGCAGATGCAGAAAGTGAAGCTTGGCAATTTGCCCGAGTCCCTGCTTTAAATGCTTTCTTCCCTTGGCTTTCATGTCACTGTACTCTCTTGGTTTCCATCCTCCCCCTCCTTTACCCATTCCTCCTCTCCTCCCTGATCTCTTAATTTTGGAGTACCTTCTTTTCTAAATTTACTCCATTGGATATCTCATTGAACCCCATGGCTTGAAATACAGCTCCCTCATTTCTATTTCCAGCCCAGACGTCTCTCCCACACTCCAGACTTGTATCTCCAACTGCTGTTCAGCATCTCTCTTCTCAGTGTGGAGGTCTTTTAGATATTTCAATATCTCAACGTGCTGAATATTAAAGTCCGGATTCTCCTTCACCAGATCTACTTTGCGTGATGCCCTCCCCAACCCAGTGATGGCAACTCCACCCTTCCTGTGGCTCAGGCCAAAAACAATGACACCATCCCTGGCTCCTCTTCTCTTGTACCCTGTCCATCCTCTATCTTCACCCAGCCTCTGTAGTCAGTCCTCCAATCTCTTGCCTGCTTTATTGTGACACCTGCTGTTCTCCCTGCATCTAGGTTTGCCCCCCTAATACTGCAGCTGGATCATGCCAGCTCTTTGCTCAAAATCCTACAACACACACCATTTCACTCAGAGTAAGAAAGAATTCAAAATCTTTGAACAACCTGCAGTGCCCAACATGACCTACTACCCTCCCTTACCTGCTGGATCTCCTCTTTTTTAAATTCTCCCCTCATTCCTTCAACTCTACCCATCCTGTGTCCCACCTTTGTTCTAGCTGTTCCCTCTGCCTGAAGTATGCTTCCCCCAGAAATTCACAAGGCTAACTAACATAACTTAAATCCTTGTGCAGATCATACTTTCTCCATGAGGCCTCTAGGACACTGCAGCTTAGTCAATGAGATAAGTACACAAATTGAAGTGTATAGGAATTTTTAATGGCAGCTTGTCATTATTGCAACATCCGTGCATGGGGTCTCTTGAACAGGGTGCAGGGCAGCCCGGGTACTGTTGCTCTTGGGGGTGAGTCACGTGTGGTGTGAGCTTGCTCCCTAGTCACGCACAGTAGATCCATGCGCTGGCCTGCAACAGATTAGAACTTAAAAGCTACTTCCCTGTCTGTTCTAGAGAGCACATGAGCATTGAGGAGACTGTTCAGTGTTAAGCTGAGACGTCAGGCTGGGAAAGAATTCTCTCCATTGTCTCCAGCTGACCTGACAATTTCAAGCACCTACAGGTTTGTTTCTCCTTTCTTCTCTCATCTTATCCAGGACTTTTATTCTGTTTTCCCCCTCGAAGGTTGTATGGGATACACTCAGTTAACTTGGAGAGAGAAGGGGGAGAGGTAGAGCTAGAGAGACAAAGAACACAGCTGCCGAGCTTGACAGCTGCTGCTTCTGTCACTAAAACTGGGAATTAACTGAATTGGAGAGGTTGGATAGAATTAGCAAGCTGTTGGATGGATCCGCTGGGAACTGGCTCCCTTCGAGCCGGTGGGGATGGGGATTTGGGGAGGAAGGCTGGGGTGGGAAGCTCCCTGAAGACCCCATGGGTGAGCACTCATCCTGGTTCAGCCGAAGCTGCAATCAACTCCCCCCTGAGCTCAGTGGGATCAGTTTCCCCAGCTTTGCCCCCTGTCAGAATCATCACCTACCTTCCCCCACAGCAGACATTTTCCTCCTTGCCTTTCTATCACCTGTGGTAAAGTAGTTATCTTGATCAGGGAAGCATGAAGAGCTCTGACATTTTAATTATCATGTCTCCTTGAACAACAAGAATAAGAGGAAAAACAAATCCCCTAAGAGTTACCTGCTGGAGAGCTTTGCCAGGTCTTGTTTTACCCTACCTCTTGTGTAGTTAAGCAGGTTCTGGGCTGGGAGTTACAGAAAGGGAGCTGAGGAAAATGCAAGGCCATGTGTGGCCTGCAGAGCAGAGCTGAGATGGACCCCAGGAGGCTGGGTGTGCAGTGGTGTGAAGAGCATAGCGCCATCTTGGCTCCCTTCCTGAGCTCTTGTGTGGATTATAAGCAATTTGCGTGATTTCTCTTTGCCTCTGTTTCCTAGTCTGAAAATGGGCCTAATACCAGTATCACTAGATGGATGTGAGGATTAAATGATGCACAAAATATACACAAGGCGCTCATACATGTAAGAGCTAGATGCCTCATAAGTGCTCAAACAGTAGGCAGTGGTAGCAGGCACTTTTAGTGAGTTATGTTTATTTGGATTTTACCAATTTCTGGACACCTTTTACTCTCTTCCTCCCTCAGTGTGGTGGGCAGAATAAGGCTCTCCTTCTCCTCCCAAGAGGTCTACAGCCTAATCCCTGAAACCTGTGAATATTATGTTACACTGCAAAGGGAAATTAAGGTTGCAGCTGAAATTAAGATTGCTAATCAACGAGGGTCATCGAAAGTGGAAGAGGGAGGTAGAAGAGAAGGTCAGAGTGACACAGTGTGAGGACTCAACCCCCTCTGCTGGCTTTGAAAATGGAAGAGAGAGGTCATGGTGTAGCAAGGAACGCAGGCAGTCCCAAGAAGCTGGAAAAAGGCAGGAAAGGGATTCTTCCCTAGAGCTTCCAGAAGGCATGCAGTCCTGCCAACGCCTTGGTTTCAGCCCCATGAAACCCATTTCAAACTTCGGGCCTCCATAAGCGTAAGATAATCAATCTGTGTTGTTTTCAGCCACTAGATTTGCGGTCATATGTTATAGCAGCAATAGGAAACTAAAACACATCTCACTCTGTCTGGTATTTATAGAGCTGCACAAAGGCCAGGTTCGTATTTAATAGTCACTGAGCGTTCAGCACATGCTCGCTGAGCTCCTGCTATGTATATAGCATTGTTCTAGGGTCTTAGGAAGAATGGAAGGAATGCAAGACTCTGTCTGCTAGGACTTACCATCTAATTAGAGAAAATAAACATGTACATATGAAATTTATGATACAAAGTGGATGAAGAACTATAGGAAAGAAGGGGGTGCTCACTATGGGGATATGGGTTTGAAGGTCTGGCTAGGATCTGGATATCTCACAGACTTGACATTCATATGAAAGAATGATGCATGTTCATGATGTACATATGAAAGAATGCAGCTGGTTTGACTTTCTGCCTTTATGAACGGTAGAGATAGACAATGGGTAGAAGTGAGAATGTGTCCTAACTGTATTTCTTCTTAGCTGTCAACCCTAAGATACATCACTTTATCCTCTTCATCTATGAAATGTGGAATATACCCAGAGGGATTTTATATGGATTGAGCACGACATGACCTATGAAAGACTTTGTAAATTGTAAGCAATACGTAAAAATAAGCTTTTTTCCTCTGATCTCTTTTGTAAAAGTTGGTAGCCTATATACCATCTTCAATAGTTAAGCATTAAAAACTAATGCAAGCAACTTTTGGCTTAATCCAGAGACTGTCAGATAAAGATTTAGGGGTGCTTTTGGAAAACGGTTAATTACAAATGAATAGCTCCTTTCCTATAGCCGGGCATCTCTGTAAACACCAGAAGAGGGCAGCTTCTGGAAGAGCACTTTTGGGAAGCAGGAACTATGTTCAATATCCTGTAATAAACCACAGTGGAAAAGAATATGAAAAAGAATACACATATATATAAAAGTGAATATATATATAACTGAATTACTTTGCTGTACAACAGAAATTAACAAAACATCGTAAATCAACTCTACTTCAATAAAATAACATTTTTTAAAGAAGAAACCATTTGCTCGGGATCACAGGGTAAGAAATGCACAGCATATGGCAGGAAAAGGAAAGACATTCCTGATTCTGTCTAGTTATAAGAGACCGACTTCATGAATTCTGGGACTTCAGGATAGCATTCACTGTGCATAAAAGCTCTCTGGGGGTGCAAGGATGTATATGGTATAAGAGCAACAGGGTTGCTTTTGACAAGAAAGTACGCAGAAACCCCCAGGGACTTGACTCCAAGGCAGTGTCTAGTCTGACATTTGTTTCTAATTTTCTCTGGTCTGAGACCGGACAGCTCCACGGGCCAGCAGTCATCCTCGGACCTTCCCGGTGGTCCCAGCCCACCCCGCAAGGTCATCATGAGAAGCAAATGAGCTGAGGCTGCAGAAGAGCTTTGCAAACTGGAAAGCAGCATCTCTCAAAGTGTGATTCCAGGGCTTCCCTGGTGGCGCAGTGGTTAAGAGTCCGCCTGCCGATGCAGGGGACACGGGTTCGTGCCCCGGTCCGGGAAGATCCCACATGCCGCCGAGCGGCTGGGCCCGTGAGCCATGGCCGCTGAGCCTGCGCGTCCGGAGCCTGTGCTCCACAACGGGAGAGGCCACAATAGTGAGAGGCCCGCGTACCGCAAAAAAAAAAAAAAGTGTGATTCCAGACCAGCAGCAGTAGCATCACCTGTTAGAGATGCACATCCTCAGTTTCCACCCCACACCACCGAGTCAGAAACTCTGGCGGTGGGATCAAGCACTCTGTGTTTCAACAAGCCCTCCAGGGGACGCTGATGCCTGCTGGTGGTTTTAGAGCCACCACTGTCCACTTATAGCATTATTTCTTTTCCATTGGGTGTCCTGGAACCTCTGCCTTGGAATATAGGACTCTTACCTCTGGGCTCCCAGTTAGGAGAACTAACAGTCCTGGTTTGTCTGGTATTGTCCCAGTTTTACCAGGAAAATCAGGTGCTTGGCCTCCCTAGAAATGACGTCTCCACGCTGTGTCTGTAGCACACCGCCCCCTCTCCTGCTGGCTGCGCCATCCACCCTCAGCACCACAACCCAAGGTCTGACCTTTACTGAGCCTGTTCTTGCCTACTGAATATCTTCCAGCCAGTGGAAGGCAAGAAATGGGCTTAGCATGAGGCAGAACTGATTCAGTGCCAGCTCCATCCATTTGTTTGTTCATTCGTTTCTTTCTTCTAAATTTATTTATTTAATTTTATTTTTGGCTGTGTTGGGTCTTTGTTGCTGCACAGGGGCTTTCTCTAGTTGGGGTGAGCGGGGGCTACTCTTCGCTGCAGTGCGCTGGCCTCTTATTGTGATGGCTTCTCCTGTTGTAGAGCACGGGCTCTAGGCACACGGGCTTCAGTAGTTGCAACATGAGGGCTCAGTAGTTGTGGCCCACGGGCTCTAGAGCGCAGGCTCAGTAGTTGTGGCGCACGGGCTTAGTGGCTCTGCGGCATGTGGGATCTTCCCGGACCGGGGCACGAACCCGTGTCCCCTGCATTGGCAGGCGGATTCTCAACCACTGCGCCACCAGAGAAGTCCCCATTTGTTTCTTTTTTTCTGTACTCATACAACAAACACTGGGCAAGATGTTAAGGGTACAGAAATTGAGAGCTTGGCAATTTACTTAACCAGCTGTGTCTGAGCTTTCCCCTCTGAAATTACAACAAAAATCCTAGCAACCTCTTCACAGGGCTGTGAGGATAAGAGAAACCATAGATAAAAAGCATGTAGCTCAGGTCTGGCACACTCAACAAATGCTTGCTCCTTTTCACATTATGTCTCTCCTCTCCGGTTCCTCCTGCTTTGTCACCACAGTCCAGCACTGATTATGTCACTCTGCAACCCAAAGAGCTCTCATTTATTTATACGAGTGCCTACTCCTCCACCCTGCTTGCCGGTCTTCCCTGTGCCTCAGACACACCCTATAAACTCACTGATCCTTAAATGCTCCTCCAATTTCTGTCTCCTCCTTTTGGAACACATCCCTTGCCTCATTTTTCCTGTGAAAACCTCCACAAAGCACTTTCAATGTCAATTACTGCACGAAGCCCTTCCTGATCTCCTTAAGTGAACAATGAATATAGCCCTTATCCTATCCCATCTTCTATCTTTTCATGTTTTTGGAGAATACGTTATGCTTATTCCAGCATCCTTCCAGGACCTGGCGGAGAGTAGGGGCTATATACAAACCTTGGGGTGGCAAACACACTAAGCTGTCCTCTTCAGGTGACATGAAAAGCCCAATGGCAGAGAAGGGTACAGGGCCCTGTGAAAAGCGCAATGGCAGACACCAGGCTCGTCTTCAGAGGAGCAGGGAAGGCTCCTAGATGAGGGCGCCTAAGGCCGGGTAGAATTTTTACAGGTGAAGGGTATTGGGTCACGTGTTCCATAAAGTCAGAGTCAACTCAAGTGCCTACAGCTGTGAGGAAGGTAACACAAGTGACTGCAACAGGCAAGGTGTGAGAAACGCTGCAGACAGAATGCGCACACTGTCTAAAAGTCTAAAGGGAGCAGGGCTCCAGCCCAGCATTTCCTGGTAGGAACGCGTGCTCTTTGTTGTCGGGTTGCCCACTTTTGTAAGAGGAGCCAGAACTTCTGCTTAGTTTCCCGCAACAGACGTCCTTTCCCAACCGCACCTCTGCCCCCATGGCTCCACTACCTGCTCCCTTGACACTGGTTATGGGGATTGGTGTGGTTCTCCACAGATTTCTCTAAAAGGATTTACTCCGATACCACAAGGAACTGGCGCATACAAGGGATTTCATTGCCAAGGGACTGTAAGCATCTCAGTTTTCCTTATTACTTGTGATAATGATATATTTATTTCTTGATTGTGGCAAACGATACGATGGCTTTTGTGATCCTGGTATATGTACCGAGGAATAGGCATATTTAATTTAAATACCTAAATTTTAAGATGAAGATGAGGTTAGGCGAACTCTTTTCCAAGCAACACTGTGTTTTAAAAGGTGGTACTATTACTAAACTTAAAGATAGAACTATTGCTAAGATTTAATTTCTCAAATTTTCACCTTTAATCTTGCTTTGTTTCAAAAGTGACATTTTGGGAGAATTAAAACTTACTTTAAAATGTACCTTGCATGCACAAACATACACTCACAAACTTGTGTATGAAGAGATTTGCCTGAGATTATTTTCTACTCTCTGTTATTTTGATTGGCTTGTCTTGCTATCCAAGGAAACAATCAACACCTTATGTTTATTAAGTGATTAAAATGACTCCGTAATAGAACTAGTACAATTTTCACCTTGATGGCTCTGAGTATTAATTAATGTAATTTTTGAAAAGTATGAAAATTTTTGTCAGAAAAATATTACAAAAGGATGTTTATCCCCATGAAAATTTTAGGCTATGTTGATTGAAATAGTCAGAAACCATGTAAGGCTTATACAAATAAAAGAGTTGCTTTAAATTCTGATCTGTTTATTGTTTTCTGCTAAATTGCTTCTCTACAGAGAATGCTACTGACAAAAAGGTGAAGATAGGCCAAGAAGCACTGTGGAAATTTATAAAAGACCAGAGTGATCCTCTTAATAGAAGGTATCCTCTATGTGTTCAGGATTTCTAAAGTGAATGAATCCAGTGTTGTATAAACGGCTCCCATGCAGTCTTTAGCTTCATAAGAATTTCCTCATAGCAAATAGTTTCAGATTATTTTAGTGAAATTGTCACTCATGAATCGAATTTGAACTAGTTAACTCCCAGGTAGAAAAAAAAGGCAGGTTATTTTGAAGGACAGGGAAAAAAAACACCAAACCAGCTGTAAGCCACAATTACTTCTCTCTAGTTTTGAAAGATTTTTCAGCTTTTTAAGAAAAGAGAATTAGCATAAAGTATTTCCTGGGCATCTCTTAAGGCTGAAAACTGAAGAAAATTGAAATAATGGCCCCCGTGTTTGGCTTCCTTCCTCCATAACTGAAAACTCTTCCATATGTTTGCTGTCTCATCCCTCCTCACCCTCCACTCCATCTCTTTTTGATTTCCGGAATGGCTGATCTTGTTTTCCTGTTTCTCCGTTTCGGAGCTATTATTGGAGAACAGCAGGCTGTCCACGGGAATCGCCTCTCTGCTGAAGCAGAGTCTTTCTCCTTGTTTGGCATGTTGTGTCCTTGTGTCAGTGATGAGAACACTAGAATCTCAGGGGCTCCAACCACTTACAAGGGTACAACGTGCATTTTGTCATTCACATCCTGAGGTCTAAATCCCTCTTCAGATTTCAAACGATTGAAAAAAAAAGAAGCAGTTCTTTGGCTGTGGGCAGCAACAAATGTGGCTCTGTGCAGGAGCCGGGAGAAAGCACCAGACCTCAGCAGGGCCACTAATTACCGTTAGCGATAATGCATTGACCGTATGCTTCTTCGGGCTTAGAAAAATGGACATGCCATTCAGGCAACAGCTCAGACTTAGTTGAGTACAGGGAGGTGACCGTGCCTGAGCACCTGGCTCAAATTAGAGCTTGTTAAGGGGCATCTGGGAACCACATTGAATGGACTTGCCTCATACCAGGAATGATTTAATGCTGAGACCCATTTGAACCAGAATGGTGAAATTCTGAAATTTCACCCAGAATCAAGACATGCATTAGAATTTAAAACCCTATCAAACTCACTATGTAAACTCCTTTGTGAGAGCAAAGACCATCCCTACAGCTTGACCTTCCCATTGCACTCTAGACTCAGGTGTAATTCATACATCTAAAAGCAAACTGTTTAAATGCTATACTCCAGCATTCTTCTGTACCTATCGCCTACTAACTTTTCTAGTTAGTTGATTTTCTTTGCTCCATTGTGTTCACCTCTGCTCTTAGATTTGGTGTTCTCTTTCCTCTGTTTAAAACTGGGTTCTCAGGCTTCCCTGGTGGCTCAGTGGTTGAGAGTCCACCTGCCGATGTAGGGGACACGGGTTCGTGCCCCAGTCCGGGAAGATCCCACATGCCGCGGAGCGGCTGGGCCTGTGAGCCATGGCCGCTGAGCCTGCGCGTCCGGAGCCTGTGCTCCGCAACGGGAGAGGCCACAACAGGGAGAGGCCACAGCAGTGAGAGGCCCGCGTACCGCCAAAAAAAAAAAAAAACTGGGTTCTCCTGGAATGATCTCGAGTCAGTCATTTCTACCTTAGTGAGAATTAGATTGTATATGTGTGTGTGTGTGTGTGTGTGTGTGCACGCATCACTTTTCTCATGTATTTCTGCTTATGTGCAATAAGTTTAGCCCGCAAAGGTAAACTTTAATGATAAGAAGGTCTAACATTTGAACAAGACTGGAGCGAACTTAGATGAGTCATAAGCATTTTAGTTCTCTCCCCACAGCCATTCTCAGTTAGGGGCCTGACATCTTCTCTTGGTGCAATAGCCTTGAGTGGCCAGTCATTAGTGTGAAGGCTCTCCTGCTATTTCCAGCTAAACATTTAGAAGTTCTATTTCTTACATCCTCCATAGAAATCCTTTTCCCTGCAATGTACAAGTTAGGTAACTTATGCTCTTCAAAAGCACAGAATAAAACTTAAAGAGGCCTGAAGGTCAAGGAGCTAAGATTCACAAACTTCTTCACCTGCCTTTGTAACATGTGGGTTGCCATGGTGATGGGAGGATGGGACTTAGGAAAAGATGAGATGCTATAAAACTTTTGTGAATATGTCCTCCTCTGAGTCCAGCCTAGACCAAGAAATTGCTTGATTCTCATTATGTGATGAAGGGTAAACACACCTGGATTCTTTCTCTTATCACCTGTGCCTTCTCCATGCTTCCCTGAGACCTTAATAGGAGCAGCAGTACTAGAGGATGGTGTTTCTGCAGTTGGCATTTTGAGTCTTTTTTTTAACTGTGGAATGAAAGACTGTTGGAATTTCAGGCCTCATCAAGAGTGTGGATGATTTTGGTAAGGGTCATGGAAGAGAGCGTGTGCTTGAGGTTGTTTTGTAAAATGGGTAAGGTAGACCTTTTTGCTCCATCCTCAGGATCCATAACAAGAGGAGAGGGGAAAGAATGAGTCTTTCCTTGCATTTTCCTAATAAATTCAGAAATAAGGCCTTTTGAAATATCTCTCATTGACTAAGCACTCTCAGTTGAGGGCCACATACCTCTTATGTAAAGAAAGGTGGTGAGAGCCTCAAGTCACTATGTCTTTGAACACTTGTTTACAGACACTCTAGATTTACAAGGGAAACTAAGCAGATGCACATGTTTCACGACTAGAGAAAATTGGTCCCATGGCCTCCGTGGAGCCCCTGGCCCTGGAGAGCTGGGCAGGGGGGTTGCCCAAGGCCGGTGGCTCAAGTCTGTCACTTAGAACTTCTTACTAGTGTTGCCCCTCCAATTCTTACTAGTCAGAAGGCAAGAAAAGGCAGAAAATGGTAGATACGAAAGCAAGAGAGAGCAGTCTTCCCCCTAAAGACTAGAGCATGTGGCCTCTGCCACCCACTCCATGGGTCCTAGTACCTGAAGCCCTCCTTGGACCCACTGGGTTCTCTACAGGAGAGAAGCAGTCTTCCCACAAGCTGGAAGAGGCCTGGTTTCATTCATCACACCACTGTGTGAGAGGGGACAGAGCCACTGAGGACGAGAGACAAACATGCCCATAGAGAAAATCTAAAGAGGGTATTTGTTTAGACAGAAGAGCTTTAAACTTCTTCGACTGCTTGAGTGTCCCACAGTCCGAGACTAATGGCCCAGTAGTTTCTGTGGTCTTGACCCATAGCCCTGTTCTTCCTCCTTCTGTTCCTCAGAACTCCCCCTGGACTAGGGCCATTTCATAAACCCCAATGCTTACATGGTCTAAGCAAGTAATGTCAACATGTGAAAGAGGCCAAGTAGGGACTGCGGGGAATTGAAGGACACAATGGGAATAGTTACTCAATTCCAGGTGATGCTTGCCATAAGAAAATGTATTGCCAATGTCCTGATTTTTTTGTTGTTTTGTTTGTTTTTGTTTTTTTTATGGTACGCGGGCCTCTTACTGTTGTGGCCTCTCCCGTTGCGGAGCACAGGCTCCGGACGCGCAGGCTCAGCGGCCATGGCTCACGGGCCCAGCTGCTCGTGGCATGTGGAATCTTCCTGGACTGGGGCACGAACCCGTGTCCCCTGCATCAGCAGGCAGACTCTCAACCACTGCGCCACCAGGGAAGCCCGACTTCCTGATTTTTTAAATGAAGCTAACTGGGAATTCAGATTTTTATGTGAATCTCTTGTTCTTAGAATGCTAGTTCAGTTTTTACAGAAACAAAAAGCTTTATACCAGATGTAGCCTGTGGATGCCAGTTACCCATCTTCACCCCGAGGCTTAGACATTAAAACAACATTTTCCAAGATTAATCATAACGAGTGTTATATGAAAAAGCATGTTTGGGAAATTCAAGATAGAGTGAGTCACTCACACATGGTGAAGGCCATGCAGTAGCTTATACTTTAGGACGCTGAAACATAAGAGGAGGACAGTCTCAAAAGAATATGTCTCGAATCCAATTGTTTCTTCCTACCTTGGTCCAAGCCATCATCATCTCTTCCTTGCATCACTGCAGTAACCTCCTAAAGCATCCGCCTGTGTCTATAACTGCCCCTTATCTTAACACTGCAATCAGAGACATCATTTCAAAACATGTCAGATCATGTCCTTCCTCTGTTCAAAACACTGCAATGGCTCCCATTTCACTTGGACTAAAAGCCAAAGCCCTTACAATGGTCTACAAGGTCCTTGGTGCTCTGGCCCCATTCTTCTCTGACCTCATTTGCTACTATTCTCTCCTTTGCTCATTCTGCTCATGTACCTCCCAGCGTTGGGCTTTTACACTGGCTGTTGCCACTACCTTAAATACTCTTCCCCCTAATATCCATATACCCCCTTTAATGAAGAAGCTTGCCCTGACTAGTCGATTTAAAATTGTCATTCACTTCCAGCCCTGGCATTCCCTATCCCTTTTACTCTGTTTTACTTTTTCTTTCCATCCATAGCACACGTCCCTTCCATCATAATATATAATTTACTTGTTATGAATATTGTTTATTGATTATCTTCTCCCATTGGAATGTAAGCTCCATGAGGGCAGAAATGTTTGTTCTGTTCACTGATATATTTCTGGTACGTAGCCACAAAGTACAGTAGGAGCACTCACTGTATCTTTGTTGTGACTTCATGAATGAACAGAATTATGCATGGAAACCTATCTCTGCAGAAGCCCCAGTGTCCTAACAGGCTGTAATTCTGTAAAGGATAACCGGCGCAGCCCGAGTCCTGTTTTGTGGCTGGATTGAATCTGGAGATTCAGTGGCTTATAATGTGTCAGCGATCACTCAGAACGACTGTCGAGAGAAAACCACAGGCTCCTTGAGTTTTGCTTTCGTGAAGGTGCTACGAGAGCACACAAGCCTGGAAGTTGTCTGTCTGAAACAGCATATAAGGGGCAGAGTCCCACACTTCCCCTGCCTCTCTGAATTCTGGTCTGAGATGACGTCTCCTTGGCAAAGACGTAGTCCCCACAGCCCTGACTAATGTTCCATTAAGACCTTGAGGCAGCGAAACCATTTCTCCCTGGAGCTCGGATTGAGCCCTGGCAGAGAGACAGACCATCCATCCCTGTGTGCTGGCAACTGGCCTCTTCTCAACATCTGTTCCTTTCATTTTTCCTGTTACCACACACACACCGATTAATTTTTAACTCCATTAACTCATACTTCCTGCCACACCACCCACCATCCTCGCTCTCTTCTCAGTGATCTTCCTTCAGACCCACTCACAGGAGAGGGCGCGTTCTCAAGACATGATCCCAAGTGAACCTGACTGAGAGCGTTGTTGTATCAGTGAAATCTTATTTCAACCTTAGCCCCACACACGTTTTAAATGAAAACTGCACACAGCACAAGACACTACATAGCTTACTGTCAGGACTTTTAATTTGAAAACACAAATTGCTTACCATGTAGGGAGGTCCTAATCCTGTCAAAAACTCCCTTTCCATCACCTACAGCTTAGTTCTACCTAGAGGAATCCTGGGTTTGATGACTTCTCAGGGGAGAGCCTGAAAGCCAGCCAGAGGCTACAAAGCTCAGAAAGGAGTTTGCAAGGAACTGACCTCTGAGAACTATGGACAGTCCTTAGTTACCTTGACAGATGAGGCTCGAGAGGACAGCTTTCAGCCTCTGGAGCTCCTGAGAATTAGGAAAGGAACCAGATTGAATCACTTTAGTGGCCTAATGGGAGAAAGGCTCAAGAGCTTCAAGGTTGACCTGGGTTGTGTCTTCCAGCTGGGCTGGTCTCACATTCTCCCCAGTTTTGATCACATTTAATCCTTCCTCCAGGGCTTTGCTCACTTTATGCTTCCATCTTCCAACCCAGTTCCATCCATCTTAAAAGCCAGTCATATTCTCCCTCTTTCGTGGACCTTTCCTGGCTACCCTAGTCCAATAAATCCAACACCTGGAGATTGCCTTCAACCTCTAATCCCCTTGACACACAGTTTAGCATTCCATTGCTTTGGGTTATTTCCTACATATCGATTCTTTCTCCTTCTCCCTTATCAAGTAATATTCTCCATAATTCAATGCTGTTGCCATAATACTAAAGTGAGGACCTCAGAGAGGCCCAGGCTAACCAGGATAGCGTGACATAAAGGAATTGTGGTGTGGTTCCCATGTGGAGAATAACGATATCCACATTGGAGACATGTACCCCAAGGGTTTCACAAGATGATCCACTCAAGTAAAGGAAGACAGTATTAGAACTTCTATTTACATTTACTTTTCAGTTTCATCCTCTTAAGATTTTTATTGAGAGTATAATTGTTATCATACATGTATTATATTAGTACAGTAGTATAGGTGCATGTAATTTATAATTAATACACATAAATTGGAGGGGAGAGACCAAAGTTATTTTAGAAGTAGGTGTGCAGTCAAAAAATCTTTGAGAGTACTGGCATAGAAGTGCAAACAGAAAAATAACTACCTTGATCTGTCCACATATTTCTGAATACAATGAAAGGGATAATCTGACTTTAAAAGGAACCCGTCTGATGTAGCATCATAAAGTGTAACCCCAAACCATTGACATTTCTTGCTATGATAATTGCTGTGACTTTTTTTTTTAATCTTTATTGGAGTATAAAAGCTTCACAACACTGTGTTAGTTTCTTTTGTACAACAAAATGAATCAGCCATACGCCTACATATAACCCCATATCCTCTCCCTCTTCAGCCTCCCTCCCACCCTCCCTATCCCACCTTTCTAGGTCATTGCAAAGCACTGAGCTGATCTCCATGTGCTATGCTGCTGCTTCCCACTAGCTAACTATTTTACATAGGGTAGTGTATATATGTTGATTCTACTCTCACTTTGCCCCAGCTTCCCCCTACCCACCCACCCCACCCTGTGTGCTCAAGTCCATTCCCTATGTCTATGTCTTTATTCCTGCCCTGCCATTAGGATCATCAGTACCTTTTTTTTTTTTTTAGATTCCATATATATGTGTTGGAATACGGTATTTATTTTTCTCTTTCTGACTTACTTCACTCTGTATGAGAGACTCTAGGTCCATCCACCTCACTACAAATAACTCAATTTCATTTCTTTTTATGGCTGAGTAATATTCCATTCTATAAATGTACCACATCTTCTTTATCCACTCATCTGTCGATGGACACTTAGGGTGCTTCCATGTCCTGGCTATTGTAAATAGTGCTGCAGTGAACATTGGGGTACATGTCTCTTTTTGAATTATAGTTTTCTGAGGGTATATGCCCAGTAGTGGGCTTGCTGGGTCATATGGTAGTTCTATTTTTAGTTTTTTAAGGAACTTCCATACCATTTTCCACAGTGGTTTTATGAATTTACATTCCCACCAACAGTGCAGGAGGGTTCCCTTTTCTCCACACCCTTTCCAGCATTTATTGTCTCTAGATTTTTTGATAATGGCCATTCTGACCAGTGTGAGGTGATACCTCATTGTAGTTTTGATTTGCATTTCTCTGATAATTAGTGATGTTGAGCATCTTTTCATGTGCCTCTTGGCCATCTGTATGTCTCCTTTGGTGAAATGTCTGTTTAGGTCTTCCACGCATTTTGTAATTGAATTGTTTGTTTTTTTGATATTGAACTCCATGAGCTATTTGCATATTTTGGAGATTAATCCTTTGTCCGTGGTTTCACTTGCAAATATTTTCTCCCATTCTGAGGGTTGTCTTTTTGTTTTGTTTATGGTTTCCTTTGCTGTGTAAAAGCTTTTAAGTTTCATTAGGTCCCATTTGTTTATTTTTGTTTTTATTTCCATTACTCTAGGAGGTGGGTCAAAAAAGATCTTGCTGTGATTTATGTCAAAGAGTGTTCTGCCTATGTTTTCCTCTAAGAGTTTTATAGTGCCTGGCCTTACATTTAGGTCTTTAATCCATTTTGCATTTATTTTTGTGTATGGTGTTAGAAAGTGTTCTAATTTCTTTCTTTTACATGTACCTGTCCAGTTTTCCCAGCACCACTTATTGAAGAGACTGTCTTTTCTCCATTGTATATCCTTGCCTCCTTTGTCATAGATAAGTTGACCATAGGTGCGTGGGTTTACCTCTGGGCTTTCTATCCTGTACCATTGATCTATATTTCTATTTTTGTGCCAGTACCATACTGTCTTGATTACTGTAGCTTTGTAGTGTAGTCTGAAGTCAGGGAGCCTGATTACTCCAGCTCCGCTTTTCTTTCTCAAGATTGCTTTGGCTATTCGGGGTCTTTTGTGTTTCCATACGAACTGTAAACTTTTTGTTCTAATTCTGTGAAGACTGCCATTGGTAGTTTGATAGGGATTGCATTGATTCTGTCAATTGCTTTGGGTAGTATAGTCTTTTTCACAATATTGATTCTTCCAATCCCAGAGCATGGTATATTTCTCCATCTGTTTATATCATCTTTGACTTCTTTCATCAGTGTTTTACAGTTTTCTGAGTACAAGTCTTTCACCTCCTTGGGTAGGTTTTTTCCTAGGTATTTTATTCTTTTTGTTGTGATGGTAAATGGGATTGTTTCCTTAATTTCTCTTTCAGATTTTTTGTTGTTAGTGTAGAGGAATGCCAGAGATTTCTGTGCATTAATTTTGTATCCTGCAACCTTACCAAATTCATTGATTAGTTCTAGTAGTTTTCTCATGGCATCTTTAGGATTTTCTATGTATAGTATCATGCCATCTGCAAACAGTGACTGTTTTACTTCTTCTTTTCAGATTTGGATTCCTTTATTGCTTTTTCTTCTCTGGTTGCTGTGGCTAGGAGTTCCAAAACTATGTTGAATAAGAGTGGCGAGAGTGGACATCCTTGTCTTGTTCCTGATCTTAGTGGAAATGCTTTCAGGTTTTCACCATTGAGAAGGATGCTGGCTGTGCGTTTGTCATATATGGCCTTTGTTATGTTGAGGTAAGTTCCCTCTATGCCTACTTTCTAGAGGGTTTTTATCATAAATCGGTGTTGGATTTTGTCAAAAGCTTTTTCTGCATCTATTGAGATGATCATATGGTTTTTATTCCTTAATTTGTTAATGTGGTGTATCACATTGATTGATTTGTATATATTGAAGAATCCTTCCATCTTTGGGATAAATTCCACCTGATCATGGTGTATGATCCTATTAATATGTTGTTGGATTCTGTTTGCTAGTATTTTGTTGAGGATTTTTACATCTATGTTCATCAGTGATATTGGTCTATAATTTTCCTTTTTTGTGATATCTTTTTCTGGTTTTGGTATCAGGGTGATGGTGGCTTCATAGAATGAATTTGGGAGTGTTCCTCCCTCTGCAATTTTTTTGGAAGAGTTTCAGAAGGATTGGTGTTAGCTCTTCTCTAAATGTTTGATAGAATTCACCTGTGAAGCCATCTGGTCCTGGGCTTTTGTTTGGTGGAAGATTTTTAATTACAGTTTCAATTTCATTTCCTGTGGTAGGTCTGTTTATATTTTCTAGTTCTTCTTGGTTCAGTCTTGGAAAATTGTACATTTCCAAGAATTTGTCCATTTCTTCCTGGTTGTCCATTTTATTGGCATAAATTGTTTGTAGTAGTCTCCTATAATCCTTTGTATTTCTGTGGTGTCAGTTGTGATTTCTACTTTTGCATTTCGAATTTTATTGATTTGTGTCCTCTCCCTTCTTTTCTTGATGAATCTTGCTAAGGATTTATCAATTTTGTTTATCTTCTCAAAGAACTAGCTTTTAGTTTTATTGATTTTTGCTACTGTTTTCTTTGTTTCTAATTCATTTATTTCTGCTCTGATCTTTATGATTTCTTTCCTTCTACTAACTTTGGGTTTTCTTTGTTCTTCTTTCTCTGGTTGCTTTAGGTGTAGGATTAGATTGTTTATTTGAGATTTTTCCTGTTTCTTGAGGTGAGATTGAATTGCTATAAACTTCCCTTTTAGAACTGCTTTTGCTGCGTTCCATAGATTTTGGGTCCTTGTGTTTTTGCTGTCATTTGTTTCTATGTATCTTTTTAATTTCTTCTTTGATTTCTTCAGTGATCTCTTGGTTATTTAGCAGTGCACTGTTTAGCTTCCATGTATTTGTTGTTTTTACATTTTTTTTCCTGTAATTGATACCTGGTCTCATAGCGTTGTGGTCGGAAAAGATACCTGATACGATTTCAATTTTCTTAAATTTATCAAGGCTTGATTTGTGACCCAAGATATGGTCTATCCTGGAGAATGTTCCATGAGCACTTGAGAAGACACTGTATTCTGTTGTTTTTGGATGGAATGTCCTATAAATATCAATCAAGTCCATCTTGTTTAATGTGTCATTTAAAGCTTGTGTTTCCTTATTTATTTTCATTTTTGGATGATCTGTCCATTGGTGAAAATGGGGTATTAAAGTCCCTTACTATTATTGTGTTACTGTTGATTTCCCCTTTTATGGCTGTTAGCATTTGCCTTGTGTATTGAGGTGCTCCTATGTTGGGTGCGTAAATATTTACAATTGTTATGTCTCTTCTTGGATTGAACCCTTGATCCTTATGTAGTTTCCTTCTTTGTCTCTTGTAGTAGTCTTTATTTTAAAGTCTATTTTGTTTGATATGAGAATTGCTACTCCAGCTTTCTTTTGATTTCCATTTGCATGGAATATCTATTTCCATCCCCTCACTTTCAGTCTGTATGTGTCCCTAGGTCTGAAGTGGGTCTCTTGTAGACAGCACATATATGGGTCTTCTTTTTGTATCCATTCAGCCAGTCTGTGCCATTTGGTTGGGGCATTTCTTTTTATTTAACATCTTTATTGGAGTATAATTGCTTTACAGTGGTGTGTTAGCTTCTGCTTTATAACAAAGTGAATCAGTTATACATGTACATATGTTCCCATATCTCTTCCCTCTTGCATCTCCCTCCCTCCTACCCTCCCTATCCCACCCCTGTAGGTGGTCACAAACCACTGAGCTGATCTCCCTGTGCTATGCGGCTGCTTCCCACTAGCTATCTATTTTACGTTTGGTAGTGTATATATGTCCATGCCACTCTCTCACTTTGTCACAGCTTACCCTCCCCCTCCCCATATCCTCAAGTCCATTCTCTAGTAGGTCTGTGTCTTTATTCCCATCTTACCCCTAGGTTCTTCATGACCTTTTTTTTTTTTTCCTTAGAGTCCATATATATGTGTTAGCATATGGTATTTGTTTTTCTCTTTCTGACTTACTTCACTCTGTATGACAGACTCTAGGTCCATCCACCTCACTACAAATATCTCAATTCCTTTTCTGTTTATGGCTGAGTAATATTCCATTGTATATATGTGCCACAACTTCTTTATCCATTCATCCGATGATGGACACTAAGGTTGCTTCCATGTCCTGGCTATTGTAAATAGAGCTGCAATGAACATTTTGGTACATGACTCTTTTTGAATTATGTTTTTCTCAGGGTATATGCCCAGTAGTGGGATTGCTGGGTCATATGGTAGCTCTATTTGTAGTTTTTTAAGGAACCTCCATACTGTTCTCCATAGTGGCTGTATCAGTTTACATTGGTTGGGGCATTTAATCCATTTACATTCAAGGTTATTATCAATATGTATGTTCCTATTACTATTTTCTTAATTTTTTGGGGTTTCTTTTGGTGAGTCTTTTTTTTCCCTTGTGTTTCCTGCCTAGAGAAGTTTTTTTACCCTTTGTAATAAAGCTGGTTCGGTGGTGCTGAATTCTGTTCGCTTTTGCTTGTCTGAAGAGCTTCTGATTTCTCCATCCAATCTGAATGAGATCCTTGATGGGTAGAGTAATTTTGGCTGTAGGTTTTTCTCTTTCATCACTTTTAGTATATCCTGCCACTCCCTTCTTGCCTGCAGAGTTTCTGCTGAAAAATAAGCTGATAACCTTATGGGGATTCCCTTGTCTGTTATTTTTTGTTTTTCCCTTGCTGCCTTTTTTTTGGCTGTGTTGGGTCTTTGTTACTGTGCGTGGGCTTTTCTCTGGTTGCGGTGAGTGGGGGCTACTCTTTGTTGCAGTGCACAGGCCTCTCATTGTGGTGGCTTCTCTTGTTGTGGAGCACAGGCTCTAGGTGCATGGGATTTAGTAGTTGTGGCACATGGGCTCAGTAGCTGGGGCTCATGGGCTCTAGAGCACTGGCTCAGTAGTTGTGGCTCATGGGCCTAGTTGCTCCATGGCATGTGGCATCTTCCCAGACCAGGGATTGAACCCCTGTCCCCCGCATTGGCAGGCCGATTCTTTACCACTGTGCCACCAAGGAAGCCCCTCCCTTGCTGCTTTTTTTTTTTTTTTTTGAGGTACGCGGGCCTCTCACTGTTGTGGCCTCTCCCATTGCGGAGCACAGCCTCCAGACACGCAGACTCAGTGGCCAGGGCTCACGGGCCCAGCCGCTCCGCGGCATGTGGGATCTTCCTGGACTGGGGCACGAACCCGTGTCCCCTGCATCGGCAGGCGGACTCTCAATCACTGTGCCACCAGGGAAGCCCCCTTGCTGCTTTTAATATTTTTTCTTTGAATTTAATTTTTGTTAGTTTGATTAATATGTGTCTTGGTGTGTTTCTCCTATGGTTTATCCCATTTGGGACTCTCTGTGCTTCCTAGACTTGGGTGACTATTCCCTTTCCCATATTCAGGAATTTTTCCAGTATAATCTCTTCAAATATCTTCTCAGACCCTTTCTTTTTCTCTTCTTCTTCTGGGACATCTATAATTTGCTGTTGGTGTGTTTAGTGTTGTCCCAGAGGTCTCTGAGATTGTCTTCAATTCTTTTCATTCTTTTTTCTTTATTCTGCTCCTCAGCAGTTATTTCCACAATTTTGTCTTCCAGCTCAATTATTCATTCTTCTGCCTCAGTTATTCTCTTATTGATTCCTTCTATTGTATTTTTCATTTCAGTTATTGTGTTGTTCATCTCTGTTTGTTCATTCTTTAGTTCTTCTAGATCTTTGTTAAACGTCTCTCATATTTTTTCAATCCGTGCCTCCATTCTATTTCTGAGATTCTGGATCATCTTTACTGTCATTACTCTGAATGCTTTTTCAGGTAGGTTGCCTATTTCCCCTTCATTTATTTGGTCTTGTAGGTTTTTACCTTGCTCCTTCATCTGTGACATATTTTTTTGCTGTCTCTTTTTTTTTTTTCTTTTTTTATGAGTGGGGTTGTGTTCCTGTCTTACTGGTTGTTTGGCCTGAGGCTTCCAACGCTGGAGTTTGTAGGCTGTTGGGTAGAGCTGGGTCTTGGTGCTGAGATGAGGACCTCTGGGAGACCTCACTCCGATGAATATTCCCTGGGTTCTGAGGTTCTCTGTTAGTGCAGTGATTTGGACTCAGAGCTCCCACTGCAAGAGCTTTGGCCCAACCCCTGGCTCATGAACCAAGATCTCGCAAGCTGCTCAGGGCAGCAAAAAAAAAAGGACAATAACAAAGTGAAAAATAAAATTAGACTAGGAAAGTAACAGCTATGTTAGAAAAAATATAAAACTAAAAACGTAGATGAAACAACAACTGGAAGGTAAAGCAGAGCTACAGTAGTAAAAAAGAGGAGGAGGAAAAAAAAAAGGTGGAAAAGGCCCTGGCTGTGGAGGCTGGGGCCTAAGCAGGAGTGAGGTTTGGGTGGTGGGAGGGGCCTAGACTTAGGACCCACAGGCCTGGAAAAGGCCCAGGAGGTGTGGGGGGTGGGCTTAGGTTCAACAGAACAGAAGGGGCCCAGATGTGCCTCCCACCTCTGGTTTCAGAGGGCAGGGGACCCCACTTGGGAGCCCAGCAGGCTTCCTGGGCTCAAGTGGGTGGGGTAAACACCCTCCACTCCTCTCTTGCTCCTCTGGGCCTGGAAGGCCCCTCCTGCCTGCCTCTCCTGAATCTCCCAGGCCTGCCTCCTACACCCCCAGGACCAACCCAGCCTGGAGGGGACCTCTGAGGGTGTAGGACCTGTCCCGAGAGCTGGGCAGACTTCCCCAGCTGATTGGGCAGGAGAAACGCTGGGCCTGTTCCCCCAACCCCAATCTGAGCCCCTGAGGGTCCCTGCAGGTGTGGGAACCCCTCCCCCCTCTCAGCCACCCCTCAGGGGCGCCAGTCCTATCTGATCTCCACTTCTCCTCCCCCCTTAATCCCCCCACGTCCTACTGGTTCACTTGGGGGTTCTTCCCATCTCCTTGGGCTCGTCGGGGTCCCCCATCAGCATCTGGCAGGTGCCCCAGTTGTGGGGAGCTGCGAACTCTGCCCAGGGCTATGACTTTTGAGGAATCTTCCCTTTTAAAAGCACTTGGTTCTGAGATTTCAAAATATTGCAATTTATTGATGTTTATGAGTTGTGGGACCAGGAATAGTATTAATCTCTGAATAAGGGTAATCAATGAGTTGAAACTGTATAGATCCTCTCAAGTCTTTAATTGCTAAATGCTGCTTTCTGGCCATGAAGATGGGGGTAAAAGGAGAGAACCGAGTGATTGCCGGGAGACAAATGTTACTGATTACATTTTACAAATTTCATGTAATCTGATTATGCAGTAAAGGGTTAACTAGCAGGCCTGGGTTGTTCAACTCTTTCGTATCCCAAAGAAAGGACTGGCCCTTCTCTGGCTTCTGGGAGATAACCTCTAAATCCTCAGAATATCCTACTTGATAAGAGTGACTTTGCATAGCTAGGGCCTTGGGTCACCCCAGAGAGTTTATGTTAATGATGTGATTGATGGTGGCAGCCTTGGGCCACACTCCATCAGTTTGTCCTTGGGCTGGAGCCTGAGCCTGAGTGACTATGGTCAGCCATGTGGGTATTCCATGCCTACATTACCAACCTGCAACAGCAGCCCTGGACACCAAGGCTCAGATGAGCTTCCCTGGTTGGCAGTACTCGGTGCATAGTGCTCCACGTCATTGCTGGGAGGATTAAGCATTGTCTGGAGATTCCAACTGAGAGAGGATAACTGGAAGCTTATGTCTGCACTGTACTCCTTTTCCTGATTTTAATGTGTATCTGTTCACTGTAATAAGCTATAACCATAAGTAAAACAGCTTTTCTGAGTTCTGAGTCCTTTTAATGAAGAATCGTAGGGTGGTCTTGGAGAACTCCAGCACAGTGATGAGCATATCCATGATGTGGATCATAATCTATCATCTGATTCATTGCATGGAGGAGGAATGTGAAGTTTGAAGAGGTGGAAGTGACTTGCGCAAGGTTGCACAGCCAGAAAATAACAGAGCCAAGGACCCAAATCCAGGACTGTTTGAAACTAAAACTTGTACTCAAATTTCCTGCAATCAAATATCAGCTCTGCCACTTACTAGCTGTGTGACTTTGTCCAAATTACTTAACATTTCTGTGCCTTCAGTTGCTTCCTCTGTACAGCAGGGATGATGAAAATAGCCTCAAAGGGCAGTTACAGTGAGGATTTAATGGATAGTGCATGTACAGATATTTAGAAGAACGTCTGGCATATGGTAAACACTTAGCAGTTATTAGTTTATGTAATTATGATGATGAAAGTGGTACTTAAGACTATATTTATTCTAAACTGAAGAAATAGGCCACTAGCTACATAGATATGTGTGTATGTGTGTGTGCATGCACATATGTATACATACATTATCAGCTATTCCCAAATCTCATCCCTGCTGCTTCTCCATTTTTTTCATGTGTTGTTGGTCCAGGTGGATCCTATCAAACTGAAGAGAAACCTTGGGTTCTGTGCTTTTTCTCTCTCCTCTTAGATGTAGCTTCCATTGCCAGTGACAGCCATCTTTGCCTTACGCTGAAGTTGATGCTGATTGCAGAGTGGAGAGACAGAAAGAATCTCATTTCTTGATGATGTTCTTGAGCTGCTGAATTCTTGCATGCTGCCCTACTTTTAGCTTTCCTGCTAGAAGAGATCATGTGTTTCATTACCATTTAGTCACTTTGAGTTAGGAATTTTTTTGTTTGTTTGTAACTTATAACTCAAAGCATCTTAACAAATACAACCCAACCCACTTTATTTTCAACTTTAGAAAGTCTAAAGACAAAGATACCTTTCTTTCCTTCAGTTAACTAGAATTCTTCAGAGGCAGGAACGAGGAAACCAATTAAAACTTACTGGACCACCAAAGGGTTACATTGGTTCACATAACAGAAAATTCATGACATAGAGTGAACATCATTGTGTGGTTTGATGGGGGCTCTGGCTCCACTTCTCTGTTTTCCCAGCTCTATCTCTGTGTGTCAGCTTCATCCTCAGGCTGGCCTTGTACGATAACTAAGTGCTAGTTCTGTGTGTTGCCCTTCCAGAAGGTATTTTTCCACCTCCTTGGAACCTGCACACTAGGTGGAACCCTACTTTTGTTTTACGTGTAGAGATTCCCTGATTCAGGGAACATGGGTCCACGGTCTGCATTAGATGTCAGTGTGTAACCCAGTCATGGTTCTGAGGTGTCTGAGAATGATACTTATTCATCCCTGATGGCAGGAGGGCCGGAAGGCACGTGAGGAGAAATAATGCCAGGTGCCTTGTGCCACTTTACCCCCTGCCGCTGAATATGAATGCGTGAGGATGGAGCTGCTGCAGTGATGAGGCCAAGTGGATATTCCCTCAAAACCATTGAACTAATGCCAGCAACCTTGCATCTCTGATCCGCTTGTTCTTTAACTGTAACAGACTACTCCAATCAGGTATTTTGGATACTTTTAGCTGAAAGCATTCTTGACTAACCCAGCAACAGCCATGTTACATGCTTCCTTGTTCATATCCAAGGAGAGAGAACCTGCTACAAACTCCACCCACTTAATAAAAGTCCTAAAGTTCATTCTGATTGAACCATCCATGCACCACTATGGCCCAGAATGACCTACCCCTGATTGCCTTAGTCCAAAATGGAATCAATCTCTCCCAAGCCGAAAATCAGAGGTGTGATGGTTTGGAGAAAATAACCACAATGTTCACTACACACCTCAAATCACAGAGGCAAATATTATAAGCCCTGTGGTGGATGGAAATGTACCGCTCAAATGTCTCTTCAAGAGAACTTTCTGTGATACATGTATTCAGGTGACAGCCTCCAGCAGTGGCACCTGTGGACCCACCTGGACGTTCCTGCTGAAGCAGGGGTGTTAGATTCAGGCCACTCCTGCTCACTGTGGGACTCCTCTACCGTCAGTCTTGCTCTTGGGCTCCGTGTGGGCCAGTACTGAAACAGAACAGCTCTGTACTGTGAGGCTCCTTCTATAGGATCTTCTGTCCCTCTCTCCTGTCACAGTGGCCAGACCTGCATGTGGGTCTGATGACTCCTCTCCCCGAGCACACACCTCCTCCTGCTGCTTCTTCCTCTTCCTCTCCATAGGCATCTCCTCCAATAAATCTCTTGCACATCCAATTCTTTTATTGCATCTGTTCCTCCCAGGCCAAACTGACACAAGCATCTACTGGACAGGTGAGTGCCGCACACATTTGAACCCATCATTGCCCCAAGAGTAAGTGCCTCTCTCCTGAGAGTGAGTGCATCCTGGGGGCCCTATTTGCCTCTCTGGTCCTAGCCTGGTGACAAAGTAAATACTTTAGGCTTTGCAAGCTGTACAGTCTGTGTCTTAACTACTCAACTCTGCCACAGAGCAAAAGCAGCCACAGACAATATATAAACAAGTGGGCATGACCATGTTCCAATAAGACTTTATTGACAAAAAACAGGCAGCATCCTAATTGCTGACTCCTGATACAGAGGATTGATTTGAGGTAAAGAGAAAGTAAAGAGTCAGCTAAAGCAGAGAAATAATGATGGGCTGACAATAGTAGAGAAAATGAAATGAAGGGGAAAGTTTTCACTTTCTTCGTATTATAAAGTTAATACATGTTAATATTTAAAAAGTAAAATTTATAGAAAAATGCAAGGAAAAAAATAAGCCAGAAAACCATGGCCATTTTTTTCCTGTGTATTTCCTTTCATTAATTTTCTACTATTTTTCTGGTAATTTTCTATAACATCCAGTAATATTGCCAAATTCTCTATAGTTGTATGTTATTTTTATTCAATATTATTATGTCATTAGCATGTCCCAGTACCATTAAAAAATATTTTAAAGGGGCTTCCCTGGTGGCGCAGCGGCTGAGAGTCCGCCTGCCGATGCAGGGGACACGTGTTCGTGCCCCGGTCCGGGAGGATCCCACATGCCGCGGAGCGTCTGGGCCCGTGAGCCATGGCCGCTGAGCCTGCGCGTCCGGAGCCTGTGCTCCGCAGCGGGAGAGGCCACAACAGTGAGAGGCCCGCGTACCGCAAAAACAAAAACACAAAAGAAAACCAAAAAATATATATATATATATTTTAAAGAATTATTTCTGATGGCTGTACAGTATTCTACTGTATATTCTGTAATTTATTTCTTTATTCTTTAATTGATTTAAGATTGATTTCAGTATCTTGATGGAAAGGGAATTGGGATATTAACTTGATACAACCTGTTTTCATTTTAAAAACATTTATTTATTTATTTATTTATTTATTTATTTCTGTATGCGGGCCTCTCACTGTTGGGCCCGCTCCCATTGCGGAGCACAGGCTCCAGACACGCAGGCTCAGCGGTCATGGCTCACGGGCCCCAACGCTCCGCGGCACGTGGGATCCTCCCGGACCGGGGCACGAACACGTGTCCCCTGTATCGGCAGGCGGACTCTCAACCACTGCGCCACCAGGGAAGCCCTAAAAACATATATTTTTGAATGATTTCATGGTTTCCAATATTTGAGAAAAGTTTGAGAATTCATGGCATTTTTAGAAAGTCAGTACATACCAGCATTTCAAAAACCCTGAGAATTCTGTAGTAAAGAGGTGAAAACGCCTTCCCTTGTTTTAACCCAGAAGTTCCCAAATACACTGGCTCATTAAATCTTACCTCCCTTTATTTTGGCTGAAGAACTACAATAACCTGCAGGACTCTGATACTTCAAGAAACACACTTTGGAAAAACCTGCTACAGGGTTTTTCCAGAGCAAAATGAAACTAGAAGGAAAACGCTATCAGCAGAATGCAGTTCTATTAAAAGTACAAATGACCTGGTGGCTTTAATAGGTAAACCTTCCAGAATATAATCAATGAATGTGAATATAATACACTTATTTTGTTTTTATTATTTCTAAAGAAACTTTTTATTGAAATTAGGGAGGGAATTAAAACTATGTCAAATGGAGGTTATAGATAGCTACTGAACTGAGGCAAGAAGTGAATGTATTAATCCTGCTACAATCACAGTCTCAAAGTAAATGAAAGAGAACTCATCAGTTTAAGAGTTATAGGTTTCTTTAGTTAGAAAGGAATGATAAATGATGAGAATCGGTGGGATAATTTCAGCATGGAACATAACAGCTGAATATTATTTATATTTTATTATATATCAAAGATATTGCAGTGTTAAAATTTCATCTCAAAATATAAATCTAAAGACATATTAATCTGCACCTGTATTTCTGAAATAGTGAAATCCTCAGATGAAATTGGCACTCTGCTCATTTGTCAGTTCATTGATACTCTTGTCATTTTGTGGAAACAGAGAAAAGGAAAGAACATTTTCTATTTTCCAAGGAGCTCTGCTTCAGTTTTTTCATGAACTTACATTAGCAAGAACCAGTTGAATATTCTTTCGTCGGGTGTAGTGAGTTCAGCAGCCATCTGTGAAAGGAAATTACTATTTTATAGCCAATGACAAAAATTAAGTTTGCCTTCTAAACAGAGGGAGGCCGCAAAACACCTTCAGAGCCATTACAAGAGGGCAAGCTCCAGACTATATCCTATTTTTAAAACTTTTCAGACTGTCATATTAGAAGGGCGAGTAGGGTTTTATAAAGAGTCTGAGTTAAATGTCATAAGTTTTACAAATGGCACCAAAAAGCTCATATAACATCTTAATTTCTTAAACTAGTCACCTTTACCATAAAAAACTCAAAAGGAAACAAACAAAATTAGAGAATTACTTAGTCTTAACTCATACAGACGTTGTTCTTGCCCTGTATTATTAGACAGGAAATGATGAACGAGAAAACCATGTGCATATTTTACAAATAATATGCATTCATGTGTATACACATGCATGCAGGTACACATTTGGTTGATACTGCAGCAAAATGTTTATACAAAAGATTTTTCCTAGCAATGCTGTCTTATTATAGTGTCACAGTAGTAAACGCTCTGACATGATCTCAACTAAGTCTAGGATACTCAGTAATAGTTAAATCCACTGTCATATGCATTCCTTCTACTAAGCTTACTAACTCATCATCTAATCTCTTGCAACACTGAAATTCTGAGCCCATTTATATTTTACTAGTGGTAAGTAGGCCTAGACAGCAACATATTTGTATTTATGACTTCAGTTTACCAATCTTATTCAAGATTGTGTTTACCAAATATTTCTTTTCTACGCAAAGTGCATGTAGTTCTCATTCCTTCAACTGGACCAGACCAGCATTTGTAAAAGTCATCAGGGTTGTGGGAGGGACTTTTGAGTTTATTATAGAGAGAGGAATTACAGATTTTCTAAATATTATTTTAAGGAAAAAACCAAATATTTAGATTGAAGAATTTACCATGGTTTCTTTTGTTCTGTTTCTTCCATTGTTCCTCCTTTACTCACACACCAGCTGGTAATATTTGTGCATGGGGCATTGGGTCCCTGTCTCAAAAGCACATGTCATTAATCTCCTCCTCTTCCCCCCTCAGGATTGAGGTGTTCTTTCAATATCATATACTTGGCTTATCTGGGATTGGTCCTACAATCTCCTGGAGCAAAGTTTACTTTTAAATGAGCTATAAATTCATGACTTTTCGTAATGGAACAGATTCCAAATATATAAAATTAATGGGATATTGGGATTGGTTTTCTAAATTCAAATTACATTGATGTAGACTCCTGGTATGACCAGAGCAGTACAGGTCAGCATGATCTCCCCTTTGCTCTGTACGAAAGCAAAAGAAAATGAAGAAATTTCTGTAAACATCATTTTCAGTGAGAAGATAGGAGACACATATAATCAACAAATTCTAAAATACATATAAGAGGCATAAAACTTCTAGAAAAAACATAGAATATCTTTATGACACCAGGGCCAGGAAAGATTTCTTAGCACATAGATAGCACTTACTATAAAAGAAGCAAATAATGAATTTTACTTCTTCAGAGCTGAAACTTCTGCTCATTGAAAGATACTGTTAAACAAGTAAAGAGGCACTCCACACACAGGGAGAAAATATTTGCCTTATATATATATCTGGCAAAGTGCTTGTATTCAGAATATGTAAAAACATCTATAATTCAATAAAAGGGGGCATACCCAGAGTTAGCTAAATTACAGGGCCTAAGGGCACAGTTCTCCACAAGACCACCCTCACTTCTGAGAAGAGGGGTTCTCAAAACCACTTTCAGGTTCAATAATTCTCTGGAAGTACTCACAGAACTCACTGAAAGCTATTTATGTTCATGGTTACAGTTTATTAGAGAGAAAAAAATTTTTCAGAAAATCAGTCAAAGGAAGAGACTCCTAAGGCATAGTTGGGGTTGGTTCCAAATGTGAAGCTTCTGTTGTCCCCAGGATGCATTACCCTCCCAGCATTGATGTGTAACAGTACACATAGAGGATTGCCAACTTGGGAAGCTCATCTAAACTCTGAGGTCCATAGTTTTTACTGGGGCTTCACTACATTGGCATGATTGATTGATTGCCCATCTGGTTGATCTCAGCCTCTAGGTCAACTGACTCCATGTGACCTAAAGTACCCACCCTCTATTCATATGATTGATCTTTTGGTGGCCAGCCTCTGCCCTTAATAAAGACACTCCTATCAGGTATGATATAGATTATCTTCCAGAAGCAAAGGCAAAGGCCAAACCTTCTCTTTGTGAAGACTAACTTTTTTACTACAAAGGGCAAAAGATCCTCTGCAAAGGAAGATATATGATTGATCAAAGTGTACACAAAATGTAGTACAACATTGATAGTTATCATGGAAATGCCAATTAACACCACAGATACTACTACAACCGTGAAAATGGATGAAATTAAAATGGCTTGATAAAATGAAGTATTGGTGAGAACGTGGGCCAACTAGAATTCTCATACATTTCCAGTACAGATATAAAATTGTACAACAACTTTGATTGATGTACAAAGTTAAAAATACATCTGCCTATGATGCAGCATTCCACTCCCAGGTATTTACCCAAGATTAATGAATACATTTGTCTATAAAAATACATGTACAAGAGATTTCATACCATCTTTAGGCATAACAGTCAAAATTAGGAACAACCTAAATGTCCACCAACAAGAGAATAAATAGACAACTTGTGGTATAGTCTTATAATGAAACACTATTTACCAGTAAAAAAGAATAATCTACTGTTTTACCCAACAACATGAATTAATCTCAAACAACTTATGCTGAGTGAAAGATGCCATATACAAGAGTACATAGTGTATGATTACATTTATATGAAATGATAGGACAAGCAAAATTAATCTATGGTGATAAAAATCAGAATAGCATTTGACATGCAAGAAAATGAAGGTGGGAAGGGGTAGTGATTGACAGGGAAGAAACTTTACTGTGTGATGAAATGTCCCATAACGTGATATGGGTGAGGGTTACAAGGTATGAACAGTGGTCAACTCATCATCTTGAACACTTTAGATTTTGCAATTCACTGTTTATAAATTATACCTCAATTTTAAATACATTTTCTAAAGGTGAGACTCAGAAACAGACAAGCTATATATACTTTGTTTCGAATGATGGGTGGCAGCTTTGTATAGCCTTCTGCTGGGCTGATTTTGATTCAGAGAAACAGAGGAAGCTATACAAGCAAATAGCTGGTCTGGAAAAATACAACTCATTCAGTGATAAGAAATAAGGAATAGGCCCAGCATCGATACAAAGATTCTGTTTTTTAAAATGGCAGAAAACAAAAGCAAAAGTTATCAATCATTATCTGTATCCTCTCCAGAGTTAATATGTTGAAGCCCTAATCCCCCAAGTGACTGTATTTGGAGATAGGTCTTTAAAGAGGTGATTAAGGTTAAATGAGATCATAAGGGAGGGGCCCTTACCCAATAGGACTGTTGTCCTTGTAAGAGGTAGAAGAGACACCAGGGGTGTATACACACAGAGGAGAGTCCATGTGAGAACACAGTGAGAGAAGTTCATCTGCAAGGCTTGAAGGGAAGTTTTAGGAGAAACCAAACCTGCCAAAACCTTGATCTTGGACTTCCAGCCTTCCATTTACAGTAGCACCAAAAAGAAAAACGTAGCAGTAAATTAAACAAAAGAAGAGAATGTTTTTTGAACACTGAAAGCTACAAAACATTGTTGAAAGAAATTAAAGACCTAAATAAGTGGAATGATGTCTCATGTCTATGAATCAGGAGACCTAATAGTGATAAAATGGCAATAATCACCCAATTCATCTACACATTCAATGCAATTCTTATCAAAATTTCAGATACTTTTATTGAAGGAATTGATAAACCAATCCTAAAATTCATACGGAAGTGCAAGTTACCCAGAATAGCCAATATAATTTTAAAAAGTAAGAATAAAGTTGGAGGACTCATACATCATAATTTCAAAACTTACTATAATGCCATAGTGATCAAGACAGTGTGATTCTGGCATAAGGATAGACATACAAACTCATGGAATACAAATGAGATTCCATAACAAACTCTTACATTTATGGTCAGATTATTTTTGACAAGGGTGTCATGAATGTTCAATGGGGAAAAGAATAATCCTCTGAACAAACAATGCTGAGACAACTGTATATTCCATATGCAAAAGAATAAGTTGGACTCCTTCCTTACACTATATACAAAAATTAACTGAAGATGGGTCATATATCTAAATATAAGAGCTAAAACTATAAAATGTGGAAGAAAACGTTGGAGTAAATATTCACGACCTTGGGTTAGGCAATGGTTTCTTAGATATGACCTAATGATAGAAGCAAGGAAAGAAAAAATATAAATAAGTTAGATAATTTGGGCTTCATTAAAATTAAAACCTTTTGTGATTCAAAGGATGCTATCAATAAAGTGAAAAAATAACCACAATATGGGAAAAATATTTGTAAATCATATATGTGATAAAGGACTTGGATAGAATATATAAAAATTATTACAACTTAACAGTAGAAAGACAAATAACTCAATTTTTAAATGGGTAAAGGATTTGAATATTTCTCCAAAGAAGATAAACAGATGGCACCTTTATGTATGTTCAACATCATTAATCATGAGACAAATGTATATCAAAATCACAAGGATATGTACAGAGAAATAGAAGTCCTAGAGGTGGAAGATTTTAATTTACCTCTCTGAGTGTAAGACAGATCAAGTAGGTCAGAACCTAAAAAAGAGATAGATATAACAAACGTAAGTAGTATAGTTGATCTGATTGATAAGCAGTTTCACCATTAAGGGACCCTGGGGCCCTGTAATTTAAAGGACTCTGAATTTTGCAAACACATAAAACTGATTAAATAATACACAGGAGTCTCTTTCTCTCTGAATCTGATGCTCAGCATTGGCACAGAGTGACTAGAATTCCTAAACATCCATCTTTTCATTAACACCATTCAGGCCCCAGAGAAACACTTCACCACATCTCTTGCCCTATGTTTTTGAAACAAAAGGGAACTATGTCCAAGTGACCTGAAACTTTGGAGGTTGTGCTTCTCTCTACATCACAGATGGAGACTGCTTCCGAGAGTGGGGAGCGTTAAGCTGAGGATGCTTGGTTATGAGAAAAGACATATTAAGTAACTTGTCAAATTCTTACTCTCAGAGGGCATAAATGTTACAAATCCTGCCTAGTGAAGTATCATTTCCCAAGGTGCTAACGGTGGTATACTGGAGCTAGCTCATACCAGCTTCCAAGAGCCAGTAGTTAAAAAGGCAGGAATTTTGCAAGCCAGATTTTAAATCACTGGTAGCCTTAAATGAAATTGGTAAATACTACTAATCAGGACACTACTAGTACTAATTAGTAATTAATTAGTCCTAATCCCCTCTCTCCCTTTGCTGGTTTAGCAGCATACTGGTATGAAATTTCCTTTTTTTTTCTTTTTTTTGTCTAGTCATGTCCTTTTTCATTGTTCTGGAGGTACCCACAATTTAGCATGGTATTTGCAACAGTTTTGAAAGTGTGGTAGCTGAGGAAATTTTTGCAATATAAAATAATTAATGTTACTATTAAATTTGTATATATGTAGGTATCTTACACTGTAAATGAACACTGAACGTTAAAATTGTGTATATTTTTGTAAAAATAATACAACTTTTTAAAAGTACATTAAAAAGTCAACTTTACTTTTGAAAGTTTATGAAAAATTCATATAATCAGTAATTGTAGTTTATATTTTGCCTTTTAATTTTAATATGTAATTTTAATATTGTAGAAGAAAAATAACATTCTTGAAAAATATATGAAAACTATTGGATTGGCCAAAAAGTTTGTTCGGTTTTTTCTGTAAGCTGGCTCTAGTAGTGCTTAGTTGTCTTTAACTTCTTTCGAAACAATTTTGTTAGATTGTATTGTGACAGCTGTCACATCAGCTTGCATTAAAAAAAACCATCAAAATTGGTGAATTTTTTGTAGCCATTTTAATATTAAGATGGAAGAAAAAAAGCAACGTTTTCAGTATATTATGCTCTATCATTTCAAGAAAGGTAAAAAAGGAAGCTGAAATGCAAAAAAAGATTTGTGCAGTGTATGAAGAAGGTGCTGTGACTGATCGAACTTGTCAAAAGTGGTTTTTGAAGTTTCATGCTGGAGATTTGTCACTGGACTATGCTCCCTGGTCAGGTAGACCAGTGGAAGTTGATAGTGATCCAATTGAGACATTAATTGAGAGCAATCATATACCACGTGGGAGACAGCCAACATACTCAAAATATCCAAATCAGGTGTTGAAAATCATTTGCACCAGCTTGGTTATGTTAATTGCTTTGATGTTTGGGTTCCGCATAAGTGAAGCTAACCTTCTTGACCATGACCATATTTCCATGTGCAATTCTCTACAGAAACGTAATGAAAACGTTCTATTTTCAAAACAAATTATGACGGGTGATGAAAAGTGGATACTGTACAACAAGGTGGAATGGAAGAGACCATGGGGCAGGCAAAATGAACCACCACCAACCACACCAAAGGACGGTCTTCATCCAAAGAAGGTGATGTTGTGTATATGGTGGGATCGGAAGGGAGTCTTCTATTATGAGCTCCTTCTGGAAAGCCAAACGATAAATTCCAACAAGTACTGCTCCCAGTTAGACCAACTGAAAGCAGCACTCAACAAAAAGCGTCCAGAATTAGTCAACAGAAAATGCATAATCTTCCATCAGGATAACCCAAGACCGCATGTTTCTTTGATGACCAGACAAAAACTGTTACAGCTTGGCTGGGAAGTTCTGATTCATCTGCCATATTCACCAGACATTGCACCTTCAGATTTCCATTTGTTTCTGTCTTTACAAAATTCTCTTAATGGAAAAAATTTCAATTCCCTGGAAGACTGTAAAAGGCACCTGGAGCACTTCTTTGCTCAAAAAGATTAAAAGTTTTGGGAAGATGGAATTATGAAGTTGCCTGAAAAAAGGCAGAAGGTAGTGGAACAAAATGGTGAATATGTTGTTCAATAAAGTTCTTGGTGAAAATGAAAAATGTTTCTTATTTTTACTTAAAAACTGAAGGCACTTTTTGGCCAACCCAATAATAATTTTTATGTTTGATTTAAGTGGGATTTTTTTTGGTTTTTTGGCTTTTTTTGCAATGTCCAGCTACAAACCATTCTTGGCACCCACTGTTCTGAGCACTAAAGCATAGAAATAGCTGCTTCCTCTTTGCCCCAATGTCACAGGTACAGCAGGGCAGCCACACCCGTGGTGCCAGCAGGTCCAGCATCTGCAGGGCAGAGTCCCGTCCTTCCCACCCAGTGATTTAAGTGTTTGATAAAAAATGTATTTGAATTTCATATATTTGATTACTAGTACCTTTCACATTTAACACATGATGATTTTTGGCAGTAGAACAAAAATGTATGAAAAAAATCTTAATCATTACAATATAATTTTGTTCATGGTTGCCAGGTGTTGGAGGAGTGACAAACGGTGAGTTAGTACTTAGGGAGTGGGGTTTCTGTTTGGGGTCATGAAAATGTTTTGGAACTAGATTCCACAACATGGTGAATACACTAAGTGCCATTGATTGTTCACTTTAAAATGGTAACTTTTATGTTATGTGAATTTCACCTAAATACAATTTTTTTAAATAAATAAAGCAATATAATTTTGTTGAAAGGAAGGCAAGAAAAAGAATTTTAGGGGATACATATATATATAATAACTTATGAATTATATATGTCTTATTTTATTATCCATCCAAACATCAGCAGTACATCACCAAAACATCCAGACATGTGTAAAAGTAACTGAATTCTGTCATTTTATATTTTGCTGACTTTCAGTCATATAAAAACTCTACTTTTTTTAACATATTACTCAATTTTGTTATTATGAACATATATTTACCAAAGTAGAAGAATAAACATATTTTATTGAGTGCTAGTTTTAATGTATAACTTTTATAATTTTTAGACATAATGTGTAACTTTTAAATATTTAGATGTGATATCTTGGCCTATATTTGTGCTTCTGCCTCAGACTCCGCCTACTACAGTGTGTGATGTATCAAAAGTCAGTGAAAAGGACAAAATCTGGGCAGTTCTGGAAGCAGTTCATCCAATGATGCAGGGGAGAGTGTTAGATAACATGAGACACTTACCAAGCGCTATTTGGGGGTAAATGATGAAATTTTCAATTATGGATTAATTTTTCAATCTGATTTCATATGTTTAATGTCAATGATTAATTTAGTGATATTTCAGTAGACAATTTACATAGAGAATGAAAGTTTAGAAGTTTATTACATCAGCAATATCGTTCCAAAGGACGTTGCCCATCTCTTAAAAAATGCATTATGATATATGGAATGTCTGAATATCAGTACTTAAAATGGATAATTGTTTATCCATCAGTAGAGGTTTACCTACTTACTGATCTATTAAGTGTATCCAATAAGATACGGTTGGAGAAAATACGAGAAAAACGAAAAAGAGAATTTTACTTGCAGGGCATGTGTGTACCTTACAATAATAGGCACAGCAGAACAAAGAACTAAATATTACACGGCTGCCATAGAAAAGCTAAATGATCACTTGCTAAATTTCAACTAGAGTTGTTGGTGCTATTTAGAACTGTACTTTGAAATGGCGTTGACCAAAATAACTTTTTTTTTCCTGTCATTACATCCAGTTTTGCCATCATGAAATAACCTTAAGCATATGACAAATATCCTCTGGTAGCTCCAACTACAGAATAATTGTTATTCTCAGTCCTTAAAAAAAAGTTAGAGACTGCATACATTTTGAAGGTCAGGGACGTGACCTCCATTTCTTTTGTAGCTAACTTTCAGCACTCATGACTCTAGCTGGACTGAGGGCTGATGTCACATTATGATTCTAGGAGGGTTTGATTGACAATAGTGCATGATAGCCCATCCAAAAAATTAATCTGTGTTGGAAACAGTGAGATGCCCTCAAGACACTCAGTCAGTTGGTTCTTTTTTACTTTTTCTTAGAGATAGTAAGGATTATAGCAATTCTCCTCAGTTCTTGAGAAAAGGTACCACACAGACATCAGAGCAGCATCTTATGTCTGTATTTTCAGCACGTCAGCCAACTGATGAGGGAGGTTTCGTCTTCTTCACAATCATACTGAAATGTCAGTTTTGCAAAAGATAGAATCATATCCGTGCCAAATGTCTGGGTGGTGGGACCACACTGGGCCATGGCAGCACTATCTGTGATGACGGAAGAGCTTAAAAGGTGATCACAGAGGCATTGTTGCTCCATCCAAAGCGTCTTCCTTTGTCAGCACTTCAGAAACTCCTTCGTAACCATGGAGTTCGCAATAATCTTTCATGTGAAACATTTCAAAATGTCACATTACAGTTGTTATTCTTCCAGTAAGGGTTGAGTTTTCATGGAGCAAAAAGAGCAAAGAGGATAAGTGCTTTTGAACATCAACCCTGAGAAGGCAGGGACCAGTCCTTCTTCATGATCTGATAGCTATTTTAGTTCTCAAAGAAGCATAGAAAGATCTAGGCTTAGGCATGAAATAACTTTATAGTTCCTGTACCCTAAAAGATTGAAAAGGCCTTGAAGGTGAAATCTCACCTCAAACCCTCATGCCTACCGTTTATTTTCTCCATTCCCTTCAACCTGCAACTACGATCTACACTCTTTGACTTAACAATGACTTTTGTCATTAAACTGGGTTTTACATAAAACCAAAGTCCTAACTCAGTGATCCTACTTCTGCCCTCCTACCAACTTTGAGACTTTTGAGAACGGCAGGCTTGCCTTGTCTTGTCTCTTGCAAAACACAAAGGAAAATACCTTTGAGAAGAGAAATACATATATATTCATATATATATTAATATAGTAGACTATACATATATATATATATATATATATATATATATATATATTAATGTAGCAAATAGACTGTCAAAAAGGGCAAATGTCAAGAAAAATTTCTCCCCTGAACTATCAGAGAAATGACAGAGGACAGATCTCAAACACAATCCCTTTGGGTTGCAAGGCAAACCCTAAACTGTGCCCTGTCTTGAAGGAAAAGATCACAGCTCTTTTACTCAGCAAGAGATAAAAATACCACGTGTAGAAGAGCAAAGCCTGAGAGCTATCATTCCTCCTCTGACTTCTGCTTGCTGCAGTCTGCTGAAAGATGTCATGGCTGACCAACCCTCAAAAATAGACACTGTGATGGTGATATATTGTGGCCCTTGAAGAATTTAATTGTCAAATTGACATTTATCAAAAGCTTTAGTGCATTTGAAAGATAAATTGCGCAAGTTTGGTTCAGATCAAAGAGCCCCTGTCCTTCTCCATTCATAGCACAGGCTGGCTTCAGCAGGCAAGTCATGTGTGAAAAATGATCCCTCTCCACTCCCAGCTCCCCTAAGCACTGCACTGGTGACAGATAATCACAAATTTAAATGTTAGCCTCCTCTTCAGAAAGTTCTTAAAATAATGGAAAACCCATTGAGACCATTTGTATTTGAAAGGAATGCTAAATAATTTAGCATTGGGGAGAAGGATGTGCTGTGCTGGGCAGATAAATGTTGAAACCCCAGCCCAGACTCTCTTCAGCAGTTGCCACGCTAATTACAGATCAATTACTTCCCAGTTGTTTGCAACCTTATCAAAGAATGGTAAATTTACTGAGAGCAAAGTGTGATAAGATGACTTTTTATTATTACAGTAGATTTGTTGAAACAGCTCTGACACTGAGATTAATAAGAGCTCTCCCAGAGGTAATAGGATCCGTGCGCATATAGGGAGAATCTAAGAGCTGAAAACCGGAAGCTGGACGCTATCATAAAAACCCTTCCTCTCATTAATTGTTATCATGAGTGTGTTGGCAATGCAGAAGGCCAGGAAATGACCCATTCACTGAAACTTGCCTCGAACAATGAAGCTCTTCACTCCCAAAGAGGCATGCTGAAAATCAAAGGAAAGTAAAAGCATTTAGGTTTGGAAGCAAGAGAAGAATTTGTATGTGTATGGGGTGTGTGTGTGTGTGTGTGTGTGTGTGTGTGTGTGTGTGTGTG